>NW_027468689.1:7594452-7604452 GCF_046254945.1 Alosa pseudoharengus | reverse complement strand
TGCTTCACAATCTGCAGTCAGATCAGCAAGCTCAGGGAAACATGGTGGACAGGATGCAGCACAGCCTGGCCAGCATGTGAAAACGAGTGGGTGTAGGGAGACTGACGGGGCAGTGAGTTCCTAGAGAGCGGACGACAACGCCAGCCACTGCAGAGAGGGAGTGGTGCTCCCAGCCAATCAGTGAAGCTCAAAAGGATCACAACAGATGAAAAGCACACTGGATGACTAGAGACTGTGTGTACTCACTATTCAGACCAGACTTTATTTGTCTCGTAAATTCAAAGCAACATATTTGTGTTTTCATCACATTTCCAGATTTGCATTTTTTGGACTATACTCTGTTTTTCAACACAACACGTCATTTCCAGAAAATCACACTTGACCGATTGGCAAGTTGCTTGCACTGAATCTACAGTGCTGCTCTACTGTAGGTTCATTCCAGCAAATTATCCAGTGCAGTCTTTGTCTCTTATAGAGTGTCTGTGTCAGTAGGACCTATAACAGTCAGTGGCTCTTGTAGAATGTTTGTATCAGTAGGACATGTAACAGTCTGTCATGTAGAATGTCTGTGTCAGTAGGACCTGTAACAGTCTATCATGTACAGTGTCTGTGTCAGTAGGACCTGTAACCTTCTGTTATGTATGGTGTCTGTGTCAGTAGGACCTGTAACAGTCTGTCGTGTAGAATGTCTGTGTCAGTAGGACCTGTAACAGTCTGTCGTGTGCCACCTACAGGAGCTGGAGGAGTTTGTGGAGGGATCTGGAGAACATGGCATCGTGGTCTTCACCCTGGGTTCGATGGTGGAGTCTATGCCAGCAGAGAAAGCCGCCATCTTCTTCTCAGCCTTCAGCCAGATTCCTCAGAGGGTGAGGGGATAAATCAGGCTCGCATGAGACATGACAAAAAGCCCACAAGATCAAATTAAACATACTCAGCGAGTTTTAACGAAGAGGCTTGGCTTAGGTGAACCTCAGAACCATAATTGACTTGTTTTTCCACACACACAATGCTATGAAGTAACTTTTATATGGTTTAGAATTGATGTTTGATACCTTCAGAATATAAAATCTACATGGAATCCAGCAGTTCAGTATCAATCATTTGCAAGTTGTTTTTACAGCATAAGAACATTAGTCCTGTCTTATGGAGACATAATAATCACTTAAACTTGGACTGTCTCCCAGCAAATGATGTGTTGCTTTGTTGTTGCCACATCTGTGTAAAAAGAGTACAAGTCACGCGTCTCAAACAAGCTCAGACAGAAACCTTAAGGAACATCTGGTTGCCATTAGACTCCTCGGTACCCGTAGATTGCCTGCCAACAAGAAGCAGCAGACAAGTCGTGTTCTCACAGCACTCATCTTGAGTTAAGGCCTTTGTTTTCAAAGCTCAACATTCAGTTGGACTCCCAGATACTCAGGATATTTCTCTGTGTGTGGAGAGTTAAGAGGGAATTAGGATCTACACGCGGCTTAAAAAGGAAATATAACCAAATAGAATTACACACAGGCGGTTTGTTTTGCTCAGTATGTTGAAGTGTGATATTAGATGTGCTATGGAACTATCACTGTTATCATTTTGAAATGATAAGCTTTAGATGATAAATGACCACTCTTGATCACCTACAATGGCTCCGGGTCAGTTTAATGACCACTCTTGATCACCTACAATGGCTCCGGGTCAGTTTAATGAGTGAATCAGCACGTAAACCTTCTGTTCAGGTTCTGTGGCGCTACTCCGGGCCTGTTCCAGACCATGTCCCAGGAAATGTCAAAGTGATGAAGTGGCTGCCACAGAATGACCTTTTAGGTAAGTGACCTTCAGTGACCTTACAGTGACAAGTAACATTTTCCCTAATTTCTTTGAAAACACAAAAAAAAATCTTGAGCCATTTGTATTGTTAATCCTGAAAAGTAATATTCTTGCATGGTCCAGTGACCTGATTGTTAGAATGCTTTAAAGGGTATGAGAACCCCAGGGTGGGTGCTAGATGGGTTGATCTCTAGTCTAGAAAAGATTGAAGATTTTTGGGTCCCAGATTCAGGCTTTACATTGAGTTTGGCGTCATCTTAGACTGAGCCACTGATTGAAACTTAGGTTGGTTTACTTGATAACAAACTGAATATAATCTAGGAACGTACACTGATCATATGTGACATGGAAGAATGGTTGAGGGGACCCTCTGAGCTGAGCCTGAGTGCATGTAGAAGCAGTGTTTTCCACAGATAACAACTAGAGCCTGAGATTTCTCCTCACCTTTGTCCTTCTCTGGTCACGTCCCAGCCCATCCCAAGGCCAGGGCCTTCATCACTCACGGTGGGACTCACGGGATCTACGAGGGAATCTGCAACGGCGTTCCCATGGTGATGATGCCACTCTTTGGTGACCAGAACGACAACGCTTACCGCGTAGCCCACCGTGGAGTGGCCGTGGTACTCAGCATCTTTGATGTGACTTCGGAAGCCCTTGTAGATGCCCTGGAGAAGGTCATCAATGACAGCAGGTAAGGGACCACTGCAGGCCAAGGCTTTATCTATAGAGCTCTGCTAGCGAGGGGTACAGAAGGAGGTAAACAGCAGACTTGATGAAGTTGCCCTGAAGTTCTCATTCAAAGTTTCAGATCACCACTTGATACTGACCTTGATAGATTTCTCTTTAGTCCAATGTGTCATGTGGATTAAAAGCACATTTATTTTTGTGTTGCATTTGAACTCTGACTCAATTCTCTGTCCCCTGTTTTCTCACCTCCATCTGGGCTGAAGTTACATGGAGAACATGCAGAAGCTGTCGGCCATACACAACGACCGGCCCATAGAACCCCTGGACCTCGCTGTTCATTGGACGGAGTTCGTCATGAGGCACAAAGGGGCGGACCATCTGCGTCCAGCGGCCCACCACCTCAACTGGATCCAGTACCACTCTTTGGATGTGATTGGCTTTCTGCTGGTCGTGGTAGCAACTGTTGTCGTGGTGATGATTACGTGCTGCGCGGCGTGTCTGCGGAGGTGCTGCAGAGGCTCCAAGAAGACAAAGGAGGATTGACAGACCAGACAGACAAAGGAGGATTGACAGACCAGACAGACAAAGGAGGATTGACAGACCAGACAGACTCCACAAGCATTAAGAGCTCTTCTGAAAACATGCACTGGATGTTCACAATCACGTGGGACTACTACTGGGCCCGAGTTGCATAGAAATACAAACCTGTCAGCCATAGCTGGTTTATTTGAGGAGACTACACACAACTGACTAGCTGTTTAAAACAACAAATGTAAAGACAGAGGGGCTGTGTAATATCGTGCACACTTTTTACCTGCTAACTCCCTTCAGGAGGCAGTAACCGGAAAAGTTGTGGGTTCAATTCCCGGCTTCCACCGTTAACCGTTGACTTAACCCCGAGTTGCTCTGGGGAAAATGGCCCTTGTAATATAATTGGCATATGTAAGTCGCTTTGGATAACAGTGTCTGTTAAATAAATACATGTAAATTTAAACTTACTACTTTCTCAAGATTCATATCTCTCTTTAAAGCTCGTCAACTTCGCAGTGCTATGGTGTCAGCCACATTTTTTGCCAACTCTTCGGAGGTCCCCATCACGTATGGATGACATCAGTTTTTAAAGTGATGATATGTCTATGCTGGCTACTAAATGAAAGATAAACCAAAACTATATTTAAGATTATGGATTTTTTTTTTAATCAAACAGGGTGCAGCGTAGGAGCTTGCACTAAAGCCTGCTCTGGTTTCTGAATTAAGCTTTCTTCACATAAATGATTGTTGACATTGAATCAATGAATCAAAACTGTCACACCACTGTCTTCCATATTGACACTGATATAGCTTGTGCCCATTCTTCCATCTTCCACCTGACCTGTTGCCAAGGCGATGACTTCAAGTTTGGTGATATCACAGAATTTGATTTGGCTCATATTAGGATAAGATTCTGTGCAATATCCTACAGATGACATGGGCTAGCAAGCCAAAAGTGCTGTCATGCAATATTCAATTAGCTTCTCACATCACAAGCCTTGAGACAATGTATATTGTTATTGGCACTATAAACTGTAAATAAATAGAATTCAAATACTGTTTAAAAATGTATTAATTATTTTTTCTTGGTTAGTGAACACAAGCACACACACACACACACACACACACATATACACTAGGAGCAGTGAGTACACAGTGAGTAGTGACACATGCTAGGAGCAGAGTGTGCACACACACACCCGACCTGGAGCAGTGGGCACACACACACACACCTGGAGCAGTGGACACACACACCCGGAGCAGTGAACACACACACACACACACCTGACCTGGAGCAGTGGACACACACACACACACACACAGGGAACAGTGGGTGGACACACACACACACACACTCACACACACACACACACACACACACACACACACACACACACACACACACACACACACACACACACACACACACGGAGCATTGGGCACACACACACACACGGACCAGTGGGCACACACACCTGGAGCAGTGGGCTGCCATCGCTGGTGTATCTACACCTTACGAAAAAGAACTATAGAAATCATTTAGTATTTTGTATTATATTACAGTTTTTCTCGATTGCTTTGACCTGCTTAAAAAATCCACTTGGTCTTCATTGACACCTTCTTTGCACAGCAGAAGTCAAAAGTCAAAAAACCCCTTAGTATAGGTACGTTGGTGTTGCTGCCCCTGTGCCGTCCCTGATGGCGTGAGATAAGTGGTGTTCATTGGAGGCAAGTCCTGTACGCCATGCCCTCTGCCCTCTCAAAGGATTCGATGTCTGCATGTTTACACTTCTTTATTATTCTTCTGTCCTTTGTCCCACTCAAATCATGATAAGAGTTCAAACTCTTGTCAGAGAAAGTGTGCTCACAGAAACAGTCAGTCATCATGAATAGGTCAGGATTTCTTTATTGCCATTGTCTCATCTGCTGGCGGCCTCTGTAATCTATGAACAACTTGATTTTTTTTTTTTTATGACTGCATTTATGGTACTATTTCCTTATAGCATGACCTCTTATACCAATCAGAACACCACACAAACAGAGAGCAAAGCATTTCACAAAAACAAGAGAAAACAAATACAAAATCATAACTCCAGTCACTCGGAAATGACAGTCTGACACCAGGGCAGGCTTGCACTATGTCTTTTTGAGACACTCAGGTAAATGACATTATGATCAATAGGAAAAGGATAAAAACAAAATACCAGGGACCTAAGCATGTTGGTTACAACCTTAGCATGTGGAGTACAGCCTGCATGCATAAGAATATATGGTGATAAGTAAAGGTGCAGTCAGCGATCGTACACAATTTCAAGCCCATTACATTTCTTGTCACATTCACCAATCATCTCCCCACGATCCGCTAGCTGCCCATTCCGTGAGTACAACGTAAAAAAAAAAAAAACAGCCTCTGTAAGCAGGCTCAGAGAACTGGAAGGAACAAAGTTGGGGTAGCCTGTTCCCCAAGGTAGGGGTGAGCTACAGTACCTCTCTGGTGTGTTTCATTTGGTCCTTGGTTAAGATATAATATACGCTGTTTAGGACAAAAGCGTCTGCTAATAAATTGTAATATAAACATAAACAAATGTGACTTCCTGCGTAATCACTGACTGCACCTTTAAATGCTGCATGGTGTCTACGGAGGTGCTGTAGAGGTTCACAGAAGACAGGACACACGCACATTGTTTTTAGTATAAAGATACTTACTTTGAACTTTCTTTTTAAAAACAAGTAAATGTATCTGCCAGTGGAGTAAGTAAATTTACCTTAAATAGTCTTAAATGTTCAATCTTATCTTAAATTAAGAAAAAATTACTTAATTTAAGACGATTTTGACTTATTTTTAAGTCAAATAATCTTACAAGAGAGCTCAAAGTAAGTATCTTTTTACTAAAAACAATACTAACTAGATTTTCTATCTTAATATAAGATTATAACACTTGGTAAGATATAATTTTTTGCAGTGAATGCACTGAATGATCAGACCTGAACGCTCATTTGACATTGACAACTCTGCTATACGGAGCTGTGTTGTGCAGAAGGACAAACATGTTGGCCAATCTACAAATACTTTAGATTTTTCTCTTATCAGTATTGAAATGAATCCTTTAGCCTTTTTTTGAACCCCACTCTCCCACTCCCTTTCTGTCAGTTTCTTCAGTCCTATCCTATAAATGCAGAAAGCACAAAAATACACTTAAAAATATATATTTTTTAAAAAGTCAAGAAGCTTGAGAAATGACCTGTTACACAGCAGATGTCCAGCTAAACCATGTAACAGTTTGTGGTATTGCATGTGGTCAGCTAAACCATGTAACAGTTTGTGGTATTGCATGTGGTCAGCTAGACCATGTAACAGTGTGGTATTGCATGTGGTCAGCTAGACCATGTAAGTTTGTGGTATTGCATGTGGTCAGCTAAACCATGTAACAGTTTGTGGTATTGCGTGTGGTCAGCTAAACCATGTAACAGTATTGCATGTGGTCAGCTAGACCATGTAACAGTTTGTGGTATTGCACGTGGTCAGCTAAACCATGTAAGTATGTGGTATTGCATGTGGTCAGCTAGACCGAAAGTGTTTGTCAGATTTATGAATGACCAATTCTAACAATTACAAAAACATTAAATTACTAAAACAGAAAAATGAAACATTCGTAGTATTTCTTGCAATTTCTTCCACTTGAGGGAATTTCATTGCTCTCTAGTTCCCTCTTGTGGTTGTGGTTGTAGTAACTAGAGGTGCGATTTTTCTTGGGGTCACTTCAAACAGAGTGGGAGGAGGTCATGTAGCTTGTTCAGACCTTAGTTGGGACCATATCATTCTCCCATGCCAACCGACTGTGCTGATGTCATTCATAGGCAGATGACCATGAGGGCGGATGACTTAATAAAACAGACAGCAGTGAGAAACCATGTAAATTACTTAGTTTATTTAATGAAAAGACTTTCAAGAAAATACAAGAGTTCCCAGGGTACACAGAGGACATAAGTTAGCAAAGCGCAGCAGAAACGCCCGGCTTGGCATCAGTTTCCTCAGGAACAGTCTGAGCAATGTGTTTCTGTATCGCCATGGGAACACCTGGTGAATCCCAGCAAAAAAACAAAACAAAAGAAATCTGTAAATTCACACAAAGAATCCAGTCATCCTGTTTAAAGTGAACGGAAGCCAAAGGCTATCTCCTGTACAAACAATTTTAAAAAGATAAAAAAAAAAATGAGCTTTAAAAAAAAAAAATAATAAGCAGAGGGAGGAAATGTATCTATGCGAACCATCATGCTGAAGAACATTAGTGTAACCAATGGAGTTTACATACTGTAAACATTTTCATAAGATAGCTTGCATTCTTTAAAAAACAAACACTTCTTAGTCAAATTGTGGTCAAGGTTATGGGAAAGGACAACAAAACTATAATTAAGCAAAATCTACATAAGTTAAAAAAAAGAAACACAAAATGCTTTCATAGCAAGCTACTGTTGTTCTGCTGATGTAGTGGTCTTGGGTTTACTGCCTTCAAGGACCCCTTCGATACCCCTGATTTCCCCAGAAACAGATGTGAATGTTTGAGTTTAAGTCAGTGTGTCTTATGTGAACGGTCAAGATGCGTCTCTGCAATCGCACATAATACCAGATGTGCGCACACACACACATACGTGGAGGGATATGATATCATTGGCCAAGTGCATGCTTACCAACACACACATAGATAAACACACACATACACACACACACAGAAAGAGACAGAAGAGCATATGTTTCCTTTATGAAGATTTTTATGCTTAACAACAAACTTTCTAAAATCAAGAGCAGTTCTGAAGTCTACATTTGGCAGATTATACAAGCAAGTTAAAAAATGGATGCCTTCTGTGAAGACAATGGCTCAGTATGGAAATCCGCTGTGTTTATATGTGTGCGTGTGTGTGCGTGTGTGCACGCTGTGGGGGTGTCTGTGGGTGCTAATGTACATGCCAGATCAGCTGTTCATCCCTTTCACAACTTAAAAAAATGCATCTTTAAAATAAAACTGAACCTAAATGTCCTTCATCCTTTGTCCTTCCACCCAAACCTTCCTCTTCCTCGCTCGTTCACCCAAACCTTCCTCTTCCTCACGCCCGCTCGCTCGTTCACACGTCCTACGTCCCCACTCGCATCACACACACCGCAAGCGGCGTGCCACTGGAGAGGGCGAGCCCTGCCACAACGCATATACAAGATGGGCAGCGCTCTTCACCCGGAGCCCTGCCACACCGCATATATAAGATGGGCAGCGCTCTTCACCCGGAGCCCTGCCACAACGCATATATAAGATGGGCAGCGCTCTTCAGCAGAGGGGCTCAAATAAACACTTCTATCTGGTTAAAAAAAAACAAAAAAAAACAACAACAAAAAACAATAACGTTTAGCCCTGTAGGAGAATATACAGTATGATACGCGACTGGGCTCTGTCAGGTAAGAGTGGACTCGCTGGAGATTACAGAGCCCGATAACCGCTCCCTCTCCCTCCCTCATCTACCTCAGACACACAGAAACCAGCCACCAGCTGTCAATCCAAGTGAAAGACGCGTGTATATATACTAGCATATCTAGAAAAAGAGCCTCCTGACTGGCCAGGATTTAAAGAGAGGTGGGGCCTGAAGCCAGAGTCAGAGCCGTGATTGGACGATGCCGTTGTTTGTCTCTAAAGGCTGAATGAGGGTCAGCCTCCAACGGTGCCGAGCCCTGCCGCTATGCACAAGCCCAAAGCTCCAGTCCTAGAATATTCTTCATCATAATCGTGGTCATCGTTATGGTCGTAGTCAGGGTTGTTGAGGTCAGTTTGTGGGCCGTTGGGGCGATGGCAGTGCTCTACCAACTCAACAGGTTGCTGCGACCCAGCGTCATGAAGTACACCTGGCTGGAGCCGCCAGAACGCACTGAAGCAAAGAACACCTGCAATGCAACACACACACACACACACCCAAACACAAACACGTTCATCATTAGGACATTCACTTTACTGACCAAAGAACACCTGCAATGCAACACACACACACACAAACACGTTCATCATTAGGACATTCACTTTACTGGGTGATGTTATTTGCTTTGTTGGTGATTTTGTTTTTGATGGTAAATAGGCTTGGTTGTTGATTGGTCGCCGTGGGAAATCCCCGAGCTACAGCACTAGGAACTGACCACCTCTCTGTACATCTCCGTACACCTGAACATGACTCAATCAGAGGCCAGCTGATGAACAGGCACCTGTACAGAGAGAACTCTCTGGCTCTCACTTTGTCATTGTGCATGTGTGTGTGTGGGTGTGTGCTTGTTGGTGTGTGGTGTTTGTGCATGTGTGTGTGTGTGTGTGTGTGTGTGTGTGTTTGTGAGTGTGTATGTGTGCGTGCTGGCTCTCACCTTGTCATTGTGCGTGTGTGTGTGTGCTTGTTGGTGTGTGGTGTTTGTGTGTGCGTGTGCGTGTTTGTATGTGTGCGCTTGTTTGTGTGTGGTGTTTGTGTGTGGTGTTTGTGCGTGTGTGTTTGTGTGCAGTGTTTGTGCGTGCGTGTGTGTGTGTGTGTGTGTGTGTTTGTGTGCAGTGTTTGTGCGTGCGTGTGTGCGTGTGTGTGTGTGCGTGCGCGTGTGTGTGTGTGTGTGTGTGTGCGTGCTGGCTCTCACCTTGTCATTGCGCTCGCACAGGAACTTGAGTCTCTGGGCACGCTTGTGCATGAAGACCCCGTCCAGGTGTCCGGTCTCCACCGAGCGGATCTCGATGGCCTTCTCTCCCCAGCCCATGATCTGGTTGGAGCGGATGTACGCTGCACACCAGAGTACAAAGTCAGCACTGATATTTCAACTACGGCTGTCATATATTAGTGCACAGATAAGCATGACACTGTCCGTGTGTGTGTGTGTGTGTGTGTGTGTGTGTGTGCGTGTGCGTGTGCGTGTGCGTGTGTGTGTGTGCGCATGAATGAGCGGGAGAGAGAGGCCTACCAA
>NW_027468689.1:7571952-7589452 GCF_046254945.1 Alosa pseudoharengus | reverse complement strand
GTGAGTGTGTGTGTGTGTGTGTGTGCCTAGCGAACTCACCCATGTTGTTGAGCAAGGTGTGCAACAGCGTGTGTGTGTGTGTGTGTGTGCCTAGCGAACTCACCCATGTTGTTGAGCAAGGTGTGCAACAGCGTGTGTGTGTGTGTGTGTGTGTGTGTGTGTGTGTGTGTGTGTGTGTGTGTGTGTGTGTGTGTGTGTGTGTGTTTGTGTACAGCGGTGAGGTGCCTAGCGAACTCACCCATGTTGTTGAGCGAGGCGGCGGCGGAGGGCGAGATCTGGAGCAGGCGCGGGTCAATGAAGGGGGTGAATGAGGACGAGGACTTGTGTTTCTGAAGAGTGTTACTGGCCGACTGGGTCTGAAACGCACAGGGGACAGGTGAGTCCTCTTACCTGAGGGTGCACCTGGACAACTTGCCTCAAGCTCTTCCCGGACGACCAACAGTCACTTCTGTAGTCATGTATAATGTATAATCATGTACTATTATTTTAATACTGCAACAGAACTGTCACTCTCACAGTTGTAATGGATGGCCTCGAACTGTAATGGACTATATAGCTTTTTTTATTTCGATAGACTCCCCTAACATTCTTACTCTGAACCATTGAAATCTGTAAAACCCAAATGTGAACGCAAATCTGGCGATCCTCGTCCATAGGGACGTTAACAAACTGCTAAACAAGCACAGACTGGGTTGGCAATTAGAAGTCTAAAGCAAATTAACCCACACACACACAAATGTAAAGGAGTTGTGAGGATAAAGGAGGCCCAAACATGGAAGATGTGTTAAATGAAGATGTGAGAATAAGGGAATGAAACAAATAAAAGGTAAAAGACATAAATGACAGGGGATCAGAAAGCCAGCCGCCTAATCTGTAATGGTCAGAACTGTTGTGGAGAACAGGCCATCAGGTCATCAGCCCGGTCAGAACTGTTGTGGAGAACAGGCCATCGCCCCAGTCAGAACTGAGAGCTGCATTTCCTCTCTTTGTGTTTTATGCCTTTACTCACTCTGACATCACCCTGATGATAATCCCACTCACTCTGACATCACCCTGATGATAATCCCACTCACTCTGACATCACCCTGATGATAATCCCACTCACTCTGACATCACCCTGATGATAATCCCACTCAATCCCAGTGTGAAACAGCAGTGTAATCTGCCGCTCTGCTCTGGCCCGGCCCACTGATACGACCCTTGACCCTTCAAGACCAGCTTCACAAGATCACGCCGCCATTCCTACACTCCTCCTCTCCATCGCCCCTCATCTGTCCATTCCTACACTCCTCCTCTCCATCGCCCCTCATCTGTCCATTCCTACACTCCTCTCCATCGCCCCTCATCTGTCCATTCCTACACTCCTCCTCTCCATCGCCCCTCATCTGTCCATTCCTACACTCCTCCTGTCCATCGCTCCTCATCTGTCCATTCCTACACTCCTCTCCCTCGCCCCTCATCTGTCCATTCCTACACTCCTCCTCTCCATCGCTCCTCATCTGTCCATTCCTACACTCCTCCTCTCCATTGCCCCTCATCTGTCCTTTCTGTCCCCCAAGCGGAAATGGGGAAATTGATGGAATGGCATGCTGAACAACGACGGGATATTAAAAGAAAGCACTCAAATGGATTGAGTTGACTTCTAAAGTTAGAAAAGCGGTTAGTTCAGCCATTCATTTCCACCAGAGCACGTGCCACAAGCTGATAAAATGGTGGGTAGGAATTACAGGCAAATCGTTTTAACACACACACACACACACACACACACACACACACACACACTAATGTCATGTTTCCTAGTACTGCTCCAGCTCTATTCTTCAGCAGTGTCAAACTAATGCGCACACAGAATTCAAAGACACAGAGTCTTAAGATTCTTCACATTACACAGATAGCTAACTTGTTTATACTTCAGCTCTTCCAAGTCTATCAAAGTCTAGCGTCCCCAGAGATGCAGTGGGCAAGCAGAGAGTACGGCCCCAGTGGACCACTGCCCTGTCCATCTGGTCTAACGTCTCGCGGAGTGGTGGTTAAGTGTAGCAGCAACAGACAGAGACAAGAGCAGAAAGCCAGAAGAAAAAGCCGTTTCACCCCAAAGCCACTGATCTGAGGTCAGCTTCCATGTTTGTAGCTCAAGATAGATTAGGGTTAGGGAGGCGACTGCAGCTGGTCCTAGACCAGCAGCTACAGGACACACACAGTTAGCCAGAAAAGACCCATCCCGTGCAGCGGAAGGTGGAAAGGGAGAGGGGGGGCACTACGGCACGCACAGGGGGACATACCTCGCCGGCAGCCAGCTTATCCAGGGGGGCGAGAGGGGACATGGAGAGGCTGGCGTGGAGCTGGCTGGAGGAGGAGGGGGAGCTGGAGGCCATGGAGGAGGAGTTGGGGGAGTGGTGGCTCTGCTGCAGGAGGTCGGGCAGGAGGTGGGCGCGCCCCGCGTAGCCGTTGCGCTCGTGAGGCGAGCCGCTCAGGCCCGGAGCCCCGGGAGAACCGGCGCCGGCGGCCGCAGCCAGCCGCTTGAGCTCGCTCGCGCTCTGGAATCAAGAAGAGTCACACAGCAGCTCTGAACCAGGGCCCAGTGGAACCAGGAGGTGCTGGAACCAGAGCCTGGCCCAGACTTGGCCCGGACTTGGCCCGGAGCCTGACCAGACCTGGGCCGCACCACAGCTACGGGACCGAAACCTGCCTGAGCTAGCTCCTATTCAGCTGCAGCTCAAGCGTCCCCCACTGGTCCCAATCAGTTGTTGTCTGAATGCTTAATAAAGCCGTAATTGAGGCAGAAAGAGCAATAAAGAGAAAGGAATCTCTAGGGACTAATGTGCTCCAAGGCTTCAGTAGGTTTTACAACAATGATTTGGTTAGTGCTGAAATATGACCAGCGTTGTGTTGCCCTGAGGCATGGCAGCGCCCTTATTTGGAGATAAATAGAAGAATCTACTCTGAGTTGCACCATCTCTTATGT
This sequence comes from Alosa pseudoharengus, assembly GCF_046254945.1. Taxonomy (NCBI): domain Eukaryota; kingdom Metazoa; phylum Chordata; class Actinopteri; order Clupeiformes; family Clupeidae; genus Alosa; species Alosa pseudoharengus. The sequence continues at coordinate 7,586,487 of NW_027468689.1, read as the reverse complement.
TGTGGTTCCAAATCGAATGGTTCTAGTGCTTTCTAAGGAGAAATGGGTTGAACAGCAATGTCAAACAAAACAACAATGAGATAAATCAACAAATGAGATACAAACAGAAGGGAATGAATGAACAAAATGGCAAAACATGAGACTGGCGAACAATGAACTAAAATAAAAGGACATTAATTCAACAGACCAAGTGACCAAGGAAGCGAGCAGTTACCTGTCGGACAATTAAAGTGCCATCTTTGCAGGGTGTGGTGGCAGGGTCACTCTCAGTCTCGTCGTGAACAATCATGGTCTTCACAGATTCTGTCTCACCATTACTGAGCTTGGAGGACCTACAAAGAGAAGAGAACATGCGTTTCAACAGGAGCAGCCAATAGAAATGATTTTCTCCTGCTCCATTCATTAATGACTAAGATGCAGCCACAGACCCTTCCTTGGTGAACCCAACCCTACCCAAGTCCTACTGTGTCTCAAATATTCAAACTAGTACAAAACGAGCATGGAAGTATGTCCACAGAGAAGGCCACTGATGGTTTTTCCTCTATAGACCCTTTCAACAATAAAAACAAAAACAATGCTTGAACGTTCTATTTGGTTCCTAATCTACTTCCTCTGCATTAAGATAACATATGGAATGTTAAAACGGAAGCCTTGTGGGGCCAACTATGATGCTGATAATGGAACTCTCTTGAAAGGGTCTATACATGGATTTCTATGGAACGTCACGAAAACATGCGTGCGCAACCAAGAGGCAGAAAGCACCATAGAACAGCATAGAGCAATGCAAAAGAGCAAAAAAATAAAATGAGTTTTTGTGCTGAAAACTGCACCAATTCGAAATCACGATGGTTAGAGAATGTTAAATATGTTCAATATCCCGGAACGGAATGCATGTCTTCGCCAAAAATGACAAAATACGATGTTATATTAATAATCCAAATGAACGTCAAACTTTGAAATATAGTCTGAAATGAGATGTTATTATCATTGAGACAACAGGGGTATACAAAAAAATCCGATTGTAGCTTACAGCAGCCGACTATTTAGGTTAAGTTTCTAACGTTGTGGACGGCCACCAAGCGTCTTCTGCCTCAAAGCTGCGCGCGCATCTAGTTATGTTGGTAAACGGGAAACCCGTGTATAGAGTGCAACTGGTGACCAGACTGGGACTCGTTGTTGTAATGGAATGGAGTGCGGAGTGGAGCGAAGCGATGGACGCTACAGAGCGGGGCAGTGCGGTGGGCGGGAGACGTACCCAGCCCTGGAGTCCTCCGTGCCGGACGTCGACTCGTCTCCGGGGTCCTGGTCGACCTCCTCCTCCTCGCTGGTGGCCGAGTCCTCGCTGGAGGAGGAGTAGTCGGTCACGGTCACCTTGTGAGGCGGCCGCACGTCCTCCACCGCTCGCAGCTCCTTCGCCAGCGCCGTCAGGTCCTGGACGCCGCAGACACGGAGAAGGTCAAATATCAACGGTGTGACACCAAAGCATTAGCGCACGTGCACACGCGCACACACACACACACACACACACACACACACACACACACACACACACACACACACACACACACACACACACACACACACACACACACACACACACACACACACACACACACACACACACACACACACACACACACACACACACACACACACACACACACACACACACACACACACACACACACACACACACACACACACACACACACACACACACACACACACACACACACACACACACACCAGGAGGAGCAGTTTGCACAGCTGAGCATTCAGACACTAGATAAGCATTGGCTGGTGAACATGGCCTTGGCAGGGTCACACTGTTACAGTTGTATTTGTGCAATGGAATGCTTATTGTTTCCTACTTGTCTTCAGCCTACCACTTGTGGCATTCGAATGTGACATTCTCAATCTATATCAAATGTGACTATCCAATCTATTCTCAAAATGCAGGTCGGTGCCTTAATAGATGAGCATTCCATGAGCAGTGCAGACAGCTTCGTTGCAGATATTTTAAGTCCGCATGTACAGAAATTCACTTGTCACGAGCAAATTTCATTAAAAATACCATTTTTAAATGACAGAATGCATCATGAAATTTGACAGTACTCGTCTGGAGTGAGATGATCAGAACCTGTCTGACTGAGGTCTGGTTTCCGTGAACGTTGAATGAGGTCATGCAGTGCAGGTGAGGTGTGTCGGGGCTCTAGAGCCGCCAAACATCACATAAGGCCTCAGCGAGCAACCACAAAGCCTGAGTAGCCAGTGGATGTGCAGGGAATGGATCAGTGATATGGGAAGGAGGCCATCACAAGCCTGGCCAACTGTTGATCATGCAGTAGGAGAATTTCTATGGCTCTCAAGAGGCAGTGCATATATATAATGTCCTCTGTTCAAACAAGCTTACCACGTCCCCCTACAGGAAATAAATACACAGCGATACCGGTCGATGGGCATCCACACACGCAAACATGACACAAGAAACACATGTCAGGCAGTCTAGGCTGTGGTTAAGGAAAGACATCCCACAAATGCTCATAAACTAGTTACTCAGCTCTTGGCTGTGTTTTTGGGCTTAATGAGCACACAACGTGCATTATACTAATCATAGGACATCATGTCACATAGTCATAAATAAAGTTAGACATACAGTATTTTTTGTCATCGTCTTAGACTAGCCATTTCCTTCATCCAGGACTCCTACCCTTAACTAGAGTTGTTCTATTGTGTTGATATTTATGTGGTAATTATTTCCATTTTGAAACTCCCCCTTAACTAGAGCTGTTCTATTGTGTTGATATTAATGGGGAAATTAATTTAGTTTAGAAACTCACCGCCGGACGAGTGGGCCGGACGAAGTCCTTCTTCTCCTCCGTCTTCTTCCCAGCATGCTCTGGACGCTGCATGGGAGAACCCTCAGACTTGGAGGACGCTACACACAGAGACAGGCCAAAATTACACACAGGGTCTTTAACATGACAAGAGGAGGAGGAGGTATAAGTTTCTTGAGTAAGAGTGTGTCTTCATGAGAGTGTGGGAGTGCTTAAGAGTGTGTGTGTGTGTGTGTGTGTCTGTGTGCGCAATGTTTCCCATACATTGACATTTGCCTTTGCATTCAAGTTAATTCTGCAAATCTACCATCACCAAACACTGGGAAACACTGGTGTGTGTGTGCACACATGGATATTTGAGTAAGAGTGTGTCTTCATGAGACAGAGAGACAGAGAGAGAGAGAGAGAGAGAGAGACAGAGAGAGAGAGAGAGAGACAGAGAGAGAGAGAGAGAGAGAGAGAGAGAGTGTGTGAGTGTGTGTGTGTGTGTGTGTGTGTGTGTGTGTATTAGTAGTGTAACACTCACAGCGTGCTCTGAACTTGTCTCCTGAGCTGTTGTGAGCGGTCTGGGAGCTGGCCGAGCCAGAGGAGCTGCCACTGCCCGGCCGAGGGGCCAACTTCTCCACACGCTCCCACAGCAGCCGAGGCTCCACACTGCTGCACACACACAGGCACGCACGCACGCAGACACACACACACGCACACACACACACACACACACGCACACACACACAGACACGCACACACACGCGCACACACACGCGCACGCACACACACACGCAGACACACACACACATGCACACACACACATGCACACACACACACACACACACACACACACACGCGTGCACACACACACACACACAGACACGCACACACACGCGCACACAGACGCGCACGCACACACACACGCGCACACACACGCAGACACGCACACACACACACACACACACACGCACACACACACACACACACACGCGCGCGCACACACACACACACACGCACACACACACAGACACGCACACACACGCGCACGCACACACACACGCGCACGCAGACACGCGCACGCACGCACGCATGCACGCACGCAAACACGCGCGCACGCGCACACACGCAGACACGCGCACGCACGCACGCACGCACGCACGCAAACACGCACGCACGCGCACACACACACACACACACACACACACACACACACACACACACAGACACAGACACAGACACGGTTAATTTCTTATTGCAGCTAGATAACAGATCTCCTGCACACAGTGCTATGAACGCCAAGATGTTGCCTCCTCCTGCCTCCTTAACTCCACACATGAGACTTCAACATTCCCAAATATCTTAGAGGACAAACGCAAATAAACACAGAACTCAGACTGGGTGAACCCTACACTCTGAATAGTAAATACAGAACTCAGACTGGGTGAACCCTACACTCTGAATAGTAAGATCACTGGTAAATTACATGACATTTTCAAAACGCAATGCAATGCAGTTTAAGAAAACAGTACAGCACACCCTTTCAGAAAAGAATCAAGGGAAGAGGACTGTTCCGGTACCTTCCAGTGGTCCTCTGTCCTGATTGGTTGGGGTGCTGGCCGCCCTGGTGAGGCGAGTCTCTACGTGACAGCACTGGAGATCTGGACGTGGTCCGCACAGGAACCTTCCGGAAATACACACACACACACACACACACACACACACACACACACACACACACACACACACACACACACACACACACACACACACACACACACACACGTTAGTCCCAATACATAACAATGAAGAGATATGTGAGGCATAAAGGCCCCATCTAGCCAACAGAGACGCCCTCAGCTCCCAAGAGGGAAATGAGTTAGTGACTAGCGATGGCCAAGGAGAGTCCATCACACAATTTCAATACTGTACTTCACAACAGCACATTCTCTGAGCTACAGAAGGAAGTGTTAACCCAAATTACAATGACATCTGAAATATTTGTAACTTGAACACTAATCTTTTTTCCATCCATATTCTGTCTGAACACACTAAAGTGGCTGGATAAGACTTGACGCAGCATGATTAGAAACTACTGGCTAATGTGGAGAGGGAGAGGGTGACGTGTGAAGAGGGAGGTAGGAGTGAGCATTCAGAAGAGAAACAGAAACATGAGCTCAAACACGAAATACGAAATCAAACCTGAACAGACACTTAAAGCCAAAACAGCGCAGCCTTAAGCAGATTACGTGCTTTTCAGAGATTTTGTCAACGACAACGTCACTGGAATGCAACAGGCTGGGGACTACCTCTAGAACTACTCATATCTGTGGTGAACAGGCTAATGGCTACCTCTAGAACTACTCATATCTGTGGTGAACAGGCTAATGGCTACCTCTAGAACTGCTCATATCTGTGGTCAAGCTACCATCCGTAATAACAGATCGGGACTGGAGAGTTAAGAACAAGGCATACTGCTGAAAACTGCAGATTCTTCTCTTTTTCAGTCAGTAGTAAGTTTCATGTATTTATTCATTTCCATGTTTATCGCAATTGTAACCCCTTGTACAGAATGGAAGAGAGAAAAAAGTCAACAACCAAATCGAAATCCACAAACAGTAGAGCAAACAGCCCGAGACAGGTCCATCCCAACAGGTTTCCAAATGATTCATCTCCACCTCTCTTTCTAACACAACAGCACTACTAGCTGACTGCAGTGCTACCAGTCTGACACTAGGGGGCAGCCCTTCCACTAGATAGAGCCACTGAGTAACCCTATATGCTTCCCAGAGCTACCAGCGATACCATACTGTTTAACAGTAGGGGTGCTGCAGTAATACCATACTGTTTAACACTAGGGGTGCTGCATTAATACCATACTGTTTAACACTAGGGGTGCTGCAGTGCTACAATACTGGGGTGAGTTTCCGAAAACCATAGTTGCTAACCTAGGCAATGGGTAATTGCATGGCAACCAACAAAGTTGCTAACTTCTTTAGCAACTATGGTTTTGGGAAACGCGCCCCTGTTTAACACCAGGGGTGCTGCAGTAATACCATACTGCTGCAGTAGTACCATACTGTTTAACACTAGGGCTTGCTGCAGTAATACCATACTGTTTAACACTAGGGGTGCTGCAGTAATACCATACTGTTTAACACTAGGGGTGCTGCAGTGCCACCATACTGTTTAACACATGCTACCATACTGTTTTAACATCCGGTGCTACCATGCTACCATACTGTCTGAAACAAAGGGAAGGCCCAACTAATGCCCTTCCACTAGATGGCGCCACTCAGAGAGAGAGAGAGAGAGAGAGAGAGAGAGAGAGAGAGAGAGAGAGCGCCCTCCAGTGGCGGGAGACGGCGCGGGCCCTCCAGCAGTGCAGCAGCTCTGCTTACCCTCGGAGGCACCTCCTCCTGGCCCAGGGGAGTCTGGGGGGCGTGGGGGGGCTGCGGGAGATCAGTGCGGGCAGGGTGGTGCTGCTGCTGCTGGTGCTGGTGGTGCTGGCCGGGGTGGTGGGGTGGCTCCTGAGAGCGCAGGTGGAGGTGAGACAGACTGGGGATGGGGTCGCTGAACGAGTGCGAGCGAGAGACTGGGGGAGCGGCGTTGCTCTTTAGAGCGGCCAGCTGGGACCACTGCACCTTCCGGACAGGGAGAGAACAAAATGGAGGAGAGGGAGGGGGAGTGTGTGTGTGTGGGGGGGGGGGGGGGTGCAGACAGAGAGACACAGCATGAACACACACACAGAGGAAGAGAGGTGATGCATGTATGGACACACACACACCGGACATACACACACACACAGACATACACACACACACACATTTGCATACTCAGTTGTATGAAGCACAAGGGCTTGAAAGGTATCAGTGTGCTGAGAACCAGCTCAGAAATGATCCAGGAGAGAGTGGGCAGGATAAGAGAAGATAAGAAGACTGTGACGGCCACATCATGCAGCTTGCGGTGAGGAAGTGCTTTAGTGAAGAGGGAGGCTATCAAGGCTCATTGAGCTATCGAGGAGAATCAGACTAACACAAAATAACCCACAGCTAAAGGTTATTTGCCTGGTAGATCGCTATAAACTAGTTGAGTTTACAACCCATTGTCGAAATTAACGTTTATCTGACTATGCCAATTCTGGCTAAATGTCAATAATCTCAGTTCTGATATTACATGGAAACACCAACCTAGGAAGTAAGGCTTAGTGGAGGGTAGAGAGGGGAAACACCAACCTAGGAAGTAAGGCTTAGTGGAGGGTAGAGAGGGGAAACAGGTAGAGACAAACACAGTAAAAGACACGTGGGGGAACAACATAAGATGGGATGAGGGGTTGCCCTGGTTACCTGTGGTTCCATAGGCCTGTGCATGGCCTCGGAGTTCCCGTTTGAGAAGGGCTCGGAGCGAGGCGGGACAGGGGGCTGCTTGGGTGGGGCGGTCTGGGGGGAGCCCTGCGCGGTCTTTCGGAAGCGATCGTCCTGCTGGACAGGGGGGGAAAGAGACACAAGGAACACTGAGGATCTGGGAGAGGAGGACGGCCAGACGAGAGAGAACGCGGAGGAGGACGAGGAGACTGGGAGCCAGTCCATGCCATGCTCCATGTCAAAACACCAGGCTGGGACGCAGGACAGCCAGTCCATGCCATGCTCCATGTCAAAACACCAGGCTGGGACGCAGGACAGCCACCAGGACGAGAAGGACGACGACATACGCTGGAAGTTTCATTCTCGGTTAGGAAAGGGTTTGTGGCTTGCACTCGAGCCAAGTGGTGTCACTGTTCCCTCACAGTGGTCTCTAAACTTGGCTAAAACTACTGGCCCAGTATAGTGTGTGTGTGTGTGTGTGTGTGTGTGTGTGTGTGTGTGTGTGTGTGTGTGTGTGTGTGTGTGTTATTCGTGCTCAAGTGGATGGCCATCTGCATATTTTTCATCAGGTAAATGGCTCGAGACAATGCAGAAAACATACATAACATACAGACTCCATGACACGACTCCATGCCTGACAAACACAGGAATAGTCGGGACGTGTTAAAGACGCAACAGAACTCTACAGATGAAACATCAAGTGGACCCAACAGATACGCTAGTTTAGGCCAAACAGCTCCAACGTGCAGCCTGATTAAGTAGGAACATGTTTTTGTACCATTAAAGGCACATTTTTGTGGTGGTTAATTACATCTATAACATTGTTAGATCAATTTTGGATGTGTGAGATATTAACACATCGGTTACTAACACAGAATCCCAAATCATGGACTCTACAAGGTCCGAGGTGTTAATCGACATAAAAATTCAACTAAAAAGCGTAATTACGATTAAAAGAAAACTAAAATGACATGAAGCAACAAGCTATTTGTAGCCCAACTCTTGACTGACTACAACATGAATACTACAGGGACACTAGACAGGATGGAGCTATTTGTATAGCTATTTGTAGCCCAACTCCTGACTGACTACAACATGAATACTACAGGGAGAGCTATTTGTAGCCCAACTCCTGACTGACCACAACATGAATACTACAGGGACACTAGACAGGATGGAGCTATTTGTATAGCTATTTGTAGCCCAACTCCTGACTGACTACAACATGAATACTACAGGGAGAGCTATTTGTAGCCCAACTCCTGACTGACCACAACATGAATACTACAGGGACACTAGACAGCTATTTGTAGCCCAACTCCTGACTGACTACAACATGAATACTACAGGGACACTAGACAGGATGGAGCTATTTGTATAGCTATTTGTAGCCCAACTCCTGACTGACTACAACATGAATACTACAGGGAGAGCTATTTGTAGCCCAACTCCTGACTGACTACAACATGAATACTACAGGGACACTAGACAGGATGGAGCTATTTGTATAGCTATTTGTAGCCCAACTCCTGACTGACTACAACATGAATACTACAGGGACACTAGACAGCTCTTTGTAGCCCAACTCCTGACTGCCTACAACATGAATACTACAGGGAGAGCTATTTGTAGCCCAACTCCTGACTGACTACAACATGAATACTACAGGGAGAGCTATTTGTAGCCCAACTCCTGACTGACCACAACATGAATACTACAGGGACACTAGACAGCTATTTGTAGCCCAACTCCTGACTGACTACAACATGAATACTACAGGGACACTAGACAGGATGGAGCTATTTGTATAGCTATTTGTAGCCCAACTCCTGACTGACTACAACATGAATACTACAGGGACACTAGACAGGATGGAGCTATTTGTATAGCTATTTGTAGCCCAACTCCTGACTGACTACAACATGAATACTACAGGGACACTAGACAGGATGGAGCTATTTGTATAGCTATTTGTAGCCCAACTCCTGACTGACTACAACATGAATACTACAGGGACACTAGACAGGATGGAGCTATTTGTATAGCTATTTGTAGCCCAACTCCTGACTGACTACAACATGAATACTACAGGGACACTAGACAGGATGGAGCTATTTGTATAGCTATTTGTAGCCCAACTCCTGACTGACTACAACATGAATACTACAGGGACACTAGACAGGATGGAGCTATTTGTATAGCTATTTGTAGCCCAACTCCTGACTGACCACAACATGAATACTACAGGGACACTAGACAGTGTGGAGACACATTTAGTATAACCAGACGGGGAAGTAGAGGAAATCATGAGATGATGAAACCCCTGTTTGCATGACTGGGGGTAAACCACTAACATGTTAATTACGACCATGTTTCGGGGACTTTGCTACCAGGAATTAAAACTCTTTCAAAACCAAACAAAAAGAATGTTATGTGAAAGGCTATATTACTATCATTTGTATATTATTGATTTGAATATTATCCACTGTCTATTATTATTTCAAGGTCATGTCTCCAACACAAGGAGCGTAACGTTAATTAGCGTTGACGAGATGTTTCATCTGGAGAGGGTTTAGTATCTGTGGAGGAGAGGCAAACATTCAGCATTAGAGGCACACAGGAAGACCTCTCATGGTCTCTTCTGTCACTTTCAGACTGATGGTTGTGAGAGATGTGGGTTTCAAACGTCCCAAAGCTACTAATTCAATTGCAAACCTACTGTTTGCGCTTTGCCATTTCTAGACACCTCTTGAGGATTCTATTATTTATTGTTGAATACAGTAGGTTCACCTTGGCCTGATTCATGAAACATAAATGTAAAATGGATATTATGTAAAAAGAAACACATAAAACAATATGGAAAACTGTACATAAAGTAACAATACCGCAAACAAATAAAATAAAAAAAAATAAAACCAAAACCCTTCTGCTCACACAACCACTGATTTGGCCAAACCAGGAGACAAACTGCGGAGCCAAACCGGCAGCCAAACGGAGGGGTGATTTCACATGAGCAGCCAGAAGCAGCAGGCAGCGGGTGGTCTTGGGGGGGCGGGGGAGGGGGGGTGGTGGTCGGGGGGGGGCTTCACCTCTCCGTCCGCGTCGGGGGCGGATGTGGCGCTGTTGAGCTCCGCGGGTGGGGTCGGTAGGGGCATCGCGGGTGGGGTCGGTAGGGGCATCGCGGCCCTGTCTGGTGGCTCCTGCGGTGTGGGACTGGGCTCTGTGCCAACGTGACCCGGGGACTCGCCCATGGCCTCGTCCACCGACAGCTCCACTAGCGGGGCATCTGCACCAACAGGGGGCGCTATCTGCGGGAGACAGGGCTCCCAGGAGGGACGTCGCTCTAATGCTTTGGCCTGCTCGGCCAGAGGGGGCTGAGTCTGGGTCTGGGTCGGGGGCAGGCTAGCGTCGTCTGGGGGGTTGGACTGTGGGGGTCGGGGCGCATCTTTGAGGCGGGTGACGGGAGTTCTGGTCCAGTCGTGGCCCGGTTGCGGCGGCGGCGGTTGCGTTGGCGGCTGCTGCTGCTGCTGGAGGGAGAGCAGGTAGGCCTGCTCCTGACGCAGCTGCCTCTTCAGACGCTCCGCCTTACGCTGCTCCTCCAGCTCCTTCCACTTGAACTCCTGGGGTACAGGGAGGAGCGCAGCACTAGCAGTCAGCCCATAGGGGGCGCCACCACAAGAATAACATGGAGACCACTGGAGATGGGCTTTTTAGGGCAGACAGCAATCAAGATTCTCTCTCTAGTATCATGCATTTTCATGGTGAAAGATTTGAGTGATGAAAGCTTGAAAGATTGTTTTTGCTTTTACGAAGAGAACACATCTCAAAAGTGAAAGAGTATTCAAATCTTTCATTTAACTTCAGCTATTACTGGATATTTGGGTGTAGTACTGTGAGAAACAGGTTGGGTTAAAACAGATAGGGTTTTGTTGCCTGAGAAAAAGACATAACATAAAACAAAACAAAGGGTTATAAAGAAGAAAGATGAGAAATCAAAAAGGTACAAAAAGATGACTTTCGTCTGGATCAAATAAATTATTTTTCTTTCTGCACTTGCTAAAATAGACTCCTTAAAAGGGAACCAACACGTCAACACACTTCAAGTCTAATCTCAGCTTCAGACTACACTTCACATGAGACCTGGGTGTCTAAGGTAGACTGGGGAGAAAAGGTCAGTGAGGCAGGGCGGAGTGGAGTGGAGTCAAGGTCAAGGGTCAAGGTCTTAGTTTCTTTCCTGGGTCTCTGCATTCCCTCATGTCTCCAAACTAGCCTTTTCTTACAGTGGACTCATCCTGGAGAACAATAACACACAGACAGCAAGGCACGGTGGGACACCTCCGCTTGGCCCAAAAGTCATTTCCTGATGACCTCATTAAGTCAATTCCTGACCTGGGGGGGGGGATAGTTATTTTGGCTAGTTGCCAAGGAAAATCTGCTTTCACTTACATCTTCATGTACACTTCGCTAGCACAAAGCCAGGGCCTAACCTCCCAGGTAAGATTCTTGTTCACACACTCAGCACACAGTTTCCCACGCTTAGAAGAGAGTTGAGCCTCCCAGAGAAGGCTAGAGAAAGACACAACAGAGAGAGTGTGGGGGGGGGGGAGAAGACGGGACGAGTGTGAGCGTGAGGGACGAGTCCGTACCAGTAGCATGGCCTGCTCATGGAGCAGCTGCTGCTGCAGGATCTCCAGGTGCCGCTGCTCTTCCTCCAGCTGACGTCGGATATACTCCTGCAGAAAGAGGGAGAGAGACCACTAACCTTACTCACACACCAAACATGGAGGACCACAGAGGGGAGAAGTCACGCAAAACGGCGGTGGTAGTGTAGTGGTTAAGGAGCTGGGCTAGCATGCTAGTAGCCTGAAAGTTGTCGGTTCAATTCCCGGCTTCCACCGTTGTGCCCTTGAGCAAGGCACTTAACCCCAAGTTGCTCCGGGGACAATGTAATCCCTTGTAATATAGCTGACATATGTAAGTCACTTTGGTCAAGAAGTGTCTGCTAAATGTAATGTAATGTAAAAACATAACAATGTAGACACATATTAGGGAAAAGACAGTATGGCATAAAAGAGTATGGCATAAAAATAAATGTTTGGAAATGTCCGTATTCTAAATTATTTTCATAATATTTTCTTTATCCACTTTTATAACGTTTTTATACATTCAACAGGACAAGATGCCCAGCTGCCCCGTCTAGTCCCACAGAAGTCTGGCCCGTGGCGTACCTGTGGTGGCGCACGCACCTGCTCGCGGTCGTTCCTCCTCTTCTCCTCTTCGGCTCTCCTGCGGTCGTCCTCCTCCTTGCGCCTCCTCTCCATCTCCTCCATGCGCCTCTTCTCCTCCTGCTCGCGCCTCCTCTGCTCCCGTTCCTGCTGCCTCCGCATCTCCCGTTCACGGCGCTGTTGCTGTGGTACACCAGCAGGGGGCAGGAGTGAGCACATCGCCACATCTCACACGCTCATTTGTTGCTCTTTGGGACATTACTTCACAGAGAGACGGGTATTCTAATGTGTATGGGTTGGGCAACGATCATCTGTGATAAAATGGTACGGTAAGTAAGATAATTGCACCTATTCAATGCGGGATTGTTGCCTTTCAGTCTGACAAAAGAAAACAAGCTTATGACAGCAGGCATTACCAAAAGTGTCTGTGTTTCAGAGACACACACACACACACACACACACACACACACACACACACACACACACACACACACACACACACACACACACACACACACACACACACACACACACACACACACACACACACATACATGCTGGCATGTCCAGACATGTTCTTATGCTCCCATTTACTTGACTGTAGTTCTGAATATAATCTGATTTGATTGGCATACAGTAGTAACCAGGGTTTAATATTTTAGATTTAGACTTGTGCATTAACTAAGCTAAATAAACGCACATTTTGGGAGAAATCCTGATTCAGTTTTATTAACTCAATACCCTTTTTTTGTTCAATAGGTTGGAAAGGACAACAAAATTCTTAAACTAACTACTAAGTCTTGTAATTTCACCCAAATAAACAGGTGAAATAGAGAGGAGTCCAGTTCTATAAACATTGTGTGTGCAAACTCATTACCCTTTGGGTAGTTGGTCATTTTGGTTTAGCACCACATACAAACACTGGGAAGGTGAATCATCTCAAACAAATCAAACCAAATCAAATGAAATATTGGCACTTTTACATTGTTAACAGTGAATGTGTTTGATCATGGTTGTGTGTGTGTGTGCGTGTGCGTGTGTGTGTGTGTGTGGTTCTGATGATGTTCAAGTGTCCTACATCAGGATGCCCTGTGCTTGACTGGTTTTATCCAAGCAACAGTTGAACCTGAACTAGTGACCGAGTAAGGGATAATGTATAGAATGCCGGTCATTATTGGGAAAATAAGTCCTGACAGGATGAACCGGACCCCGACGCGCAGCGGAGGACTCTTGTTCCACCCTTTAAGGGACATATTTTCCCAATAATGACCGGCGTTCTATACATTATCCCACTTATTACATGGCTACTTGCCAAAACGAAGCAATAAACTCCCCACTATATTAATATTTAGCCTACATAGCCTTGACCTTAGGCTATTTGTTATCGTTCATCTTAGTTTTTGCTGAGAAACTAATAGTTCGCAACAACACACGAACTGAACTTGAATCAAACATTCTTTAGAACACAGCTGATTAACCATCTGCTTTTCACTTTTTTAATGAAGCTCCAGTAGTTGCGGAGTAATATGAAAGATCTGCATTAGGAGCACAAACTCCGTTGCCATTAACAGCGGTCATTCTTTTTTTCAGAGGTCCTCTAGTCGAAAACAATGACCGCTAGAACTTTGGGAAATCCCATTCAAGTCAATGGAGCGTTCTACTTGTATTGTGAAGAGCGTAATAACATTGTTTTATTTTATTCATTTTTAAAAATTCTTCTTCAGAATAAAGTGTTTTTTGTTATGTACAAAATTTGCGTTTCATCACTTGCAACACACTAAACTTGACCCATTAACGCTCAATGTTCATTGATTTTCCTATTAGTTATGCTGGTTGCTTGCTTTCCTATTAATTAGGCTGGTTGTTCCTACTAGTTGGCTGGTTGCTTCTTTCCTTCAGCACCTACTGTAGGCCTTAGTGCCCTATAGCCCACAGCACAGCACAGCACAGCACAGCACAGCGCACACACACACACACACACACACACACACACACACACACACACACACACACACACACACACACACACACACACACACACACACACACACACACACACACACACACACACACACACACACACACACACACACACACCTCCTCAAGCCGTCTCCTCTGCTCCTT
>NW_027468689.1:7434452-7566952 GCF_046254945.1 Alosa pseudoharengus | reverse complement strand
AGTCGAGATGTGTGTGTGGCACACACTTCCTGCTAGTCACGGGTGCTAGTGTGTGTGTGTGTGTGTGTGTGGCCTACCCAGAGCTGGTCATCATTCCCAGGTGGACTCTTCTTGATGAAAGCTCCATAGTAGGTGGCAATGTTTCTGTGATGGGAGTACTTCTTCAGCATGTTAATCTCCAGCTTAATCTCCTCCTCTTCATCCTGCAGTAACACACACACACACACACACACACAATGAAGTGGGTTAATTCACATCAAATTGGATGTCACATTTGAATTCTCCAAAACACACAGAAATTAAAAATATATGCAACTTAATGGTAGCTTTGGACAAAAGTATTTAAAATAATTGATGTATGTATAGCCTATGACAAATAATTTGGGGGAAGAAAGTGGAAGAAATGCAGATTAGGGCATCAGATTAAGATAACAGAACCTGGCTGCTACTGCCACAATATCTCTCTCTCTCTCCCTCTCAGAAATATCACGCCGCCATGCCATTCCGGGAAGGGAATCCCTCTGACATACTTTTCCATTTTTTTCCCCTCAAAAAACAAAAACAAAAAACAATTCATTCTACATGCATCTTTCAGTTAACAACACTTCTAAAAGCCACCAGATGGCTTATGGCCCTGAATGGAACTGTACTATTGCATGTTAATTACCCATTGCAGTGAGAGCATCATGTAAAGTCCAATAAAGGCAGTGGAATCAGCTCATGAAGTGTGGCTAAATGAAATGGCCTGGGCAGATGTTGGCAGCCTTGCTCCAATGGCTGTGCTTCCCCTAATTATGCATGATCCTCTTAGCCTTTTCTGCCTTAGCACATACACGCATACCACGTAAAACACTGGTTTCAATGACGCGCGTGAAAACAAAAAACCCTGCCGCCACATGACCTAAAGTTATGAGTCTTTTCACAGGCCTTTAAAAGCTCTGACCCAAAAGAATTCCCCTGAGTGTCCGTGTGGACATATGTGCGGGTGGGTGTGCTCTCTGCGTCCAGTTTCCTGGAAGATTAAGTTTCGTCTGCGAGCAGAGTTGGGGGGCAGAGGCCACTAGGAAGGCAGATCAGTCAGGGAGACCCTTGTGTAGTCCTGACCCAGAGCTTAATCCCTGTCTGGAACACAAGCCTCAGGGACTCTGATAGCTGCTGTCGGAATGCCTTCAGGCGCTATTGTTACAGCGTCGTGTTTGAACGACCGCGCAGTTAAGCCCTGCATCTGGCCGGGCTCGAACCTGCAACTTGCAGCACCGTCGGATTGGGAGGCGGGCGCGCCAGCAAGGGAGCCAAAACCCACAGGTGCTAGCATCTCTTCCTAGCACGTCTCTTAAGGAGCTCAAACCCATAGGTGCTAGCATCTCTTCCCAGCACATCTCTTAAGGAGCTCAAACCCATAGGTGCTAGCATGTCTTCCTAGCACGTCTCTTAAGGAGCTCAAACCCATAGGTGCTAGCATGTCTTCCTAGCACGTCTCTTAAGGAGCTCAAACCCATAGCATCTCTTCCTAGCACATCTCTTAAGGCGTCAGGGAGGGAGGTTTTACTTAACGTACATACCGCACAGCTATACCAGCTGGGTATCGTTACACTGGGCCCTCTAGAGTCTGTGACTTGCATTCAGTCTGTCGCAGGTCAGAGCGATGTCACTGCTGATAAGGAATTTAAGAGACGGTCTTCCAGTACGCTAGCAGGTTAGTGACTATGGCATGTCTCATCCAGGGTGTGCATGTGTCGCTGAAGTTCCTGAACCTGACGGGAGGGATTCGGCATTTGGCCTTCAGCCAGGAGAGCCCCATCTCTCCCCCTCTCCCCCTCTCCCCATCCCAGAGTGGAATGACAGAGCAGGAGACAGGTCCTGCTGTGGTCGCACAGAAAGTGCCATTGTAAGAAGAGGTCACAAAAAGCAGTCACAAGACCCCTGGGAGTAGACCATTAACACAAACTCACTCACACACACACACACACACACACGGACATTAACTCCCCAGACCGAGTTTAACTCGACACACTAGGCATTTCCAACAGCATGTGACATACATTACACATGTCTGACAAAGAGCCATTGAGCCGATGGGCAACGTGAGCATCCCGATTTTATTAATGATGCTGCAGCAAGTGTGTGCACAAACTCACGGATGTGTCTCCACACACACATCAATGTTATTTTAGCCTTTCCACGCTTTGTGGAAAAATCATGCAGCTGAGATGATGTCATCCTCCTCTTGTTACCACCCGCCGTCTGTGAGGACCATAAGGGCACGAGAGGCCCATCTTGCACGCACGCACGCACGCACACAATCATACAGGCACGTGCGCAGACACAGACACAGACACAGACCAGGCCCCGCAAGCTCCATACACACACATATACACACACATCTTACAGGCCACACTAGCTCCGCACACACCCACACACTCTTACAGGCCCCGCAAGCTTCATACATACACACCCAAACACATTCCACAACACTCAATTCAGAACAACAATTCAAGAAAAGGAAAAAGTGAAGTTAGAAAGTGTGTGTGTCACATGAAAGAGATGGCGATATTCAAACATGAATTGGCAGACATAGACAGAATGTGTGTTTGCATAAAGACTGCTCACAGGAGAGATGGTCTGCAAAAGAATGAAAACAATCCCCCCCATATCTCTCTCTCTCTCTCTCTCTCTGTAAATGTGGGTCAGGAAGAGCAGTGTGGGTGGAGCGAGGTGAGGTGAGTTCACTCATCAAAACATCCCTCCAATCTCAGAGTTCACTCAATGAGACGAGGCATCTTTTAAAGCTCTAAGCTCCTCAACATTCTCTTATCAACCCACCCACCCCCCCCCCCCCTTCTCAATTTCCATCTCGTATGTTCCATCTACCCCCCCCCACCAAGTCTCCGGACGATATCAAATACAGGTCACCCCGAGGCAACTGGTAAAACTGGTTTGGCTGAACCTGGCTGCGACAACCTTTTTGCTTGTCCAGCCACTGACTGTGTGTCATGAAAAAACACACACGTATACACACACACACAGGGCAAATGTCCAGGCCCTATCTTCCCACACACACCTCCTGACCCTCAGCGTCCGCTCCCACTTTAGTCCTGGCCACTCTGTTTCAGCACATCGTGTGTCTGTGTGTGTGTGTGTGTGTGTGTGTGTGTGTGTGTGTCTGTGTGTGTGTGTGTGTGTGTGTGTGTGTGATTCAGCAGGGCAGAACTGGGTGGGGGAGGTTGCTGTTGCTATGACAGCTGACAAGAGAGGAAGTGGTGGTGCAACCTCGAGCAGGTTCCTGGCACACACACACACACACACACACACACACACACACGCACACACACACACACACACACACGCTGGCCTTACTCACCTCTTTCGAGGAGCGGCAGACAGCCCTCAGGCTACACACCCTTTCCTCCTCGCACAGGTAAACAACAACACACCTGTGCTCAACAATCCTGCACATCCCGCACAGTCACTGTTGTACCCTGTGCACACACACACACACAAAGTCACTGTGTACCCTGCACACACACACAAAGTCGCTGTTGTTCCCTGCGCACACACAAACACACAAAGTCACTGTTGTACCCTGCACACACACACAAAGTCGCTGTTGTACCCTGCACACACACACATGCAGTCACTGCTGTACCCTGCGCGCACACACAAAGTCACCGTTGTACCCTGCACGCACACAAACACACACACACATAAGCGCGCAGTGTCACTGTTGTACCCTACACGCACACACACACACACAAGCGCACAGTCATTGTTGTACCCTACGCACACACACACATGCACGCACAGTCGTATCCTGCACACACACACACACAGTCACTGTTGTACCCTGCCAGCTGGTCTCGGTCACTGACTCGGGCCCATGCCAAACAAAAGACGCTTCCGACAACCAATGGGAAAGTCATACTGCATGGAATACCATGACACTCCTGCTGTAGTGAAATATACAGCTTTTGAACCCTGAGGAAATGTAATCTGTTGTTTTCTGGCAAGAGGGAGCAGGGCAGATAGGTTTACAGCTGACATATGAAGCCTATTTTGGAACTAATGCATGATTCAGACATACATACTGAGCCGAAAAAGAATGTTTTTGATTCTCCTGACCTAATTCTCATGCTGCTGACCACTCAAGATCTCTCAGGGAGGGAGAGGAGAGAGGGAGAGAGAGGGAGAGGGAAAGGGAGAGAGAGAGAGAGAGAGAGAGAGAGAGAGAGAGAGAGAGAGAGAGAGAGAGAGAGAGAGAGAGAGAGAGAGAGAGATCATAGTGCCACTGAGCCTCAGTTTGTCCATGTCCTCCCAAGACTAGTTTGTCTCGGATGACAGTACTTCTGTTTGGATTGGCTTAGCTTCAGAAGACCCCATTGCTCAAGATGATGATTTTCTCTTCGGGACACATGTCGGGTGGGGTGGGGTGGGCTGGGGGGCCAAGCACCACGGGCCAACTGTGTGAAACGCAGACGAGGGGGAAACGCATTGTGAGGGACTCTGGCACGGACGAAGGAGGGACTCAGTCACACACAACCCCCGACATGTGGCCAGCACTAGCTGAGTTCTGACATTCTACTGCCTCAGACGGCGCTGTGGAGGTCAGACAGGAGTTCAGACAGGCTCTCTCTCTCTCTCCGTCACTCTCTCTCTCTCCGTCACTCTCTCTCTCTCCGTCACTCTCTCTCTCAGTCACTCTCTCTCTCAGTCACTCTCTCTCTCAGTCACTCTCTCTCTCACCGTCACTCTCTCTCCCTCCGTCACTCTCTCTCCCTCCGTCACTCTCTCTCCCTCCGTCACTCTCTCTCTCTCAGTCACTCTCTCTCTCTCAGTCACTCTCTCTCTCCGTCACTCTCTCTCTCCGTCACTCTCTCTCTCCCAGCCTCCCTCTTTCAGCTGCGTAGGTCAGGCAGGGGTTCAGGCAGGCTCAGGCAGGCCTCACATACTGTATGTGTGTGTGCGCTAAAGAACCTAGCATTAAGCAGGCATGAGAGCTATGATTGCTTTAGCTTGTTTCCACTGTGTGCATGTGTGTGTGTGTGTGTGTGCTCGTAGGTGAAGGGGTTCGTTAACACGAGTGTGGGTGGTCGTGCCTGCAGTTTTCTAGGTGGGTTCAGATGTTCTTGTTGTGTCCTCACATGCTCTGAGGGGTGTGTGTGTGTGTGTGTGTGCGTGTGTGTGTGCGCGCATGTGCAGGTGTGTGTGTGTGTGTGTTCTCTCACATGTGGTTTCCCCTGTTAGTGCTATGACGCAGCTGTAAACCCAACCCTGCTTAGAAGTAATGATGGCGGCCTGCTGGAGCTGTGCTGCGCTACGCTGCTTTGCGCCCATCTCAGTGCTGTTGTTACACACCCTCAGAGCGATGCCAAACACACTGCATCTACAGAAGGCTCCTACAGAACAAGCCCAGAGGAAGAGAGCGCATTGTGTCTGTCTATGTGTGTGGGTGTGTGCAGCATGTGTACTGCTCGCATGTATTTGCATGCATGTGAGTCTCTGCCTTGTGTGTGAGATGGTATGCTGTTTATATGCGTGCGTGTGTGTGTATAAGAAACTCTCTGTCCATATATAGCCTATAGGAGCCAGACGTGTGCTTAAGAGACAATTCTCTATGAAGTCTGTTGACACTGTTCAACAGTATACAATCCTGGCTTGTTCACATTGTTTAAAGGGACACCAGGCAACGATTTTCGTGTTAATTAATCATCTTCGTAGCCAACAGCTAACAGCCAACTAAAATCCCTCGCAAACACACCAACACCACCACAACAGGCACTGAGCACAACTAGCCAACCTGCTCACTACAGCACAGCTAGCCAACCTGCTCACTACAGCACAGCTAGCCAACCTGCTCACTACAGCACAACTAGCCAACCTGCTCACTACAGCACAGCTAGCCAACCTGCTCACTACAGCACAGCTAGCCAACCTGCTCACTACAGCACAACTAGCCAACCTGCTCACTACAGCACAGCTAGCCAAACTGCTCACTACAGCACAACTAGCCAACCTGCTCACTGAAGCATTTGAGGAAAGTACCGGTATTTGCAGTAAAAATAGTTCTTACTGGAGAACAAAATTACATGCCGACAGACCTATGCAGCTGGTGGGAATGATCATTTTAAGGAGCTATACAAGTTGGCTGGTGACACAGTACTCTTAAATAGTGAAGACCCCCATAATGTAGCTTGAAGTTCTAAAAAATAGTTTTCTGTACTCTATACTTTTGTTAAAAAGTGCCATTCTGTTTTATTACATGTGGCGAGGTACAGTGCGCATGCCAGACTCTTTCTTGTGGAAATGTAGCCCTCTGTCCCCCCCACCTCTCTGTGTTGGGTGCGTAGAGAGAAGAGTTACACAGCCATCAGGGAGGAGATGAAGTAAAGATGAAGTTCAAATTTCCTGCATGCGGATGCCCCTCCTGCCTGTAAACCAGCCTGGTAAAACTTAAGTGAGTGTGTGTGTGGTTGTGTGTGTGTGTGTGTGTGTGTGTGTGTGTGTGTGAGCCTGACACACCCAGACAAGACTGCTGTCATTTACAGCCAGGCAAATATGCCCATATATGCCTAAAATATGCAGCAAAAGAAAAAGTCAAAATCACACACACACACACACACACACACACACACATAGCTTTTGAGCTGGTAGTTCACCTGGGTTTGGACTACAGCTTTCTTACCAAGGACCACATCAGATTCAGAAGAAGAGTCCCAGGGTTCAACATAACCACTGGCCCAGGGCAAGAGAAAGAGCCTGGTGTGTCAGTTCTGCCCCTCACCATCATGAGTCATTCCAGTTCTCCTCTGATGCCACCTTGCTGAAGTTAAGCATGTGGCTACTAAAATAAGCATTCAGTACAACGGAATTAAATGACAGTGACTGGGGCCAATGGGGGTGAATCTGATGTTGTCCTGTCAGGAGGATGAAAAGGCACAACGTCTACATCATCTTCTCATACCAGTTCACAGAGTTCACAGAGTACACAGAGGCCTCGTGGGCGGCCACTGTGGACGCCTGGGATAGGGCGGGACGCGGCAGTCCGCTGGGGTTTCCCACGGCCAGGAAACAGGTGGGGGGGGGGGGTCAGGGGAAAACCTTACCTCTGTGACGTCCATGACCTTGATGGCGGCGAGCTGTCCGGTTTTGACATGTCGGCCCTGAGGAGAAAGGAGACAATAATAGCATCAGTCACCTGCTGTCCTACAGATAAGACTGTGTGTGTGTGTGTGTGTGTGTGTGTGTGTGTGTGGTGGAGGAGGAGGAGGGGGGGGTTAGGGTTGTTTGTGTGACATGTTTATTTGATCGTGTGGTGTTGCAAGGACAGAAGTCTAGCCTATATCCCACATTTAGGTTATATGTACACTTGTACAAGTGTGTGTGGTGCATGTTAAAGCATGGGAGTGCAGTGTGCCCTACAATGGGACAATCTTACACATACAGCAATTGGAATGTCTGAGGAGTGATTCTCATGCTGGATGTAGCCATTAGGGCCGGTCCCCAGAACCCACCCCCCCACCCCTGCAGTCCACAGCAGACGAAGGGGACGTCTGGGGACCCGGCCCCTGCACCCCTCCATAAACATTCCCACACTTCTCTCCATCACTCATTTTCATATTCTCTCTCTCTCTCTCTCTCTCTCTCTCTCTCTCTCTCTCATAAACAGACGGAAATAGACGGCCTCTTCTCTTTGATCAGGTGTCTGGGGATCGCTGTTATTTTAGGCTGGGTGGTACTATGTGGGTCAAGCGCATGACACCCGAGCATGACGGCACATGCTAACTCGCAGGCTAACTCACAGGCGCAGCAGAGACCCTGGCAGAAATGCGGTCAGATAGCCCAGTCATTCAGCAGCAGGGACCCTGGCAGAAATGCGGTCAGATAGCCCAGTCATTCAGCAGCAGAGACCCTGGCAGAAATGCGGTCAGATAGCCCAGTCATTCAGCAGTTTTTTGAGTAGAGGACAAAGGTCAAACAGCAGGGGTGTGTTAAGAGCCCCCAGACTCATCCCTATAAACAGCGTGCAGGGAGGCCCAATAACACATCAAGGTCTAGATTCCCAACCCGCCATCATCATGGGTCAGTATCACACATTACAACTTCACCGTCTCTGAGTAGATGCTTTGGGATCATCAGAAGTCACTCACACCCAAGATCACATGAAGCCAGAAGAACAATAGTGCTTCCATGCTGTTTACAACACTACAAACAGACACACACACAAACAAAAACTCACACACACAAACACACACACATACACACACAAACACACACAGACACACACAGACACACACAGACACACACAAACACACACAGACACACACAGACACACAAACAGACACACAAACAGACACACACACAAACACACACACAAACAAACACAAACACACACACGCAAACACTATGACTATGAAAAGAAATACATCAACCAGTCTTCTACAACTACTTTTACACTCCGCAAACAGGACGCTTCAGTTGCGCACCTGGTGTAGCCCGGCTGTTCTCCCGCCCGCAGGCCACCAGTGTAGTGCAGTCCACAGGACCGGCCCTCAGGGAGGCGGACGCTCAGAGGGGTCGCATGACATCTGGACAGGCAGTGAGTGAGTGAGTGAGTGAGTGGGGGGTTTAGACGTTCACATGATGGTGGACCCACACGGCACGGCACACCGCCCCGGGCCCACCACAGCCTCTTACGGTGGAACCGCTAAAGAGGAGTGGGTCTGTGTCGAAAGATATGTGTGCATTAGTGTGTGTGTGTGTGTGTATGGTGCCGATTTATAAGTGTGTGTGTGTGTGTGGGGAGGGGGGGGGGGGGGGCTAAGCCTCACAGATGACAGATCAGACAAAGCTGCAATCGGAGTGACTTCAGACGGCCTCCTCATTCATCGTCTGAGGTCACTTTCCCAGGAAATCAGTGGGGTTGTAGTGGGGTTGGAGTCTAATTTAATTCCATAGGGTTGCATCACGGGTGATGACGGTGATGACTATGGACAATATAGAGCGGGGGGGGGGGGGGGGCAAAGTGCGGGGCCCAATCTGAGACGACTTGCGATGCAAAACACTGAGAAAACAAACCCTATACTGGAACCTCTGTAGCTCTGAGCAATACTGCTGATTTAGGCTCAGGCTTCATCAGGCCATCACTTCTCAGAACCACAGACACTCTGTGTGTGTGTGTGTGTGTGTGTACACTCTAGCTATGGATAGTCTATCAGACTCTAGTCAATCACAACACTAAGCCCCAGTAATTCTAGTCAATCAGACCACAACACTAAGCGCCACCAGTAATTTCCTGCTGGCTATCAAACCCAAAAGCTGCCATGACCTCATCCACAGAACCCTCACCTGCAACGGAACCCGACCTTTCCAGCCATTCTGATTTCAACATCTCACTCAGTGACCTCAGCATGAAAGCAGCTCCCAGATCAACTGCACTTGTGGCCAAAGCCACAGGAATGAGAACGTCTAGCATGCATTCATTCCCACTTAGAGAGCGTAAAGGCCTCTAGAGGCCAGTAAGTGCTAGCCTGTTGGCTCGCTGGTCACATGCTCCACTCGCGGCACTAATCCGGCACCAGGGCTTTTTTATTCCGCTATCGGGCCGTTCTTACAGCGCTTCCATTTTAACCACCAAATAATCCTCCATGTTCCAGCCAAGGGGCTGGACAAAGCCCGGGGAAACGCTCTGAGGAGACTCTCGTCTTTGCTTTTGGACCGACACCAAAGGCCACTCGGCCAAAGGTGCCGTGGTTCAGGACCGACGCGATGAGAATGGCTTGATCTGAACATTCCTCGCGGACAATGTGAATGTGCCTCAATCACGCCATGCCCAACAGAAGCTCACACAATTTGCGCTCCAGGGAGTTTTTGAAGCCTTGCCCGTGCACTCCCTCTAGGAAGCAGCTATCCTAAACCCACCAACTCCACCATGCTGCTCCAGCCACATTATAATCCTCTCATCACTGTGGCAGTGCCAATGTAGGCTCTGTCTGTCTGTCTGTGTGTGTGTGTGTGTGTGTGTGTGTGTGTGTGTGTGTGTGTGTGTGTGTGTGTGTGTGTATCTATTTATGTAGAGGAAGCCTTGAACCCTATATTGTTCATTGCTCACGTTATAAGACTTCATGATCATAGGAGGAAAAGATCAGAGAAGAAGAATGAGTAAGGCAGAAGGAGAGAGGGAGAGAGAGAGAGAGAGGGAGAGCGAGAGAAAAGGAAGGAGAGATAGGGAGATAGAAGAGAGAGAGAGAACGAGACATGGAGAAGGAAGGAGAGAGAGAGAGAGAACGAGGGAGGGAGAAAGAGATAGAGAAAGGGGGGTATGAGAAAGAGAAAGAGAAAGAGAGGGAGAGAGGGAGGGGGCGAAAGAGAGAAAGGAAAATGAGTTTGAGAGGAAAAGCGAGGAGGAAGAGGAGGAGGATCCACAGGAAGCGCTGGCCCGTACTGTCCAGAGCCTCAAAGGAGCACAACACTCGATAACATCACACTTGAGCGCTGGACTTCCCCAAGGAAATGCCAAGAGAGCCGAGTCATATGGACAGAGAGAGAGAGAGAGAGAGAGAGAAAGAGAGAGAAAGAGAGAGAAAGAATAAGGTCCTGTATGCATTGGAGAGCTAGAAAGAAAACACACCAATCTAGATCCACATGCACACACACACACACACAAAATACACACACTCCTTCTATGAAAGGCACATGAAGCCAACTGATGGGAAAAAAGTGTGTTTAAACAGTCAGCCAGTTCCACAAGCCTCATGATCTCACACAAGAGACTGAGGGAAAGCACACACACACACACACACACACACACACACACACACACACACACCACAGGGGCTCTGCACTCAAAATGGACGCATATGGGGAATGGTTTTAACATGAGTGAGGTGGTGTGTTTGTACATGAGAGAGAGAGAGAGAGAGAGAGAAAGAGAGAGAGTGAGTGAGAGAGAGAGAGAGAGAGAGAGAGAGAGAGAGGGGGAGAAGAGAGAAGCAGCAAGGCAGCGAGCAAGCGAAAAAGGAGGAGGAGGAGACTCAGAATCCAGATCAGTAGGTCACAGTTCACAGTGAGGCTGCCTTTCCCAGAATGCTCAGCTGCGTCTGCTCAGGCTGTTTAAAAGCTCAGTTATAAATACCCAGGCACATCACACACTTTACTGGCTCCATCGCCATAGTGACCTGAGACCAGCTGTTCCACTTCGCTCTTCAACCAATCCAAACAAGAGCCAAATGTCAAAGCTGACCTGAAACCAGCTTTGCAGTGGTAGCAGGTGAGGTCAACACATGCCATGCATTAGGCTGTCGCACTGTACCAGTGGACCTCATACAGTTGACATCCCACTAAAGTATTAAGCATAATTTAGTCTGTCTGCAAGAGAATATAAACTAAAAACAGATTTGATCTGAAAGACAACCAGTCAAGGGCTTCTGTAAGCTAATGGATCCCATGCATGCTAGGGCCCACCGCTGGATGGCCCTTGGGAGTGCGGGCTAGTGAGCAGCAGCAGAGGAATGTGATGACTGCAGGGGCTTTCTGTGATTCAGCACTGACTGACTGGGGAGACCCAGCCGAGGCAGACCAAATCCAGCAGAACAATGCAGCAGGCCAGGCCTGGTGCTGATGCATCCATTCAATGCACCACATCTGTATAGGGAGGAGCTCTGTGTGTGTGTGTGTGCGTGTGTCCCTGCGTGTGTATGTGTATGTGTCTACGTGTGTGTATGTGTGAGCGTGTGAAGGGGGTGGTCGTCACGGCAGCTCCTAACCCCCACCCCAGGTCACGTGAGCGAGCCTCGTGGCACATGGTTCAGCTCTCTCAGTCTGCCAAGAGCTAATGGCCTCTGATGCACCACCGCTGAGAAAGAGCAGCAGCCACAGGGGATTACTCTCTCTCTGTGTGTGTGTGTGTGTGTGTGTGTGTGTGTGTGTGTGCAAAATGTCCACACTCCCTGAACTGTGAGTTAGTATACCTCTCAAGAAGCTAGAGACAAAAAAAAAAAAAAAAACACTGCTTTCATATGGGCCAACCTCCTCTTACAGGGACCATAACTAACACACACATTCACCATCAGCAAGCTGTCATGCTTAGCTCATGAAATGAGATCCCTGTTTGTGTACAGACAAACACAAAGGATCTCAGTTCACACACGTACGTAAAAAACACACAATCAACTGGGGTCATAGGTCACAGGTGCATCACCCCCCCCCACATCCTCTGGACATGGTGGTGGGCAGCGAAGAAAAGCTGAAAACCTCTCAGCTAGAGGAACGTTTCCATGCTTCTCTAGTTGCACGAGTAGACCGGTGAGATGTGATCTTCCCTGAGCTTCCACTCTTAAGGATCACACAAATTAAAAAAAAACACAGAAAATAAATGGAACTGTGCACTGAGCACAGTTTAAATGGAGCCGTGTGCACTGAGTACAGTTTACATGGAACTGTGCACTGACTACAGTTTAAAATGGAACTGTGTGCACTGAGCACAGTTTAAATGGAACTGTGCCATTTAAAATGGAACTGTGCACTGAGTACAGTTTAAAATGGAACTGTGTGCACAGAGTACAGTTTAAATGGAACTGTGTGCACTGAGCACAGTTTAAATGGAGCCATGTGCACTGACTACAGTTTAAAATGGAACTGTGTGCACTGAGTACAGTTTAAATGGAACTGTGTGCACAGAGTACAGTTTAAATGGAACTGTGTGCACTGAGAGAAAAAGAGAGAGAGAGGGGGGGGGAGGGAGGGGGAGAGAGAGAGAGAGAGAGAGAGAGGGAGGGGGAGAGAGAGAGAGAGGGAGGGAGAGGGGGGGAGAGAGAGAGAGAGAGAGAGAGAGAGAGAGAGCAACTGAGTCGAGGAGACAGGTAGGGGGGTCACAGATGGTTCACATATGGCCGAGAGGCTCCACTCCTCCCCTGCCTGTGCCTGGATATCCTCTAAGCTCACTGACCTGCAGCGGCATCACAAGCAGGGAGAGATGACGGGCACAACAAACCTGCCACTCACCCAACATCTCTCCATTACAGGGCACTGAACACCGTACAGGACAGGCCATCACTATTACAGGCCTACACTATATTTGACCCTTTATCGCAAAACACACACACACACACACTTCAAAGTGGTACTACACTCCTGGACATCCCCAACCCCCAGCTTCCTCCAGCCCTCTGACACCAAAGAAAGAGAAAGAAAGAAAGAGAGAGAGAAAGAGAGAGAGGAGAAAGGGGGGGGGGGAGAAAGAGAGAGAAAGAAAGAAAGAAAGAAAGAAAAAGAGAGGGGGAGAGAGAGAGAGAGAGAGAAAGAGAAAGGGGTGGAGAAAGAGTTAGGAGGTCCCACCCCAGCAGGGTTATCTGAGTCCGGGAGGCATCACTCACAGCGGCCCTTAACCACCAGCAGATGTGGACCCATCTCCAACACAAAACTCCACTACTAAACGAGCCCACCAGCAGATGTGGACCCATCTCCAACACAAAACTCCACTACTAAACGAGCCCATCTCCAACACAAAACTCCACTACTAAACGAGCCCATCTCCAACACAAAACTCCACTACTAAACGAGCCCACCAGCAGATGTGGACCCATCTCCAACACAAAACTCCACTACTAAACGAGCACACTGTTCGTTCCCCTTTTGGCACTTACAGGAATGTACTGTCTTTGTGCACGGAAAGATAAAACTGCTCCATCGGAACAGAAACAAAGAAACAGGTGCTGACCGCCAAGGACACCTCGCAGAACAGAGAACAGAGAGAACCGAAAGCATCTGCGAGAACATGTAGCGAGGCCTAAAAATGGAACATTCACCATTACCACATGTATCGAACGCCTGGCCTGAACGCAGAGGGGTCAAGCCGCACGGACGGACGCACGCACACACACACAGCACGGCTGACATCACGTGATCACTTGGGTGACGTTAACAGCATGAGTCATTGAGTAATTACTGGCTGCTCAGTCAGGCATGACGCCCTGTGCCACTGCTTTAAGACTGGGGCATCAAAGGGCATTTCAAAGGAACGCGCGAGAGGCAGGGGGGTAAATCGGGGGGGGGGGGGGTAAATCCACCCCTGGGGGCAAGAAGCTGCTTCAGCACGGAGGTGAGAAAGATGGACGGTGACATTTGAGCAGAAATGGAGAGAAAGCAAAAAGGGGAAAAAAAAAGATGAAAAAAGAAGGCTAGAAGAAGTGTCATGGGAACATAGCAGGTGGAAGTGTGTGATTGGTCATGGCGTCACGGCAAGGAGGCGCATTTGTGAATACACGCAGAGAAAGACAAAACAAACTCACACCTAGTCACCTAGCGACGGATTAAGACTCACATCAGACTAAACAAACTCACACCTAGTCACCTAGCGACGGATTAAGACTCACATCAGACTAAACAAACTCACACCTAGCCACCTAGCGACGGCTTAACTAGCACATCAGACTAAACAAACTCACACTCGCCTAGCGACGGCTTAACTAGCACATCAGACTAAACAAACTCACACCTAGTCACATAGCGACGGCTTAAGACTCACATCAGACTAAACAAACTCACACTCGCCTAGCGACGGCTTAACTAGCACATCAGACTAAACAAACTCACACCTAGTCACCTAGCGACGGCTCAACTAGCACATCAGACTAAACAATCATGATACCAGGAGAGGATCTATCAAAGCTCCCAAGCAGCTCAAGTTGAACACTCCTGTAAAAAACTATGGCCAAGTTTAGCTACCTAGAGAACACGTTTCAAGCCAGTAAAAACTGGTGGGATATCACATTCACTGGCCCACCGAGTGAAGAGTAAAACGCGCTTGAACTGAATTAAAAAACTCGGCCTGCTGCCTAAAAGCAGCATACGCCCATTTTTGGTGGTGTGTGAGAACAGGGCTTCCTTAATGTCTTCATTAGATGTCTTTTGTAAGGTGTTAATCCCTGACGACTAATCCTTCACTACTGACAAACCAAAGTTAAACAGCTCGGTGAGTCCATATGCTGACGGATCTGTTCTCGGGTCAAAGAGATGCAACTTGGACCTTATTAGGGCCAGCCAGTTGAACACAGGGTTTAAAAGAAAAGGCAGTCACAGTGACACAGGGTAGTTACTGGTGAGGCATGCTCGGTTTGACACACACACACTTGTATACTTCCCCTGGAAGAACAATGCCATTGCTAGGAGCACCAAAGGACTCCAAAAGCAGTCAGCCACCCACCCCCACACACACACACTTTTCCTTCAAAAGAGGTGTTGTTCAGAGGGGTGAAAGGAGGGTGTGGGTGCAGAGAGAGGGGGTAACGTCTGGTGGGAGCGCTGGGCAATGACTGTAAAACCATGGACAGCGTGGCCGAATGCCCTGCTAATCGGATATAGAATGCGTAGCCTTTCCGCTGCTATCTGGAGCCTGAGTCAGGGTGCACATTAGCACCATCAGTTGAAGTCAGACACATCTCATTAAGCACGCCCACCAAGTTCAGTAGTGCTTTTTGATACAAGATGGTGTTTAAGACCCACATTTGACCCTCATAATGGAACATTAAGGTACTTTAAGCTCGTCTGCCTAGAGTGGGCATTAGTAAAGAGAAAAACGCTTAATGTAAGATAACGTCCTACCCATAAGACTGCGACATATGGTGATCATTGATTGATTGAAGACTAAGCTACAGAGACGGTTCATCAACTGTTTTAGATAATCTTTGGCCACATTAGACCTTTTCATGATCAGCATTTTCCAATATCCCTCCCGCAGTGTGAGTAAATAACTCATTAGAACATTAAACTTACTAAAAAACTACAAAGAACTTTCCTCAGTGGGTCTGCTTGAAGAAGCAACAGCACCACAGGACATGGCTGACAAAATGCTACAAGAAATGGTAGGCTAGGCTAAGTTGCCTGACAAACGTGACTACAAACTCAACAAACTAGTCCACGTAGACCTAATGGACAAATGCGTCTTACAATCTATCTATTAATGACAGGAAAATATTGTAAGAACCAGTAGAATAAGTAGAATAAATTTAAAACTATTTCTAAGGGGAAATGCAGATTACAGTATTACAGATATCCACATAGGGACAACTGTTCAAAGTAGACATCCTTGATGGAAAGACCGTTCAGACAAAGTGTCATGGAAAATGATCTGCTCAGTCATTTCACCACAAGGGAAGA
This sequence comes from Alosa pseudoharengus, assembly GCF_046254945.1. NCBI lineage: Eukaryota > Metazoa > Chordata > Actinopteri > Clupeiformes > Clupeidae > Alosa > Alosa pseudoharengus. The sequence goes on along the minus strand of NW_027468689.1, from coordinate 7,550,803 downwards.
GCTACAATTGCACTGTAGCCAACCAGCAGGGGCACAGGAGCTGTGTGACTTTTACAGTCACTGACACCGAGTACTGAGTACCAAGCAGGGAGTACTGAGTACTGAGCAGGGACCAACCAGAACACGCAGCAGAGAGACGGCACTTCATAATGGAGAGCTTATTGATCAACACACACTACACTGTTGTATAGAAGCAAGCACCCACTCATGACTAAGCACATTTGAGTAATGAGGATGAGGGGAGATATGGGGTCCACTCATGACTAAGCACATTTGAGTAATGAGGGGAGATCTGGGGTCCACTCATGACTAAGCACATTTGAGTAATGAGGATGAGGGGAGATCTGGGGTCCACTCATGACTAAGCACATTTGAGTAATGAGGATGAGGGGAGATCTGGGGTCCACTCATGACTAAGCACATTTGAGTAATGAGGACTAGGGGAGATCTGGGGTCCTTTTGATGCATCTAAGGCACTTCATCTCCTCCTCCCTGCAGTCTCCCCAAACCAGCCGAGCACATGGGAACTGGGACAAAGAGCGGCATTCCGCAGACCTCGTTCAACCCGAGAGGCTCTGTGACGGGGCAGAGCATACAGCCCGAGGGAGTGGACACAGCAGGAGCGGGCCAAACCACCATGTCTGGGGAGAAACCCGTCAGAGACTCCGCAGCCTCAGGCACTAAACCCCATAACTGACAGTGCAGTCTCAGGCACTAAACCCCATAACTGACAGTGCAGTCTCAGGCACTAAACCCCATAACTGACAGTGCAGTCTCAGGCACTAAACCCCATAACTGACAGCAGGGCTAGCCTGACGTTGTCATACGCAATTCTAGTCAGAATTTGAGTCTGATACTGCTCCATTGGGATGTGATTATGGGGCCCGTTTCCACCGATACAGGGGGTGAATCCTGTAGGAAGAACACCAGAAACACCCTTCTTTTCCACAATTGCCTTAACATTGTTCTCTGGTCGTTTTTTAAAGTTATTGCACTGTCAATATTTTCTACAACAGACGTGATGGCGAAATTTAAAAGTCCATCTTCTAGCAACAGCGTTTCTGTAGGGAGAACCGAGATGAATGCAACACTTTGTAATTAAATGTAATTTCCAAAGACATTGGAAACCCCTTAACTGACAGGGCAGTCTCCCCATAACTGACAGAGCAGTCTCAGGCCCCAAACCCCTTAACTGATAGGCCAGAGGGAAAGTAGATAGCAGACGTGAATATGCTGGAGTCACCATCAATGAAAGCACCCCCTGCACCAAACAAAAGGCTTCAACTATAGTCTGTATAGCTGTTTGTTAGTTTGTCTGTCTGTGTGTCAATATTCAACCAAACAGCTGTGCCGTGGTTCCCTCTAAGGCAGCATAGCGATAACTAGTCATGGCTTCCGGCTCAGTGACTCCAGGCTGGGTGACACGGGCAGAGGCCCAGTGGGGGGAGCGCCCCAGCAGCCAGCCAGCCAATCTGGAGGGAGGACTTCAGACATCAAAATCTCCAGGGCCTCCACTACCTCTCCCATCCAGGGCCTCCACCACCTCTCCCATCCAGGGCCTCCACCACCTCTCCCATCCAGGGCCTCCACCACCTCTCCCATCCAGGGCCTCCACCACCTCTCCCATCCAGGGCCTCCACTCCTCTACTGGGGCTTCACAGGAACCAGAGATTGTGATAAATAGAGACTGCCTGATGAAGGGGTGGATCACTTCCTTAGTGCACACATGCACACTAAACATATGCACACACAAACTAAACACACACACTAAACACATGCATGCACACACACACACACACACACACACACTAAACACACACACACACACACACACACACACTAAACACACACACACACACACACACACACTAAACATACACTAATCACATGCACGCACACACACACTAAACATATGCACACACAAACTAAACACACTGTACACGAAACACTCGCACACACACACACACACACACACACACACACACACACACACACACACACACACACACACACACACACACTAAACATATGCACACACACACACACACACACACACACACACACACACAGACTAAACACATGCACACACAGCTCCACAAAAATAACACAGTCAAGTACAAAGTAGAAGGGAAAGTAATGTGCACCTAACAGGCCAGAAGGTCTAAAGGAGAGCGACAGCATGGAAGGGAGGAGGTGCAGGGAGGGGAGGAGGAGGTGGAGGGAGAGGAGAGGAGGTGCAGGGAGAGGAGGAGGAGGTGGAGGGAGAGGAGGAGGAGGTGGAGGGAGAGGAGAGGTGCAGGGAGAGGACAGGGAGTGCAGGGAGAGGAGACACAGGGAGAAGAGGTGCAGAGAGGAGGAGACGCAGGGAGAAGAGAGGAGGAGCAGGGAAAGGAGAGTGGGAGGTGGAGCTGGGGAGCCAAATGGGAAACGGACGAAAGGAAAAAAGGAGGTGGTGAGCTGTCGGCGTGAGTCCTGACACAGCGCTTAAATCACTGATACACACAAAGTGGTGCCTTAGATCGCCGTCTGTGTGTGTGTGTGTGTGTGTGTGTGTGTGTGTGTGTGTGTGTGTGTGTGTGTTTTCAAAACATGTGAGCAGCTTACTTTCCCTCCACACACACCATTCCACTGACCCCATTCCCTCGTCATTCCACAACCCCGTTACACAAGCTGCCCATGGTCAGGGATGGGGGTCATCTTTATATAGCAAGCAGTGCCCTACAACTATTCCATAACTCCATAATGTACATACAGGTGGCGTGGGTGTTATGCAAGTGTCCTGTTGTTGTCAGTAGGGATGTAACGATTACCGGTATAATGGTAAACCGCGATAAAAATGTTGACGATAACCATTACCGTTTTCTTTTGAAACATCATAATTATCACGGTTGATTACTGCGGTGTTGAAACCGCGTGTTTAATCCTTCTCAGCTTCATCCGAGCCTGCTTTTGACATACAGTAGGCCTGGTACAATGAAACAAAACTACTGATTCTGTTGTCTAATTGATGGTTTGAACTGCGATTCGGATTAGGCTACACCTGATTTTAAACATTTTCACCAAAAACGTGCACTGTATCATATAGCCACTCTGCGTCTTTTCATGCTTATTAAATCCATTCCACTCAAATTATCAGGAGAACACATTAGCCTAAAGTTTTATTTTGAACACTTACTTTGGTCTCACTCATTGGATCCAAATAACAGAAATAGCAAACTCCAAGTCATGGTAGGGTAAGTCAAGCTATAAGCACATAGCCAATTAAACATGAAAAAGTGAACGGGAAACTTTTTCAGCTTGTGTAGGCCTATCAGTGCTTTCTGAACATATTGAACACACTTTTAAAAATACCGTGATAATACCAAAAAACGTGATAATTTTGGTCACTATAACCGTGAGGTTACATTTTCATACCGTTACATCCCTTGTCAGTCAGTTGTCAGTCTATCTGATGAGCTGTGTGGTGCAAGATGAATTTCCAAAAGGATCAATAAAACATCCATCTACCAGACACACACACACACACCGACTGCTTAATGGTGGAGAGGGCGAAGTGGAACGTTTCCCTCATCTTCCTCTCCGACCCAGCTGAGCGACTGCGTCACCGACTCCATGACCAACAACGGCGCACCTTCAAGACATATATACTGTATATACAGTATGTATGTGTGTATATGTATGTGAGTGTGTGTAGACTGTGTGTGTGTGTGTGTAGAGTGTGTGTGTGTGTGTGTAGAGTGTGTGTGTAGAGTGTGTATGTGTGTGTATATGTGTGTGTGTGTAGAGTGTGTGTGTAGAGTGTGGAAACAGAGGCCCTATTAAGCCGAGAAGAAACCCACATATGTTGCTTGTGTGCTGTTGTGAGCTAGTGTGTGTGTGTGTGTATGAATGTATGCATATGTGTGCTAATGAGAGCATGCAAGTGTGTGGAATGTGAGAGGGCCTTGGGTTGAGCTCGTCACCCAGTGCCCAGCAGAGTAAACTCACATGTGCCTCCAAACCCAGCGCCCAGCACACTAACCCAGCACAGCACACTACAGCACAGGCCAGCCCAGCACACTACAGCACACTAACCCACACCCCAGTTCCACAGCGCTCGCGCGCTAAAAATAGACTTTAACCCACAGATTCAGCCAGTTAACCCTTTACACTACTCCTTCATACTCTCTCTAACACACATACACACACACGCACACTTTCGTTTCACATCTACCATTCAGACTTTATGTAACCACATGCATATTGTTCAAGAGGTGTTCAAGTCAACAGCAGAGTGCTGCACGGTATGTCTGGTAGTGGGGATCAAGACAATATCCAGTCAAACCCAGACAAGAGCTGCTTAAAGACTAGTGTCAGGAGCCATACACTTAACTATATATCTATCATCCCCCAGATTAGATTTGATTAGATTCAACTTTATTGTTATTGTGCACAGTACAAGTACAGACAACGAAATGCAGTAAGACAACAAAATGCAGTGCAATTTACAAGTAAATCATTAAATCCTTAAAACCCTCATGCGTTGTCACGGGCGCAGGGAGGGTAAACCACAGCGCAGGAGTGTTCAGAGCATGTGTGCAGGAAGTGATTCAAAAGTAAACAGCCCAAATGCAAACGACTGCTGCTGGCGGGGGAGTGGGGGCAGATAACTGTCATACATCAGATGGCCTCCAGGGGACCCAACCCAACCCTGTCCACCTAGAGAGCAGACAGAGGCAGAGACGGAGACGCCTGTTAAAAGCACAACCAGGGCTGTGGAGGCACGGCAGAAGCTAACGGCAGAGAGAGAGAGAGAGGGAGGGAGAGAGAGAGAGAGAGAGAGAGAGAGAGTGCGAGAGAGCGCGAGAGAGAGCGAGAGGGAGAGAGAGAGAGGGAGGGAGGGAGAGAGAGAGAGAGAGAGAAAGAAAGAGAGAGAGAGATAGAGATAGAGATAGAGAGAGAGTGCAAGAGAGAGGGAGAGAGAGAGAGAGAGAGAGAGAGAGCGCGAGAGAGCGCGAGAGAGAGCGAGAGGGAGAGAGAGAGAGGGAGGGAGGGAGAGAGAGAGAGAGAGAGAAAGAGAGAGAGAGATAGAGATAGAGATAGAGAGAGAGTGCAAGAGAGCGCGAGAGAGCGCGAGAGAGAGCGAGAGGGAGAGAGCGAGAGGGAGAGAGGGAGAGAGGGAGAGGGAGAGAGAGCGAGAGAGAGAGGTAGATAGAGAGAGGGGGGAGGGAGGGAGGGCAAGCATTCTTAGACAATAAATGAGACCTTTGAGTGATTAGAAACAGATGACTCAACCGCCATTTGGTGACGAGGGCTAGGCCAGCCCTTGCCAGTCGGACGAGAGTGCAGTTATCCAGCCTGCTAGAGCGATGAGCACAGCCGTGTTTAGCATCAAGCCAACAAAACAGTTAGGAGAAGGGAAAAAAAGAGAAGCCCATGTTGTGTTCTCCGAGTTTTCAGGGGGCTCAGGCTGAGATCATACTTCCATTTTTTCCTCCTCTCCCGTTTCACTGGGTTCAAAACAAAACAAAACAGAACTCTGCTCGGGTTCACCCCCCCTCTTTTCCACAGTCAAACCATCTCATGCAACTGGGCCAATGAAAACCTTCCCGTTTCCCCCACACCAATTACAGCCGCTGTTTTCCCTGGCATCGGGTTTCTCTTTCTGTTTTCTGGCCAACTCATCTCGAGTTTAGTGGGTTTAAATCTGTCTGCTTTTAATCGAACAACACAATGCGACAGCATCTCAAACTGATCACTAAAGTGCAGGGTGTCAAAGGCACAGCTTTTCTAACCAGTCATGTGAACAACCCCAAGTCAGCACGGCCCACGGCCAGCGATTTGTTGCTGGGCTCTCTGTGCTGCAGGCCAGGCTGAGCTCCGAGTTCTCCCAGCCCCCGAACACAGTTCTCAGAGCCAATGGACCCTACCCCCCCCCCCCCAGGCTGAGCTCAGAGTACACCCAGCCCCCCAACACAGTTCTCAGAGCCTATGGTCTCCCGCTCCCTCCACCCCCAGGGAGTCCTGCTCCATATGGCCATATGGAGTATTAGACAGCATTAGGCAGCTTGTGCTAAGAGGATGGCTGGGGCCAACAACTAGCTAGGGCCTGTGCTGTGCTGTGCTGTGCTGTGATCTGTACTCTGTGTGCTGTTCTGTGCTGTGCTGTGCTCTGTTCTCTGTGTGCTGTTCTGTGCTGTGCTGTGCTCTGTTCTCTGTGTGCTGTTCTGTGCTGTGCTGTGATCTGTACTCTGTGTGCTGTTCTGTGCTGTGCTGTGATCTGTACTCTGTGTGCTGTTCTGTGTTCTGTGCTGTGCTGTGCTGTGCTCTGTTCTCTGTGTGCTGCTCTGTGTTCTCTGCTGTTCTTTGCTCTGCTCTTTGTGTGCTGTTCTGTGTTGTGCTGTTCTAGGTTCTGTGCTGTTCTGTGCGCTCTGCTGTTCTTTGCTCTGTTCTCTGGGTGCTGTTCTGTGTGGTGCTGTTCTAGGTTCTGTGCTGTTCTGTGCTCTGTTCTCTATGTGCTGTTCTGTGTTCTGTGCTCTGTTATGTGTTCTTTCCTCTTCTTTGCTCTGTTCTCTGTGTGCTGTTCTGTGTTGTGCTGTTCTAGGTTCTGTGCTGTTCTGTGCTCTGTTCTCTGTTCTCTATGTGCTGTTCTGTGTTCTGTGCTGTTCTGTGCTCTGTGTGCTGTTATGTGTTCTTTGCTCTGTTCTCTGTGTGCTGTTCTGTGTTGTGCTGTTCTATGCTCTGTGTGCTGTTATGTGCTGTCGGACTCCTGCCACTGTTCAGTGGTCTGTCCACTCAGCTCCACATTCACTTCCTGCTCCAGGTCAGAAGCAGGCGACATTTCTGGTATACATTCAATTCATAAAGATTCAGGAGGAGGAAAGGGAGGGTGTTCTGGGGACATTTGATACACAAATGATAATTGCGTAGAAGGCTACATTATAGCTAGTGTCCAGCAGCAGATTCTTCCATAACTGGTTTGGGGACAAGGGTTTCAAAGCTTTGCTCATAATGGCAAAGGATTGAAAAGATCTGCTCCCAGGCCAGATGTTAAGGGCAGACGGCCACATTACACAAAAGGCTGAGCAAGAAAACTACACCTCTGAATACATCTAGATAATGCCTACAAAAAACAACAGCGTATGGCATCAGGACACACACACACACACACACGCGCGCACGCGCACACCTACTCACACACAGTACAACACAGAGGCCAAATATAGTACCTTTCCTGATTCGTTAGTTGCCATGGGACCAAGCAACTCAACAGCAGCCAAAGGCTTTTCTTAATGATCACTGGGACGACAGGCTAAGTGTGGAATGAAGCCAATGCCCTCCCCAACACACACACACACAAACGCAAGCTGACAATACAAGGTTGTGCACACAGAAACCAACAACAAACGCATATCGCACCTCTACGCATCTCTTAGCTTAAACTGGAGCATCAAATCAGGCCTAGGTTATATAGGTTACATGTTTACATCAGTTAGTCTTCACACAGAGTACGAAATTTGTTACCATGAAAAATTTGAGACTTAACGAATTTCGGTGTGTATTTGCATCGAGAATTCGGACTTAGCCATAACTGTCAACATAAATTCTCATCAGTCAATATAATATATCAGTCAACAATAATATACCACCCCCATCTCAGCAAGTATTCAGGCCGCTGGTGCCCGGTACAGACTGCAGGAATGGGAGGGGGGTGGGGGTGGAACGTGGCAGGTGCTAGGACCCAACCAACCCAGCACGACATGTGGGCTACACAGTCTGACAGAAAACGGGCCAAAATATTTATGGCTGGTCTTTTACCTGGAGTCTACTCTGGTAGTTCAAACACACACACACACACACAGGAGTCTACTCTGGTAGTTCAAACACACACACACACACACACAGGAGTCTACTGTGGTAGTACACACACACACACACACACACAGACTGAAGCCTAATCTGGTAGTACACACGTGTCTGGAGCCTAATCTAGTAGTAGTACACACACACAGATATACTGAGGCTACATAAAATCAGTGTCTGAGTTTGGACAGGCACGCGTAATTGGAATTGTGGAAAGCGGGGGTCTGCCAGGAAGAAAGCAGCATCACGGAAAGGAAGCAAAAATGGCAGACAGGAAACAGAGTGGTGACAGATCACGTGCGACGGGTCTACACACAAAGGCAGAGATTCCAAAAAAAGAGGTGGAATCAGAAACAAAAGTGGGAAATATTTTGTTTCCCCATGCATGCAAGAGTGTCAGAGTGCTTGTGTGTGTGTGTGTGTGTGTGTGTATAAAGAGTTAGGACGCCTGGTCACTAGGGCTGTCACTTTACGTTCAAAAATCGATTGCACAATCGATTGGACCAAACAACACAAGTTTCGAAAACTAAAATAGGGAATCAATTTGAACCAAATATGTACACTATTAATTAAAAAAAAATTAAACAAATAAAAAAGATAAATGTAACAAAATTCACAAACAAGAATATAAGAATATAAAATAATTCCGAAGTGCAGTAAGCATTGCGAAAGCTAAAAAGAAAATTCCCACCAATTTTACGCACCGGAAACAGCTGTTTTTTAATCAGCTGCTGTGCTGCTCGTGTTTTGCCAAAAAATGGAGGACAACACGATCAACCTGTACGACATGTAGAGAGACGAGTGATAGGCCCTAATAACTTGAGTTCGATGTGGAAGTAGGCCTACTTTGGATTTTTGGTATATCAAACTATGGAGAAGAACAAAGCGGTAGGCTATGCAAACTGTTCTACGTAGGCGAAATGTTTTTGACATTTCTAATCGTAAACACAGACACAGCTACGTTGAAGCCTGCAGTCATGTTTGTCACTCCTTTGTGATTGTGTCATTGTGCACGAAACTTCACGCCAATAAATCAGAAATATTGCTGGCTTGCCTCTACAAGCGCCCTCTTTACGTTCGTCCTAGTGCCTGTTAGTTGTTTGTGGATTGGCCTATATTTGGCGTTGAAAATGGAAATGTCTTTAGACATAAAAAATCGATTCACTTATGTCTCAAAAATCGAACAGGATCTTTTCACAAAAGTGACAGCCCTACTGGTCACCCAGCAGCTCTTTCAGACCCAGAGGGCAGAGTGTATGGGAAAAGCCTGGCATACCCGGGGAGGGCAAGGGACTGTGTGTGTGTGTGTGTGTGTGTGTGTGTGTGTGTCCAATCCACTGGTCTGGCTATATAAGGCCATAATACGGCTGACTAACCCCTTACCACAGCGAGAGAGAGGGAGGGAGAGAGAAAAGAGAGACAGACAGACAGACAGTGTGTCCTAATAATTCATTCCTCGTTACTTTAATCATTACTCTGCTTTTCGTTGCTGAGCCATCAGGCTGTTTTCTGGCAGCTGTTCTTTTCAGCTGATCCACGGCCAGAGTGATGAACTCCTCCAGGTCTCTCCTCCGCCACCCCTGATGCCCAGTGAGGCGCCTCTCCAGCCGCAGACCATCCAAACCTCTGCCCAGGAGAGGGCACAGCACCCCATGCCAATCCAAACCTCCGCCCAGGGGAGGATGCAGCGTGCCATCCAAACCGCCACCCAGCATCCCATCCAGACCAGGGGAAGGTACAGCAGCAAAGTCGTATGAAACGATTAGTCTAGAGGTCAGGGGTCGTTTGCTGAATTCTATGACTTCTCCAGGCCTGGACGAATAAATGGGATTTTACAATTCCTCTGCAGTTCCATGACTTTTTCAGGTTTTCCATGAGCGTGGGAACCCTGTCTGTGCTTCTGCATTCGTGCTCATTACAACTGTACAGAAATCAACGCAAAAGGGTCAGTGCTCATTACAACTGTACAGAAATCAACGCAAAAGGGTCAGTGCTCATTACAACTGTACAGAAATCAACGCAAGGGTCACGGGGGAAGGCTGAGGACAAACAAAAAAAGCAGTGCTTACGTAACTGCGTTGTGTTTGACCAACCGTGCGGTTCAGCGCTGCAACTGCCCAGAATCGGACTGCAACTTGCGGCATCTCAGACTGGGATGCAGGCGTCCTAGCAAGGGGGCTAAAACCCATGAGTGCTAACATCTCTTACTAGCACGTCTCTTGAGGTGTCGGGAGGGAGGTTTTACTCAACGCAAATCCTGCACAGCCATGGTAGCAGCTAGCTACCGTTACACTAACACAAAGAGGTGCCACCCCAACTCCACAGTCTTGCTCTGATCAGCTTACATCACAAGCACACAATTTACAACTCAAGAACACCTTTGACAGAAAATAAAAATCAGAACATTACCTAGGATATATATTAATAAGAGTGCAGACTAGGCCTCGTCCACCAAAAGGAACACCATCATCTCTCACTCTGGGGCAGACACACACATGCCCCAAAGCTGCCGACAGTGCGTGGGAGGGATCAGGCCAACTTTTCCTTGAGGCAGGCAACCCTTAGCAAGAGGGAAACCCTGCCCACTGATGTTCTCTCAGAGGCAGTAATTTCGGAGGACTCCCTTGGAACGAGATGTGATGGGGAGACAAACTGCTCCAGCAGATCCAGATTTCCTTCAGATCAGGCCTAATGAGTACCAGGAAGCGGCTTTTTAGGAGAGCTGGAGTTCCAGGGTTTCATTACGCTCGCTCTCTTCTGGGACCTCCTCCTTAGTGCACTTCATTAGAAACACACTTGGGAACTTGATGCACCCGCATTCATAGGAAGATCATTAAGAGGCTGTGCACGCAGTCCAAAACTGCAGCTGCAAAACCAACAAACACACCCGAACGAGATCGGAGCTGATTTTAGGATAAGTTATAGTCCATATTAAAGATTGCCATGTCCATCGCACCAGGCTATGTGTTTAAGTAATTGCCCTCTGTGCGATGGGACTTTAGCTGCCAGCAGGCCATGAACATAAAGCACTGTGACAATCTGGTTCAGCACAGCTCCAGCACTACAAACTCGCTGGCAAGACAGCTCGAGACCTCGGTGATGTACAGTTTGACATAAAACGTCTGGATGTCTCTGAGAAGTTGCACCCAGACTGAAATACTAAAGAGCTGCTACATCCCTGAGGGAAGACGCCAAATGTTAGGTTGATAGAAACCTGTGTGGGGAGTTTATTGGTCATGTGACACACTACAGATCATCAGGTGTATTGTCTTCTATGTGTGTGCTGTTGTTTTTCACTCAAAATTGGATCTGAAGGAACTCACAGACAAATTGTTAGCCAATAAATTATACATTTGGAGCCAGAGTGTGCGACGACAGAAAACCATCACGAAGTCCCACAGGTTGGGAGATCATGTCCAGTATGCGTCATGCCGAAACAGAGACACAAAACACACAGAAGCAGAAGCCCACAGACGAGCGGAGGGACAGGGAGGGAAGAAAAGAACCAGAGAGAAAAGAGAAGAAGAAAAGAACCAGAGAGAAAAGAGAAGAAGTTTCTCCAAACTCCCCTGAAACCCAGCAGAGACAGAGGGGATGGAAAAACTGATGGAGGGCTTTTTTTAAGCGATAGGAAAAGGCAAGGGGAAGGACCGCGTGTGGGTGAGGTAATCTGTGTGTGTGGTCCTCATTCACCCACACAAAGGCCTCCGAAACCACACGCAGCAGAGCCCTTGTTCACCAAGTCTTTCAGTCACCAACATCCCAACTCATTTCTGCTCAGTCCACCACAACCCGGCACGGATCCGGCCCACATTGGGCCCACTACTGGCCCGGAACCAGCAACTGCACTCCTCTTTCAACCAGTTAATGTTATGCACTAATGTTATGCACTAATGTTTATGCATGTTATGTAGTATCCACCAAACACACAGACTGCAACCATTATGCCCATTTACACCACAGTCCTCTACATTATCATGTACACACACACAGAATCTGAATTAGTACGGTCCTCGAACAGGCAAAGTTGAACAGTAGGCACTGAGTACACTGGGATAACAAACTTTCTCTGAGAGAGAGAGAGAGACCATTGGCAAGACAAGAGATGACACTGCAAATTTACACTTGGTTTAGAAACCAAACACGTACACCTCCATTTTTAAACAAAATAGATGATCATTGGTCATACACACTGACAAAGTCAGATACCTACAGTAAACTAGAAAAGAAGTTTTCAACCACACACAGACATCGAGAGTGTTTCAGTTAGTCGAGGCCTGAACTGCCCACTGGGTAATTTCCCCCATTTAAAGACTCAGAGACAGGGCTGTTCTTCCTCCCCACTCGCTCTCCCATCGGCCGAGCGGCCAGGCCGAAAGCGCCACAGAAAGCCAAACAAAAACACCTTTGTAATGAACCCCTCCCACTGCCCCCAACCCCACAGCTGCAGCTTAGCCAGCCAGCGCCGCCTGCCACTGTCCTGCCTGACCATTGGTCAGACCAAGGAGAGACCAGATGCACTGTCCAATCAAAGAGGTTGAGACAGATAAGCACTGTTTTCACCAACACACAATCTCAGAAAGATTGGGGCGGGGGGAGGGGGGCTCTTGATTGAAATGAACAGCTCTTCTGGCAAAGTCGTTTACTCGGACATGTTGCCAGTAAGCGCATCCAACTTTTCAGCTTTTAGCAGCAACGCAGGAAAAAGGATCCAATTAGGAAAACGTCAAACAAAAATGACTGCCTTTCTAGCTAAGGGACGTTGCCAGGTCAAAATCCCAGATCCTTTCCAAAAGAATTAAATATTGTGTCTCTCATCAGAAAACATCCTATTCTATTATGATTCAGTTCTGGCTAGTGGTGCATCCCTAACAAACATGGATTTGCTTTGACAAAATGTAAGTAGCTGCCTTGGGACGCCATTGCATGAAGTCATGCTTTGAGTGCACATTTTCACTATATTAGTGATGACCACTAATAAATCCCTTACACTGTATTTCTCTGAATGAACACATTAGTAAGCCATCCTGGGTCCTTCACGAAAGATGTTTAACTCAGCTTGAAAGAGATGCAAAGGCTAACGCACTTATTTATCTATAAATAGCTATAATGTACAGCCTACTCTTCTCTGTTACAAACAATTCAGCCGCAGCTCCCATTCCAAAAGCCATGTCATTATCTCGGCAATGGGAGGGGAAGAGAGAGTAAGACGAAGAAAAGGCACAGAGAGAGAGAGAGAGAGAAAGAAAGAGAGCGAGAGAGAGGGAGAGAGAGAGAGAGGGAGAGAGAGAGAGAGAGAGAGGGAGGGAGAGGGAGAGAGAGAGAGGGAGGGAGAGAGGAAGGAGAGAGAAAGAAAGAGAGAAAGACAGAAAGAAAGAGAAAAAGGGAATTCTCTGCTCAGGTCCACATGGCCATCTGTTCATAAGGGATAGAGATGGCATGTACGCCAGTTTTCCATTAGGGGACATTTTTAACCCAAGTCACACGTCCCCAGTACTCTGAAGATGGATTAGTTGAATAAACGTTAGGAAGATGATTATTCTTCAGTGCAGTCATGTAGAGTAGACCTATAGCTCTGGCACAAGTGGTGCTCTATCGCTTATTCTAGAGAGCCAGAAGTCGTCACATCTTTCATTTGGTCTTAGTCAGCGATAAAAGTCCCCAGAAAAAGAAAAGCCTTCAGCCCTTTCTGCATAATTACTGTTGACGAGGGATCAACACAGGTCCAACAAGAGAGAACGGCTTTCCTCAGATACACTCTAAAGGACACAACTTGACACTCTTCAACTATATGCTTGCTGCCAACACAAAGGGGACAGAGCAATGCACATGATTGGGTTACAGCTGATAGTCAGAGCTAATTCAAGTTAACTTGGAGGTGGAAAAACTTCAGGTAAACAACCGTGTCCACATCCACCTCTTAACTTCGGAGAGGGGGGGCTATGCACTGCAGAGCGGCAGACGTTCAAGGAGAGGTGCAACTGAAGTTAGCAAGAGTGCTTTTCATGGAAAAGGTTGACTGGCTTGGCTTGCCAATATGAGGCCTTCTTCAGTCACAATTAGACGTTGCTGCTGCTGCTTTCTTATCTGCACAGAGCAAGATCATGAGGTGGGGCAGTTGATCATAGAGAATAAGGCTTGCATTGTTAACAATGCACTCAAGAACAAGGCATGTTCTTCTTCTATGTTTTGAGTAGTGATTAGTCTTGGTTGCACAATAATTATGCATTTGAGCAGGAGTTTACATTTACATGTGAGCCAAACGTTCAACTGTAAGGTTAAACGTCTGGGTAAGGACAACTTGACAATTTAACATTTTCCTTTGGCCTTTATATACATGGGAAGGCACATGGCCAAGCATATTTGGTTTAGTAATATTTCCTGGTCCTAACACACATTTCCCAAGCTTCAAAAACAGGATATGACGAGAGAGGGTACCACAGGCGTTGCTACCCAGAGAATCCAGTCCGGGAGATTCTTGGTGTCTTATTCATCTCTGGTGAATTAGGCTACATAATTCATAATCAAGCACCAGAACAAATAACTGACAGAATATGACTAGACAGAGAAAAAAAATCACAGCAGATGGGAGGCTAAATCCAGCTGACTTAAATTCCTCCTTATACCCAGCCTGTTGACAATGATGCGAACACGTTCTATGAAAAATAACTAAGTGCGATTATCAGCACTGCTTTGGGTGGAAATGAGCTACAGAAAAATAACCAAACTCTCGATGCCATATTTGGAGTGAGCATGTACGGCCAATGCCTACTAGTTAAATGTTTATTTGAAAGGTGAAACTATAGTCAGAGATTATTTGTTTCCAACACATTTCATGGGGCAATAATTATAAACGGAGCCTAGGGAAACTTGGTTAAGAGGAACCAACCTTGTATACTTGTCCATAGGTTCCATTTCCTACCACTTCCACCAATTCAAAAATCCCGGCAGGATCCTGCAAACAAAGAAATGTTCAGATTTGTCAAAAATGGTTCAAATCAGATAAAGAATAATACAAATCATTAGTCAGTCAAGAGGAGCTTAAGCTAGACGAAGATAAACGCAGCTGTTGCGCTCATCGCATACACATGCCAATGCATTGCAAACAAAGGAAAGCTCACAACTCGGCGGCGATAGCACTCTGTTCGTCAAAATAGTGAGAAATACATTGTCCAACACTTGCTTGAAGCGACATAAAAAAACAATACTCACTCGAATTTTCAACTAAGTAAACAAACATTCGATTCGTAAGACAACACTTAAATAAATATCAATTAAACCTTGTAACCCCCTCTTCCAATACTCACCCGCAATGAGGAGAGATCTATGTCTACCAGACTTTTAGCCGGGGAGTCGTTCGCCATCTTTTTAATAATAAATAAAAATTGCAATGTCTATCCTTCCGTTACAGTGACAGGGTATCCTCGAAGCCGTATCTCCACATTTGCGGCCGCTCCCTTAGCAGTGTAAAAAGTGCCGATGATAATTCACGGCAATGCTCTACTTTTGTTGTCGAGGAGACAAAACTACTCCATGTTGAGGTGGCAGGCTAGCCTAGCCTTGGGTCCCGATTCTCTCTCCGCCAGATCGAGCTTGGAGTCGCGCAAACACAGGAAGCCGGTCGGCGGAATCACACAGAAAGGGCAGGGCCTCAACGTAGCAACAGAGCGAAGGGGGGTAGACATGAGCACGCAAAGAGTGGAGAGGAGACACGAGTTTAGGAATTAGTTTGACTCATACTTCACAAAAGACTACAAAGCAATTGGCCTCAAATAACAGTTAGATCCACGCAGCGTTGTGTTAAGCCGAGCTGCCGCTAGGTTCTCGGACATGCGCACGTGAGGCTATCTCTATCAGACGCTCTAATGATTGGGTGTGGCAGGGGAACAAATGGTCTCAGGCGGACCGGATACTCACCAAATAGCCTACAGGAGAAAAACTGAAAAGCAGAGTATAAGCCTACTATCAGGTGTATGGTGATAATTGTTACCTAGACATACACTGCAAACAGTCTAAAACAGACAGTTTACACTGTGTCTGACGTTCCAGCCTATAGTCTGTGGTCAGTGCTTCCCTGGGCAGTCTGTTGTCGCTGCTGTTTTGATCATAGATATAGCAGACTGCATCTTGTATGAGTCTGGACGAATGTGGTTAGGCCTATATTGTAAGGCGATCCAGTCCAGTTAACAGTTTCTCACTTTTTTATGGACCCTTTCAACAAGGTAAACAAAAACAATGCTTGAACATTCTATTTGGGCCCCAATCTACTTCCTCTGCATTAAGATAACATATGGAATGTTAAAAAGGAAGTCTTGTGGGGCCAACTATGATGCTGATAATGAAAATTCCATGAAAGGGTCTATAGATACTACCAAATATGCATGTTGTGGTTAAAACCAAAATAAGACAGCCTATTTGTTTATACACACACAGTGATTGTGAGCAATCCGTTGAGTCCTGCTTCAGGGGGTGTGTAGCCAAGGCATAGCAGTTACAAAACTAACTGACTCTTCACCGTTAAAGGTGGGTCCCTGACTCTCTGGCCGCCTGTCAGGATAGACCGGTTTGGCCGTCTCAGAAGAGCAGACACAGCCTATAAGCCTAGTGTCAGAACCATACTGTCAAGTTTGCACTAGCACAAATAAACCAAAGCACCATCTTTTATTTGAGGAAAAAAAAACAGAATCTCTCTCCTTGGCCTGTAATTTTGTATACATTGCACTGTCTTCTATTGTCGTCTTCACTTGATCTCTGTACCATAGAAGACACTTTGGCAAGAAGGCAACAGTACAGCCTAGATTAGAACATAGGCTTGTTTGGAGCACTAGGTCATGTTAACAAAATGAGTCAATAAGAGGATATGACGTAAGAGGATATTGAGATTAGACAGAGGTGCTGATTCTCATCAAGTGAGTCACCTTAAACACACCTTGCAAAGAAATGTGTCATCTTATGAAATCCATTAACCATCAAGCGGTAACTGGGTCTGGGACAAGGAAACTCTGGCTAATGTGTCCGTGCGTATTGCATTGCACAACATGTTGCCAAATGTTATTGAGTGCAGCTGACCTACCGTGGGGAGAGTTGCATGTGTGGGTTTGCTGAAATACAGCGGTTTCACAACCCCCTCTGTGACTCCAGCATGGAGATGTACCGCAGGACTAGAGGAATCAACTCACATACCGTCATCTCAGCCGTCCTGCTCCCAACCAGCGGGGCCAGTCAGGACAGGGGAAAGGGGCCAGTGACAGCATGAGGTGAGGGCCAGAGTCAGGACAGGGGAAAGGGGCCAGTGACAGCATGAGGTGAGGGCCAGAGTCAGGACAGGGGAAAGGGGCCAGTGACAGCATGAGGTGAGGGCCAGAGTCAGGACAGGGGAAAGGGGCCAGTGACAGCATGAGGTGAGGGCCAGAGTTAGGACAGGGGAAAGGGGCCAGTGACAGCATGAGGTGAGGGCCAGAGTTAGGACAGGGGAAAGGGGCCAGTGACAGCATGAGGTGAGGGCCAGAGTTAGGACAGGGGAAAGGGTCAGTGACAGGGCCAAGTCCACAGATGAGCTCATGTTTGAGTTTCACTGATACGGTTCTCTGTTTCTCTCTGTACATCTCTCCACAATGGCATAGACAGGAAAAAGTATTGGAAACAATGAACAGCTTCCAATATTCTGTACAGGTCTGTGGAGATTTGGTCTACATGACAATGTTCGTAATGATATTATCTGGTATTTATTACAATCATACATGTGCTGACTCTTATCATTTCCATAAAAGACACAGGTTGCCTCAAATGTAGCCCTATGGTTCCATTAAAACAAATCTAATCTTACTGAGCAAGTAGTCACACATGTTGTAACTGACCAGATTCTCTCTCTGAAACTGGGCCTTGGAAACACACGGCAGAACTGGCTGATCACCTGAAACATTTCCAGCCTGCTCTTTGTAAGATATCAGTCTCCTCAGAAGTGGCCAGGACACTGAATCTGTCCTTAAAATAATGGACAAGTTGGCTGGCTTATCATGCAGGGCGTGTCTGCCGCAGTACTGCAATCACTTCATCCATCAGATGTATTCATGAGGCCCGGGGTTCGGTCTTGTCTCATACACCACTGTCACTGGAGAACGAGACTATAACACAAACTGTGAAACTAGTGACAAACACTGCAAAAATGCATCAGTGTGTTATGGAAATTTTGTATTATGAATACTTTGTTTGGATATTCTTAAATTGTATGTGTTTTACCATGTCTGCAAATTACTTCTGCAGAATTCTTTATTGCATACCTGAACAGACACTACAAAAAGGCCATTAACATTGGCAGGAACCGTACACAGATTCTCACAGACACTACAAAAAGGCCATTAACATAGACAGGAACCGTAGCCTACACAGATTCTCACAAAAATAACATTGCCAGGAACTGTACACAGCCACTGTCTCAGCCTGATGATGTCATCATGGCCACAACTGTGTTTGTAGCTGGTAACTGAAGCAGACTCACCTCAGACATTGGCCAATGCATCATGTTTTATGGCATCATCATAATCATCATTTTGTCATTCCTGATGACTAAAGGGAGATTCCCATGTGTCTTCTGAAGGTGATGTTCACTGTACTGTGAACTATCTCACATGTCATACACACTGCATAACATTTGATGCTATGGTGTGTGTTGTTAAGCAGTACTCTAATTGTGTAATTGAAATTTTGGAATGCTGCACTCTTCAGTGGCAAATACCAGTAGAGGAGGGATTTAACAGCAAACATTTGCTGTTCATGTTTTGATTATGGGCCACTGGCCTCCTGAAATGAAACACACACACACACACACACACACACACAGACCTAAAATGTTGTGGAAACACTGTAACAAGGTTATCCGGAACCAGGCAGTTCACACCAGCCGTGTACACGTAACTGCACAGAAGGATGAGGGTTCTTTTTTTTTTTTTTAAAACCTTAACCACTCAAGGATACGAACTGCGATGAATTATGTGTTGTAATGCTGAGGCACATGTAGATTATTAACCCTTAAAGGTGTGGTGTTCAAGGTTCTAAAATTCTATGTTGAATTCCAGATATTCTTTAAAACGTTCATTATCCAACATTCCCTTCACACCGGTGTGACACCTTTAAGGGTTATGAGACAGCCTCATGGCAAGTTCATCACCTCCATGGTCTTCACACCAGCTTCCCTGCCTGCATGTTAGCGTCAACCACTGAAACGCCTCAGTATTTACCATCTGTTCAGGTGTTTGCACTGGAAACATACACGTAAAGGTCCCAACTCAACGTCAATGTCAAGGACTGACAGCACATTACTTTACACTGGAGAGAAGATTAGAGATCTCAATTACATACAGTAAAGCATTGCACTCATTTAAAGCATCACGGCAGACCGTCTGTCAGCTTGAAGTCTCCCAGTCCAGACGCGGACTCACCAGGTCGGCGGGGGGATACCAAGGCTTCAAACTATTCATCACATTTATCTAAACATAACTTCGAAAGACTTTTTCACACGTTGAAACAATATCAAGGCTAATGTACCAGAGATTTTGACTGTGTTTGAGTGTTGTTGGGATATGAGAATTTAATCCTGAAACCTGAAAAATTAAATATTGTATTCCAAAACATACCTGTTTAATGCATACTGCTGAGGCTGTTGAGAATGCAGATCTGTGATGAATCAACTCATTACTGCTTCCAAGTGGAGACAAGATGGTACTGCAGGGTTGGCAGGGCTGAGCGATGGCCTAAAATGTAGGCCCTAAACGGTCTTTCTCTGGGGCTGGTGCGCAGATGTTCCATTTTAAAAGTACAACATCCCCAGACAGTTGAAATATACTAATAGTGATGACTTTAATAATGATCAACTGCTGAGCTAACCACATCCTATAAAAAAAGAGACCCTGGACAGGTTATACTAGAAAATACTCATTTGTATACCCAAAATAAGAAAGAAGCAAATATCCATCCACAGCAATTAAAAAAGAACGCCACAAAGAAAACATACCAGTGAAACGCTTTCATCTCAAATACAAAATAACTTTATTTTCATCATATCTTAAATGTACAAACTTGGATGAAAAAATGCAGCATTTGTGTACCATCCCTAAACACACGAGGGTTGATGAACACTTGTGTACCATCCCTAAACACACGAGGGTTGATGGAACACGAAGATTAAATCATGCACAATCACAAACAGAATAAGTACACTGTAGAAAAATATTTAACGAACAAAAGAGCAAAGGCCTCCAATTGTACATCAATCCAATCACAAACAACTGGCAAACCAAAACAGACATATACGTAAACTACAGCACACATGGATTTATATCAATCACACACACACACAAAAGAAAGTGACTTCCACGCATTGACAAAGCTCTGACGCACGCAGGGTCCATACACCGAGAGACTGCACTAACAAAAACCACTCAACTTACACTAATCTTACTTAAGGGTGGAGACAACATAGGTGCATTAGGTCACCCCATAATTGAATGTTTGCTACTTATTCGAGTTAAAAAGGTAGGTCATGATAACTTTAAGGCCTCTGATTTTTTTTTCTCTCTCAGTGGCGTCGAGTATAAACCCACTCAGTTTCTAGGGACTACTGTAGTGTGAAGGACAAGTGTTGGTTTTCCAAATGAGGTGTAAAGAACAGGAGTGTTCAGGGGTGTTGGGTGGCCCCCTCTAGCTTATCTATCTCATGTGCATTTAGCAGAGAGCATAGATATGCGTGTGAAGCAATGAGCCACAGAGAACTAAGTCCAATTACATTCAGAGTGTTCCTCTGGTATGTACACTGTGCAGAGGAGCGGTCTCCATCCAACCAGGTAAAAATAACGGCTCCTCTCATCCAAAAACGAGAACCAGTTGGTTGTGCGATGAGTGGTTTCAACACAAGTTCACTTCATGTTTTAAGACTGTCAATTAAAGCTGCAGAGAAACGGAATGAAGTCATTCAGGAGAAAAAGGAAGCGTTTCGATTGGCTATGAACTACCAGGGCGTTGTGCACTTGTATAGCTGCTGCCATGACGTGGGAGAAGCTTCATCAAATCCAACAATGGCTACTCTAAAATGGAGGTCTTGTGTGTCCACATGATCAGGCTCGGGTACAAGTTAAGTTACAGGGGAACATATCTGGGACGGGCTACAGATCCTTCTGGTTTACTACTACAGCAGAGCAGGAGCTTTTGAGGTTGAGAGCTCCCACTTTGCCGTTGAACACGGTGACCAGCCGTCCACAGAGGTCAACTGTTCCATCAGAGTGAAAAAGCCGCCCCTTTGTGAGGTACAGGAGCTTCAGTACAGGGCGAACCAGTGTGTGTGCGTATGACAGGAAGAGGAAGAGAGGAAGATGAGCGTACTGCCAGATTACTAAGGTTAGACTGACGGAACCGCACTCAGGAAAGCGTTTATATCGTGCGGCTTTTCCGCTCACTTCAGCTGCTACGGTGCCATAACTTCATTCTCCTACAGGGAAAGCAGGCGCTGCGAGAACCTAACTTGCCCACATGCTGGATGTGATGATGCCAAAGTTCAGGAATCCTAAGGAGACACTTCAGACAATCAGCGCTAGTTTGACAGGGGTCATTTGTGAAGCTCTGCTCTGAGCGTGGAGCAGGGCTGATCTGATCCGTTCGGTGGAGCCCTCATTTGGTCAAGCAGCAAGTGGAGTGGCAGACCTGCGGAAGAGGTCAGAGTGTTCCGGAGTGTTCCAGTCTCAAGACCTGCCAGTGTGTGGGTCATCCTCTCTGCTCCTCCTGGACAGGGCCCGAGAGAGGAGAGGGGGGAAGGGGGGGGGTTGGTGGAGTGGGGTGAGGGGCAGAGGTTACCGCGGGCGTTTGCGTGTGACAAAGATGAGGACCCTGCGGATAGCGATGAGGCGGTCCTTGAGCGAGGTCATGGCCAGGATGGTGAGCTGGGCCCGGTTCTCCAGCGGAAGCACGGCCAGCAGCCACCAGCACCATGCCGGCCCATTGGGGTTGCCCTGGAGACAGAGGAGAGAGAACGGTGAATGCAGGTCAGTCTCCAGCCCTGGGAAATGAGAGTTAACATGCTCTGGTACTCACTACAAACCTTAAGATGCCTGATTAAATACTCTATTGCTATGTTGCAACAATATGAACTTGTACAGATGGATTTGTGCAGATCTATATGTTGCTTTTCATTTCTTTATTTTAACCCTCATCAAACCATCACATTACTGACTACAAGAATAAATGAGCTAATTGTTTCAATGGTTATAAATGTTTAATAAAAGTGTACCTGTGGATCGGGGTCTTTGACGGGCAGGTGTCCGAAGTGGCTGAGGATCTGACTCTTCATGTTGTCCCTGAGGGAGGTGAACCAGGCCGTGGCCTGATCGTACACGGAGTCGTGCAGCTTCACCAGCTCCGCCAGCTCCTCACCCTCCACCTGAGACACACAAACATACCCATCAGAGGGAAGACTGAGATTGGGCTCGCTCACACACACACACGCACACGCTCACACACACACACGCACACGCACACGCACACGCACGCACGCACGCACGCACACACGCACACTCACACACACGTCTTCATCTCTCAAACTCCCCACTATGCAACCCCAGAGCTGTAGGCGTAGGTACCTTCTTGTCCTCCAGGTAGTCGATCTTGGCGGTGTGGTAGCCATCCCTCTGTCCGTGGCTGAGCACTTTGAAGCGGGCCGCGCCCACAGTGTCCACCACAGAGCGCCCGTCGGGGAAGAACTTCACGTCTTTCACCTCCAGCATGCAGCCGTAGTCTGCAAACCTGCAGCCGAAGCATCAAACCACGGTCAGCCTTCTGTGCAGGTGTGTCATATTACCTTCTCTATAGGAGTGTATGGGTGTGTGTGTGTGTGTGTGTGTGTGTGTGTGTGTGTGTGTTTCCTCACCCTTTCACATCATCTGCAATGCACATGCCGAACTGCTTGGTGCCGGTCTCCATGGAGCGTCGGATCATGAGGCGGTAGCGCGGCTCGAAGACGTGCAGGGGGCAGGGGATTGTGGGAAATGCCATGGTGCAGATGAAGATCGGCACTTCCTGGTTCAAGCTGAAAGGATTGAAGCAGAATAACAATCAGAACAACAATTAATTATGCACAATAAACACACACTATATTCAAGATTTTAAAAATGTGTGTGTGTGTGTGTGTGTGTGTGTATGTAGACATCCATGTGAGACTCACTTGGAGAGCTCCTTCATCTCCTCTTCATGGACTTTTTTCCTCTCGGCCAGCTCCTCTGCCAGGTAGCGCTGCAGCACCTCCTCCATTAGGAAGGTCTTACTGTACCCCCTACTGGCCAGGTACTGCAAGTGCACACAGGACATACACCACTGTTAACAATACAGCTATGGTACGGCTGGCATATGTCAACTGCAGTGGGTAAGTGTGAGTACGTATGAGAGAGTTCAATAACTGAATCAGACTGTGTGTGAGGGTGTGCGTGTGTGTCTCTGTCTCTTTCAGGGAGTGTGAATGAGTAAGAGAGTGTGTGTGTGTGTGTGTGTGTGTGTGTGTGTGTGTGTGTGTGTGTGTGTGTGTGTATGTGTATTATGTGCATTCTCACCTCAGACAGATTCTCTTTGCAGAGCGGGCAGTTGGGATTGTGATCCATGCAGCGCTCCAGACACTTGAGGCAGAAGGTGTGTCCACAGGGGGTGGTGACCGGTTCATAGAACAGCCTGGAGAGAAGGAATGGAGAGAGAGAGATGGAGAGAGAGAGATGGAGAGGAGGAGGAGTTAGGTCAGAGACACCTGGAAAGCCTGTTTCAGCAGCTCTGCTCTGGTGTGAGAACAGGAGGGGTGTTAGTTTACCTCATACACAGAGAGCACTCCAAATCTCCACTGTCTAGGAGGTCCATGGGCACCTGCCTCACACCTGGAAACACGCGCAGGCCTGCTGATGAACTGGGACCATCTGGAAACAGACACACGAGCCATCAGTTAGGCCACCCCAAAAACAACCCAACCATTCGCAACAAACACAGGCACTCACAGGAGACGACCCAAAGTGCTTTACAATTGAGACCAGCAGAACAGATGATGTAAAATGCATAGATGAAAGGAACAGAGATTAATGGTGGAATGACTTGCTTAAGTAAAACAGAGGTCACATTTATTTTAAACTTTAGCCATGATAGTCTGTTAAGTGCCTTTGCACACTCCTGTACAGTAGGTGGCGGTATGCACCAAAGAGTTGTAATCCGCCAATAAAGCAAAGAAGGAGAAGAAGAAGAGGTCACATTTCATCACAGACACAAGTCCTAACTTCACTGGACGTCCGCAGGTAAACGGCTCAAGTCCTAACTTCACTGGACGTCCGCAGGTAAACGGATGAGCCGTTTACCTGCGGATGTCCAGTGAAGTTAGGACTTGTGTCTGTGATGAAATGTGACCTCTTCTTCTTCTCCTTCTCGGGAAAGAAAACAAGCAAAATGTTTAAAAAAAAAAGAGAGAGAGGGGTGAGAGTGTAAAGGTACCTGTGGGCCGATGGAGTTTGCAAGGGGGCGCTGGGCTGAGCTCCCCGGAGCCCTTCCTCTTGAGCGTGGAGGGCACAGGCAGGGCGGACAGCACCGCCGGCAGGCTCTTAGGGTTCTCAAACAGGCCATCGGGTTTGGGGCCGGCCAGAGAAGAGCTGCCGGAACTGGTGCTCTCACTGCCCCCGCTGCTCTTGGACATGCTGGCACTGCCGTCCTGTAGGCACGGCAACAGAGGAGGGGGAGAGGGGTGGTGTGAGACTTGGCTACAGATAGTTTACTGATTAAGAAAATACGTCGCATATGCGTCCATATGCTAATGTGGTCCACTGGGCAGTGACGGCTGCCGATTTAGAAGAGCGGGTAGATGCGAGAGAACATCTGGAGGTGCATGATGTCAGAGAACATCTGGAGGTGCATGATGTCACAGAAGGGAGGTGCATGATGTCACAGAAGGGAGGTGCATGATGTCAGAGAAGGGAGGTGCATGAGGTCACAGAAGGGAGGTGCATGAGGACAGAGTGAGAGGAAAGAAGTGGGTGGAAATTTGGGTGGGTGTGTCTAAATTCAAAGCCAACAACTCTCAAAGCCATCCTATAAGTGTTCAGCAAATGGTACAGGAATCGATAAGGAATCGCATCGATAAGCCGACTCGACAATTGCATCGATAACGATAATTTCTTAACGATGCCCATCCCTAGGTGTGTGAGTGTGTGTAAGTGTGAGTGACTGACAGTGTGTGGGGGAGGTCTCACCTTGGAGCCTCCCGGTGCGCTGAAGGAGGGGGGCAGCGAGTTGACCAGGGAAGAGGGCTTCAGACGAGACGACGGTCCACTCTGCCTTGAGGGCAACGGGGCAGAGAGACCATCCTCCTCAAACACTGACGAGAAGAGCTCACCCAGGACCTGTGTTAAAACACAAACAGACACACACACGTTAGAAATGTGGCATAGACATCAGACAGACATCATAGGCATCACGTTTTCTATCAGTATTTCTATCTGACAGACCCTGTCTCAAGACTCAATCATTAACTTGGTAATAGGAATCCTGTCTCAAGACTCAATCTATTAACTTGGTAATTGGAATCCTGTCTTTCAAATGCACTGACCAAGAGTCACAACCTTCCAGTGTCTCCCAGGAACTTATTCCAGTCCCATTCAGGGCAATCATTAGGAATGACCTGGATGCTTATTACTACATTGGACAGAACTCTGGGGGGAAGTGCTGGTAAGTCACACTGTGAGTGTGTGTGTGTATGTACAGTACCTTCTGTGCTTCGAGCTTGACCACGCTCCAGCCTGGCTTAAGGGCCACGCAGTAGAAATACTGTTGCAGTGCCTCCTCTGCCCTTCCAGCTGCACTCAGAGCCTTCGCCTTCGTATAGTGGGCCTGGGGATTTATGGAGAGAGAGCATGTAATAAGAATAGACCCTTTCAACAATAAAAACAAAAACAATGCTGGAACATTCTATTTGGTTACCAATCTACTTCCTCTGCATTAAGATAACATATGGAATGTTAAAACGGAAGTCTTGTGGGGCCAACTATGATGCTGATAATGGATAATGGATAGGGTCTATAGTATCCTGTAATGAGGTCAGAGTGGGCCATGGCATGTAGGTTAGGGGGTCAGGGGGCCAGAATGTCTGGTGCTGGACCAGAGATTTGTGCTAGTCAGACAGATATGTCACTCCAGGGTGTGTGGCGGTCATACTCACTTTGGGGCACTGAGGTTTCAGTCGGCACACGCTGTCTGCGTCCTGGATGGCTTGGCTGAAATTCCTCATTTCCATGTGCAATTCAGCGCGCCGTCCCAGCAGCCTGCAGATAGAGGGCGCTGTGGGGAAGCAAAGAGAGGCTCTGTCAAAAGTGCTGAAAACCACTGAAGAAATGGGGGGGGGGGGGACAAACTTCTGAGGGGACAATTTATGAAGCAGAGCTTAAACTTGTAGCCCAGCCATGGCATACACACCCAAATTATGACTCATTCCAAAAGAGAGACTGCATACCCTCAGTGTTACTCAGATAGAAAAAATGTTGCTTATATAAGTATGTGTTGATGTAACACGTTATATAAATGCACTACTGTGACCTTCTCTCAGGAACCTCAAAAAACTTTAATTGTGATGGAATTTGCTAATATCAGAGCTCACTGATACTCTGGATTATTCCAAAGTATAAAATATAAACTCATAAAGAGCTCCAAAGTCAGCCCTATATATCTGGTGCCAGACACATAAGCAGACAATCTGCTTGCATAAAATCCAGGTCAAAGAAGTGGAACAGCCCCCCCCCTCCTCGTTCTCCGCATCCCACCACAGGCCTGACCATCCCTCACGGAACGTTCTGGCACACCTGTGCCTACTACTGTTACATACTGAAAGGTTACACAATATGAGCCAGCATTTTTCGTCACTTCAGTGGTAGGACGGACCACTGTGTAGGACTGAACGAAAACCCTCAAATTGCCTTAAAACTGCTTATCACAGACCTGGGTTATCAGTCCAACGGGGGAAAGCACGGTCACAGTAGATTCTCTTCATTCTGGACACACGTCATTGCCAATTTGACATGACAATGTGGAGGATACAAATACGTTTGCATTGGGTTTGTTGAGAGACAAAACTGGAATCACGGAAAAAGCTGGATATGAGCAATGACTGACCCTTCCAGTGGCTAGTGAGACAAGATAACTGATGATAAAACAAAGTACAAAGTTTACTTCTCAAAAAAACTGTATTTACTGATAGCCAGTGTTGAGCAGGCTTTAGACTAGGCTCACATTCTTAGTTTAGAAGCACGTCTCTGTTCACTGTGTGATGGACACACACACACACACACACACACACACACACACACAAACCACACCATTTCCACTGGGCCCATTTTTATAGCACACAGGGGACATTCACACAGCACCACCCACGCTCTATCACACACAGTGGGAGAACAGAGCAACACAGTTATTGCCATTGGACGCTGATACTGTGCTCAGACCCCAGAGTCTGACCATGACACAGCAACAGCAACAGCAGCAGCAGCAGCAGCAGCAGCAGCAGCAGCAGGCCCGCTGGTCTCTCACCACTACAACTCGTGTCTATTGTTCTCTCTCGTCATGTAACGACCCAGTATAGAGATCTGCTGTCCCCCGCCCCGCACTACTGAGTGCCCTACCTTACATAAACGGGTCAGCATCCAGCGACCCCGTCTGCAAAACCAGGTCAGGCCAGAGCAGATGCACAGGCATGCCGGATCCCAGGCTAGATTAATCAATCTGTCAGCAAATGTGACTTCCCTGCTAACTTACTTACAGAAGAATGGCTTAGACAAAGCACCCAAATGTTTCAGACAATACTACAACGGCAATGTTTTAACACTGATGTGTTCTGTGTGCTATGCGGGTAAAAAAGTTTGAATAAATCCCTTTAAGACTGATTTCTACTGTCAGGTCACCCGCAGTATGAGCATTTCCGTCTGACATAACCATGTCTCTATTGAGGTTACTGCGCTCATAACAGCATTCCAACAGGGCACTGAAGAGCTCAGAGGAGTGTCTGCGACCTGGCCTAGTTCTGCAGGAGCGTAATAGGGTGAGGCACATGCCCTCTTATGAAGTTAGAGTACCCCAACATGAACCCACTTTGACTATGATACTGGAGGCCAGGGCGCCCACGCATTTCACCCCAATCCCATACAGCTATGATGACGTTCAAGGAGCAGATGGTCTCTCTGGGGTGACGTGTGGCGGACGCCAGCAGGCCGCGAGTGTTTGTTTGGTAACATTCGAGAGTGTGAAAGCTCTGTACCAACACACACGTCTGTTTTAGCTCTCAATATTTTGCTGTATTGTAGAGATGACACATTTCATGTTTTACAAGCCTAAATGCTACTATCAGAACAAGAGCACACCGGCAAATTGCTTGGGAGTACACGCATGCGCAAACACAACAATCTAACTTTCATAACACCCCCTTCACTCTGATATAAGTATTATAAAACCGTATTGCTCCATGAAACTGTCATTGCTTTCCCTATGTAAAGTTGGTCATTGCATTTCGTTTACAATTGTGCAGTCCATAAAGGTTATGCAACTGCAAAAGTCTTCAGGTTAAGAGGGGAAGTGTGGGCCTCTGCATTAAATGATGTTACATAGCTTGTTGTTAACTAGCTCAGCCTACTTGAAGTGGCGACCCCTGTAGTCGTTATATGACCACTACAGCCAAATGTAGGTCAATCAGTCTCGTTGCAAAACCAGTTACTCGGATGAGATGCAAATTACTTGCCAGTTTCTTACCTATTTCCACAGCTTTATTGAACTTTTCCAATGCGTTGGCCAGGTCATGTTTCTTCCACATTCCGTCTGCTTCCAACCAAAGTCGTCTGGATTTGCTTTCCGATTCAAACCATTTATCCAAAAGACTGCTGAGTACAACATTGACTCCATTAAATCCATGAATACGATTCTCGCCGTGTGTTTTGTTTATTTGGGAATGACAACTGCTGCACTCCTTTGCTTCATTGTCTTCCAGGCACCGCTTGCAAAATGTATGGCCACATTCTAATGTAGTTGGTTCGGATAACAGACACTTGCAAAGTTTACAAGTAAATAAGTCCAAACATTCATCTTCCTCCGAGCCATCTCTGTCAGCGCCCGTGCACCCCTTGTTCGACCTGCCACTTGTTTTTGAGTCGTGAGACGTTTGTCTTCCGTTGACAATGGTCTCAGTTTTGGGGTCGCTCAACTCCTTTCCGCGAATAGTCCGCGCAATACTTTCAACCAAAAGTCCGAGTTCATCAGGCAAAAGCCTCTGAATGTTTGCTGCTACACGATAGGAGTCCAAAGCGTCCCCTATCCGACCAGCTCGAGCTAACGCGTCCGCTTTGCGTAAACACAGTCCCCGGTCAGGCTGGTGTAGATCTGCCAGCTGAGAGCTGTAGATCTCCACAGCAAGGTCGAAATCTCCAGCCCGACAAGCTTCCTCTGCAACCTCAAGCATTTCAGGACATAAACCCTGTGCGTTAGGGTTCGATATGTCATGAACGAAATGTTCCGTGTGGTTTTGTATTCCCGCGTCCATCGTTGTGTAATTGGCAGCAAAATGTGGGTTAAATTACACAGCTAGCTATCTAGCAGTGTTACACAAGCTTCTTGCTAACACGAAGAGCGCCTCCCATGTCCAAGTAAAATTATAAAACGAACCCACCGCAAAAGTAGGCCCTGCCCTTAAACATTACAAAAGTCAGATTGTCCGAACTGCCAAAATTAAGTGGAGCAGACAAAGGCTACAGAAGCCCCACTTAAAGTGACTGTTGTCTGCTGATTAATACCCTAGACATGTTTCATAACCAATATAGACTGCAATCGCTTCGGTAACTATGATGCTCCGCCAAGAAGTCCTCAGGTAACGATAGCCTAATTTCTGTAGTTGTGAAACGTTATCCTTTACCAGTCCCAACATTTCCTTTCAAGATGTAATATCATGAAAATATATATCTACTGAGCCGGCTGACTTACTTATCTAACCTATCCTGGTGCACCCTAGCTTCAAACTGGTATTCTTGAAGGTCTAACGTTAGAGTGTTGTTTCGCAACACATTCGCGTAGCTATGTAACGTTGCTCTACTTCACCCGGTGAGCCCGATCGTTTCAAATACAGTCACTATCTGTCTTCCCCATTTCCTCCAGAAAGAATGTCCTTCGTTTTCGAAAAAACGGCCACTCGACGTCCACTTCGCTCAATGTGTCGGTTTATATAAGACCCGATACCATTAACATTACCGACTAAATGGCCGGTGTTTACGTAAACCCTAACTTAGCGCCAGCCAGCTAACGGTTATCTAACCCAAGAAGAAAACTCTTGTTGCCTTTCTCTTGATTTCAGTCACTCATTGCAGTCCCGAGGCGTGTTCTGTAGCTCGTCTACATCATGTCACGATCCCGGATTCATTTTTGTTCGTATATATTGTGTCCCTGATTTCAAAGTCGAATGAATCTGTTAGCAAGGCACTAGTACCACACATAACAACACATAGCTGGCTAACGAAATCTGCTCGCACCGTCATCACCGTCCCGATAACGCAGGCGCCACGTGACGTGCAGTGAATAACGCCATTGGTGAATTAAACATCTACCTTATATAACTACATAAATGGTTGTATAATCAGAGTTGGGTCTAACCGAAGAAACTGAATGAGCACAGTCCCCATGCAATCGGTGGTCAATGAATTATATGACAGTTCAGTTGCCTACACACTATGAATTATATTTAAGTTTGAATTCCCTTGCACTACATGGGCTTTTTGTTATTAAGTGAAACCCTACGCAGCGCTTTGTTTATGCAAAGATTTATGTAAGAGGTTAGGCTACTTTATGTAACATATTTATTGGCCTACATAGAGACGAGCTAGATACGAGCACTGGCGTTATGAAATTAACTAGGCCATTGTTCCGTTTTTAAGCAGTTCATTTCATATATCGAGAATGTGGTCATTTGAAACGCTCACTTTTTGTCATTTAGTTGAATTTCAGTTGTTAGTCTATCATAAACACTGTTATCACATCTGTGTTAATATCTTCCACCTCTGTCATATTCAATGGATTGTTCATTACACGTAGACTACCTGGAATAGCCTACGTATTACACAAAACATGAACAATCTAATCATGCATATATTTATTACACAACTCCGTCAAAAGAAATATAGTCTATAGATAATGTTTATTACACCGGCGCCATGTCCATTAAAAAACTGCCATCCCAAATACTATATGCAAAATACCCCCAAACTATAGGTTTGAGTTCCTCCTCTCCTGAGAAGAGCTGATGTAATGCATCATCTCATGGAGTGTTTCAAAAGAGGCTCTTCCAGGTGTGACCAGAGAAGAAGGTGCAGTGAACAAGATTAGGAAACAGCTTTTTTGTCTTCTCATGCAGTTGTACAAGGCAAGGCGAGTTATGTTATGTTTGTTATTCAACGTGTCATAGGGCCTACACAACATTTATTCAAAGTGTTTTGCAACAATTTGCGTAAAAGTTCATGTTGTAAGACATTGAAGACAGTAATGTTGTGCACGCAAATTAACAACATTGAACGTATTCATCTGTTGATAGGCCTCTAGAAGGACACAAAACCTAGCAAAGGCACAAAGGCACTATCCACACATAACAACACATAGCTGGCTAACGAAATCTGCTCGCACCGTCCCGATAACAAAACAAGGAAACAATGAACACAAAAAAAGTTCAATGTCACTGGCAAGGGGTTTTAAAATCTGTTTTTAAAAATGGCAATTGAGCAGATGTAATATTTTCCAAAAAGTGCAGCTATATATAGATGTTAGATTGCTTCTATTTCAAGAGAATAATGTATCTTTGCAGTTTATATAGCCTATTGTCTTTAAAGATAGTAAAGGCCTATTCGGTTTATAACACATGTAGATGTACGTTCAATGTTGTTTATTTGCATTCACAACATTAGGCCTACTGTCTTATCTCTTAAATCTTTACGTGATCTTACGCAAACTTTTACGCAAATTGTTGCAAAACTGTTGTGAATGGCACGTTGAATAAAAAACAAAACTCGCCTTATACAACTGCATGAGAAGGCAAAAAAAAAGCTGTTTCCTAATCTTGTTCACTGCACCTTCTTTGGTCAGACCTGTACTTGAAAAACGTTTTGTAAAAATAGTTAATGATGACTTAAACAAAGTCTAAATCCTTATTCTTCTAGTGCAGCATTCGACACCATTGATCATAACGTTTTAATTCACCGCCTTGCGAAGTGGGTTGGGTTGTTTTAAACCTATATTACTGGCAGATATTTTTATGCAGTGAAGGGGATGTGTCTGTAAAACATGATTTGCCCATCGGTGTGGCCCAAGGGAGCTGCCTTAAAGGAGAATTCCGGTGTGATTTTGACCTAAAGTGTTTTGAAACATGATACCGAGTGTGAACGTATGTCTCATAGCCAGGGCCTGAAGTTAACTTTTTTGGCCACCAGCCACTTTGGCAGGTGGATTTTGAATTCCACCTGCCACAGAGGTTTTTTACCAGCCACATTTTTTTCCTGCCTAAAATAAAGGTGACCGACTCAGAAAATGCATAAGAATGGTTCTTGAACTTGTACAGAATACAACTTAAACTCCTGTCGAGTTATTAACCAACTTAATCTCATTTATGACTAGACCTACATAATGACAACTGTATCTGACCTGGTGTGACAGGCATTTACTTGTAGAATAGAAAATAACAGAAATACAAACAGCCAATCATCTCACTGATGGTCTTATTTATTTAGTTAACACTAATAAAAGTTAGTTAACTAAAATAAAAGTGAGTGTTTGTAAGTGGCTTTTGGAGGACTCGTGGTCCTTAATGGTCTCCAATTTTAAATTTGTCGTTCCAATTACAAACGGATTTGTTCTCGCTTTTTCTGACCCATATCTCCGGCAATCACTACAGTGCATCTCTTCGGTTTTATCGTCATACACCAGCCAGTCCCTCTCCAGTTTCCATTTCGAATTAAAACTTAGTTTTTTATCTTTTTTTTAATCGTCCTCATCTTTTTCTTGGTCTGTAACAGCCAACGGCCTCTTCACCCCAGCTATATGCCGCCACATTTTCTTTCGAATATCCAAGAAAATGGCGGCTTGGCGGGCTTGCTTAACAAAAACAATGATTGGTCAACAACTAGGGTTGTGCCGATAGACGATATCATCGTCCATCGTGATGATTGACAGGCATCACGATGGAAAGCAACCATCGTGATGCCACGCCCCCACATGCCAGTCACTAATTCCTGCTGTAACAGGCTAAAACATAAAAAAAAACTTTCCCTGAAAATGAAATTGAGCCTACTTTAAAGGCTGTCAACCAAACAGTTATCACATATTAGTCTACCATCTTGTAAAATAAAAGACGTATTAGTCTACCCTCTTATTCAAATAATTCCTGACTGTGACGTGAATGTGTAGCCTAATTGTCTTTTTGTACCCTACATGTCTCGCAAGCCTATAGCCTACATTGGACTTAATAGGTAGCCTAATGTTTTAGCAGAAAATATAGATTTATTATTGTTAGGCTACGACTAGGACATTCTAGCGCTCAAATATTTTTGCAAGGCTACAGCGAGCGCCAAATGCGTCCTTCTCCTCTGTGTTAAAATAAACCATTTCTTTAGTTAATTATAGGATCAGAAGGTAGCCTATTCGTCTTTCACTGTATGGCTTGTATTTCATGCATTTAGCAAAAGTCCCAGACAGCAGCGGAGTGGTAATCGGGATTCGTTATTTGTAAAAGTGTTTTTACTTTGCCCTCCTATATATAGCCTGGACTGCGCGATCGCAGCCCTTTACTTTCACTTCCCGCCGCCCTCATAGTCAGCATAGACGGTAGCCTGATAACGTGGGATGCTGCATAGTACCAAGATTTTAAATGAGTTACCACGATAGTAGTCTTAAGTAGCTTTTTTGCTGGGCCCAGCAAAGGCTGGCAATGTGTAATATTCCGCTGGTCGGTGCACACGCAAGTGTTCAGATTGATTGTCTATCCGTCTTTCACAACAATTTTCTTGGAGCAGATCTTCCACACAACTTCGGTAGCCTGGTCAGTATGTCTCTCTTAGCTGTCCACTTTCATCAGGCCGTATAGCCTATATAATATATTTTTTATTTTTTTATGGAGAGCATTATAAATTTATTTCTGTACAGACATAGGCTATAGGCTAATTAATTAGTGTTTACCACACTGCCCCCCCCCACGATATCATCGTCCATCACGATGTTTTACTGTACACATCGTCAAATGCCAATTTAGGCGACATCGCCCAACCCTATCAACAACACAACACTTGCTCAGTCTTATTGGCTACCCGCCAACGTGGCAGGTAGATTGACAGTTTCACCCGCCAATCACAAAAGTTACCCGCATTTGGCATGTGGGCGGGTGCCAATTTCATGCCCTGCTCATAGCCCATCTCGGCTTGTCCCCTGCACTCCGAAATCTGGCGCTAGTTAGCCGATGTTACCAACAAGGCGGTCAATGGTGGTGCCTCGGCATCGGCATAGCCATGCAAATAAATCACTGTTTTACACCATTTACGAGGCTCAATGTATCTCCACACTTCATTGGTAGACTTCCGAGGGCCCTGACATTTAAAACGAGACATTGAGAACTTTGAAAAAGCACTGGTAGTTTACTTACAAGACGATTTATACAGACAGTATCTTCACGAAGTTTAGCGTTTGCAGCCATCTTGAATTTAGTCACGATAAGTCTAGCTACGAGTAAGAATGAACAGGTATGATAAGGGATCAGATTCCAAAAATAATTCTGTGGAAATGCATGGATTACAGTTTCTTCCAGTAGCAGCAACTGGAATCCATGCATTTCCACGGTGTGAAGCTAAGCCAGGTCTAATGAGATTGGCGTCAAATCGTGCTCTCTCCCACACTGTTCTGTGTAGGTCGCCTTCAGGCAAGCAAAACGATGTTTTAAAAACATATTTTCGTTGGAAGGGCAGGGGGTACAGGACAACAGTACAGAGACGGCCAAGTCCGATGGGGCTAATGTTACGAAAGTAATAAAATATGGGATATTTTACGGGAAAATATTAAAACAGGAAGACAGCTGGAAAAAAGTTGACAGGTATGTTTCTGACAGTGGGTGACTCTAGGGCTATTTGCTGTTTTTAGAACGGCCTGTATTGCTGTTGTGGCCTGCCCTGTAGCCTAGGCCTATTGCAACATAGGCCTACCATCACGTTAAATTTTGTACAAATAAATAAATAGCCTACAGCGATCATACCGACGCTGTCGCGCTTGTCAATTGACAGCTGCATTAAATAGAACCACCTATGCATTTTCTATATCAACAAAATGGCCGCTGCGAACGTTATTACCTGATTATTACGTAGATCGAATAAGCCTAATAGAAAAGAACGCATTGAGAAAAGCCCTATATTTACTTTTTGAGATATTAAATAAAAACAACTTAACATTCTCCATAGACTTCGCATTGGCTTTATGACATCATAATAGGCTGCTAAAGAATTAGAATGCAATCAACTGGACCTGTGCTCTCTCACTGACTGCAGCAACTTCTCTGTGTCTCTCTCCATTCAACTGGATAGCTCACTTCTCATCCCCACTTTCTTTCACTTCTTGTTCTTCACTTTCTCTTTCTCTCTCTCTATTTCTCCCAATTTCAATATCTTTTGAACTATTTTTACTTTTTTTACTATTTACACTATTTATAGCATAGTAACTACTATAATTACCCAAGCAACACCCTAGCAACCACCTTAAGTACCCTAGTAACAACCTAGCAACCACTTCCATAATGACACCCTAGCAACCACCTTAGCAACCAACATGATTACCTTAGCAACCAACCTAGCAACCACTTCCATAATGACACCCTAGCAACCACCTTAGCAACCAACATGATTACCTTAGCAACCAACCTAGCAACCACTTTTGATAGCATAGTAACCACTATAATTACCCTAGCAACACCTAGCAACCACATTAAGTACCCTAGCAACCACCTTAAGTACCCTAGCAACAACCTAGCAACCACTTCTATAATGACACCCTAGCAACCACCTTAGCAACCAACCTAGCAACCACTTTTGATAGCATAGTAACCACTATAATTACCTTAGTAACACCCTAGCAACCACCTCAAGTACCCTAGCAACCACTTACAAAATGTCAACCTAGCAACCAACATGATTATCCTAGCAATCAACCTAGCAACCACTTTTTATAGCATAGTAACCACTATAATTACCCTAGCAACACCTTAGCAACCACCTCAAGCACCCTAGCAACAACCTAGCAACCGCTTCCAAAATGACAACCTAGCAACAAACTTAACAACCAGCATGATTACCCTAGCAACCAACCTAGCAACCACTTTTTAAATCATAGTAACTACTATGTTTACCCTCGCAACACCTTAGCAATCATTTTACACTTTAAAAAATGTTGGGTTAAAAATAACCCAAATATAACCCAGCCGCTGGTTAACTATTGGACCAACACCACATTGAGTTATCGTAACCCAATGGTCTGGGTACATTATTAAACCCAGCAGGTTGGGTATGATTCCAACCCAAAACGCTGGGTTATATCAACACATTGGCACAATAGACTGGGTAAAGGTAACCAATGTGCTGGTCTATAACTATGTAAATGTTGAGTATAATTCACACAGTATATTGGGTATAGATTCAACCCAAACCACTGGGTTACATCAACAGAACTGCTAGTTAAAATTACCAGTTGTCGGGTTTTCCAAACCCAGTATTTGGGTTGCATTGAGAGAAAATGGGCAACAAATAGCAATGCAATGAAATAAAACAGTTCGACATAATTATTTATTTGACAGTTTATTTTTGAACAGATAGCCTACTCTAAAAGCAGCATGTGATAAAACTTCCATGAAGGCAGCTAGATTACACGGTCCATTTGGGGGTCAGCCCTGTCAAATCAAAGAAAGAAAGAGTAAATGAATCACTGCTATTTACAGAACTTTATATCAAGACTTTCACGAACCATTATCAGTGAATGATGTTGACAAACATTAAAAAATCCCCCAGGAGACAGAATATTAGCACACACTCGGAAACCATGACCACCTCATGGAGTTGTTTAACATTAGCAGACTGACAAACATACAGTAGCCTACGTTCAGTAATGTTAACGTTAGTGGCAGTGATACCGTTAGCTAGCTCATCATCAACACATTATTCAGTTAGTTAAATCCAAGTTGTGTGTAACTAATGTTACCACCAAAAATCGCCCAGTAAGTTACACTCCTCAGGATGTTCTACCAGTCTGTTGTTGCCAGCATCCTCTTCTATGCAGTGGTATGCTGGGGAGGAAGCACAAAGAAGAAGGATGCGGGGCGAATTGACAGGCTGGTAAGGAAAGCTGGCTTTGTAGTGGGAGCTGAACTGGAGTGCATCACTTCAATATCTGACAAAAGGACCCTGAACAAACTGATCAACATCTTGGACAATGAGTGTTACCCACTCCACAGCACTATTGTTAAGCAGAAGAGCCTGATCAGCTGGAGACTTTGCTCACTGCCTTGCACAACAGACAGACTGAGGAAGTCATTTGTCAAGGCCATTGAACTGTTCAATGCTTCACTTAAGGGAAGAGGAGAGATAGACTTCTCTGCATAGTCTGTCTGCCTTTTCACCCCCTCCATGTTTGGATACTGTCTGTCCACTAGCCACTTTTTACCACTGTCTTTCTGCCTCACTGTTTGCGTGCTATATTAGCACATTAGCACATATGCATAACCCCTCCCTCCATGCCACAGCCGAACTGTGGCCACACTTATACCTTTTCTTAAAATAGTTATATAGATATATAGACTTTGTTCTTGCACTGCTGCACTGTTGGACTTACTCATTTGCACTATCACCATGACCACTATCACCATTGCACTATCACCGTGACTCACTCACACAGAGCACCTTACCTTACTATGCACAGAGAATCACAGGCTCAGTCCCTGCCTCAGTCATTGCAAGCGCCTCTTGATTGATTAATCACCACTATGTGGATACTGTTTTTAGAATTGATTTATGTGGATACTGTTTTTAGAATTGATTAAGTGTTAGTTAGTATAATTTGTATTTTAGTATATTTAGTATATTCTTATCTTCTACTGTCCTTATTGCTTAGTTGTGTTTTTATATTATATACTTTTAATGACTTTTTCTGCTGTTAGTGAATGTGTGTGTGTTGTCTGTATGCTACTGAGACCTTGAATTTCCCCTGGGGATCAATAAAGTATCTATCTATCTATCTACATGGCTATAATATGAAGCTACCCTGAATGAATTAATATGTTGTTTGGCATGATGATTACCGTACATGTGAAGAGACTACTTCGACTGTATACATTAGCTGACACACATGCTGCACTACCATGAAGCATAATTAACGTTAGCATACCAACCGTCTGCTAACGTTAACCTAGCCAGCTGTTGGTATGCTAATTTTAGTTCGTTGTTAAATTTTGTTTTGTTTCTGTTCAGCAGTTCATACCCAGGGAACACAAAACTATGTTTTTAAAGCAACACCAAAGAACTTTTCATCTGTCGCACGCACTATTTGTTTATCGAGCACCGGCTTTGCAAATAACAATGTCCACAGACAAGGTAGAATAAGTTGCATGATTTTATGAAAGTACGATGTATTGCGACATCAGATGCAAGTCAAATTTGTAGTTTCTCATGTCTCATTTCATCGAACTACAGATCCGCTACCCGATGCAGCAAACTTACATAGTGCGGTAAGCCGATAGAGGGCCGCGAAGCGAATGCAGAAAGTGCCGTTCACCCTGTTACGAGTTGATGAACCACTGAAACGATTTTGGAAACATTATTTTAAGGTACAAAAAACTCTTTGGTGTTGCTTTAAGAGTCTGTCTTTGTGTAGATTTAACATTAACATGAGCAGTAATTGTAAGTTAATGTTAGCTAACGTTAGCTGGCTTGAATGACACAATTCTTAACCTGCTTGAGGCTGAATGAAATTGGCAGGCCATTCATATCACAAAGGGTATCTCAGGGTGGACTTTTAAAATCCGTCTGAATAAAAAAAAAGTTACAAGCAGATACATACCTTCCGAAATCGCCTGATTTCCATTGCATGTTGACAGCTGCTGGACTGCATGAACGGTTGAAAGAATAACGATTTCCCCCGAATTCTCAAATAGATGCAGCTGTGTTAAAGTTACCCTGGTGCTGGGCAGTGTACTCACGTCAGGTGGGGGAGAGGAGGGGCGCTGTCCTAAACTATCAACCCAACAAGCTGGGTTACAGAAAATAACCCAACATGAGTAAAAGCAACCCCACACAATGACCCAACAGTTTGAACCCAGAAAAGAACCCAGCATTTTTTAGAGTGTAAGTACCCTAGAACAACTAAGCAGCTGCTTCCAAAATGTCACCTTAGCAACCAGCATGATTACCCTAGCAACTTTGCATGCACTGTATATCCTTCAGGAAATACTTTTCTAGTTATTATTATTATTGTTATTATTAAATCTCAGATTTTGTTTTAGAGGGAGTTTCTACTTTTATGTTTGTTTTGTCACTATACCAGTGATGGACTTTTGAAAATTTGTTTTCCTTCATCACTTTGAAATCATGGACTGTTGACCTCCCAGGGGTTTCCAGCTGCAGATTTCTGAATGAGATAGAGCCTCCCAGTTTACCTGCAATGAGAGACTATATGCAAAGCAGATTCAATCTACAAAATGCTTGAGCTGTCCATGACACTCGGGAAGAAACTTCTGAGGAAGCATCTAATCCCTGAGGAAGCATCTAATCCCAGAGCTAATCCAGGGCTAACTAGGCAATCCTGAGTGCCTTAATGACAGGGATTCTCTAGTGTTGAGAAAATACCTTGGTTTTGAGGAATTACCTGTATTGGGTTTTGCGGCTGTGATGAAATATTTCTTTCTGGCTTCAATAATAATAACAAAAAAATAATTTTGTCATCAGTGACTTTTGACCACCATAATCTAATAATTTCATCATTCATTGCATGTAACACAATAACAGAAAAGAATCAGTCATTCCTCTTCATTGGCCATGATCCAATCAGCAACATAGAAATATAGAAAAGAACATGTAACACAATAATAGAAAAGAATCAGTCCATCAGGGTATTCTTAAGATATCACACATGACAATGGGACGGATGGACAACCTGAAAATGCTGCCTCTGGCCAAGACTATCTTTAGTACAGAGGCATAAAAATGAAATTCATAATTGAGGGCTCTTTAACATTTTATGTCAGAGAATGTATTGCATTATATTTCTTTAGGGAACCAAAGTTTCATATAACCTTTATGGCAAATATTGTAGCTCATGCAGCCAAATCAAGTGACATTCGGTCTGCTAAGTGATTAATTATCTTTATTTCAAAACGTGGCCTTGGCAATGTCATGAAAACAGCCTAATGGAACCTTTCAGGCTGAATTGGCAATGTCATGTAGCCTAATGAAACCTATCACACTGAATTGTTGGTATGCACTCACCAACCAAGATTTCAATATTTTGGTGGTCAACCTAACTCATCAACCCAATTCTCTACATGCCCACACAACGCATCAGACTCAGATACCGCACTCCTACAACCTCTAGGGGCTGCTGGAACATCTTTTTCAGCATTCGCGCCTCTCTCCGAGAGTGAAGTATCTAGACT
The DNA here is from genome assembly GCF_046254945.1 of Alosa pseudoharengus. Taxonomy (NCBI): domain Eukaryota; kingdom Metazoa; phylum Chordata; class Actinopteri; order Clupeiformes; family Clupeidae; genus Alosa; species Alosa pseudoharengus. The sequence goes on along the minus strand of NW_027468689.1, from coordinate 7,510,224 downwards.
CCTGACATGTAGCCGTCCTACCACATGCTCGCTGGACCCTATACCTACGAGCCTACTTCAGTCCATCAGCCCGACCATCGCACCAGCTATCACACATGTGATCAATGCCTCGCTAACCTCGGGCACATTTCCAACAGCGTTCAAAATGGCCCGGGTAACACCGTTAAGAAAACTTCTTTCAACCCTGCTCAAGTCGAGAACTACTGCCCTGTCTCACTCCTGCCTTTCCTATCCAAAGGCATCGAACGAGCAGTCTCCAAACAGGTCTCTGACTTCCTTTCACAGAACAACCTTCTGGACCTTCTAACCTTCTAACAGAAGCCTTAAAAGAAGCCAGGGCGACCGTTCGGTCATCAGTACTCATTCTGCTTGACTTATCGGCTGCCTTTGACACGGTTTATCACCGCATCCTTCTCTCTATACTCTCTAACATGGGAATCTCCGGTTCTGCTGTCTCCTGGTTTGAATCCTACCTCACAGGATGCTCGTTTAACGTATCATGGCTTGGTCAGCTATCTGCACCTCACTATCTCACCACAGGGGTCCTCCAGGGCTCAGTGCTGGGCCCCCTTCTCTTTGCTATCTACACCACCTCCTTGGGACAGATTATCCGTTCGCATGGCTTCTCATACCACTACTATGCAGACGACACACAGCTCTATCTGTCCTTTCCACCTGATGACCCCTTGGTTTCAGCACAGATCTCGGATTGCCTCTCAGACATAGCTACATGGATGAAGGCACACCACCTCCAGCTGAACCTCTCAAAGACTGAACTGCTGGTCCTCCCAGCTAAACCTACCATACACCACGACATCAACATCAAATTTGACTCCCTGTCTGTTTCACCTACCAGGACTGCAAGAAATCTAGGAGTTGTTCTCGACAACCAACTAACCTTCTCAGATCATGTTGCCTCAGTCGCCCGGTCATGCCGTTTCGCACTCTACAACATACGGAAAATCAGGACTTACTTTACTCAAGATGCTACTCAACTTCTGGTTCAGGCAATAGTGATCTCACGACTTGACTACTGCAACGCCCTCCTGACAGGTCTCCCAGCCTGCGCAGTGAAACCCCTTCAAATGATCCAGAACGCGGCGGCGCGCCTGGTCTACAACCAACCCACATGTTACCCCGCTGCTCATCCAGCTACACTGGCTACCTATGGCGGCCCGCATCAAATTCAAGGCTCTAACCCTTGCCTACAAAGTAGTCTCCGGTTCTGCTCCCACCTACTTGAATGCCCTCATACAGACATACGCTACCTCCAGACCGCTGCGCTCCTCAGATGGAATGACGTCTAGCTCTACCACCGGTACGCTCAGGCCAATCCTCGTTGGTGGAACACACTGCCAGTTCCTACAAGGGCAGGGACATCCCTCTCCATTTTCAAAAAAACTCCTGAAGACCCAGCTCTTTAGAGAACATCTCCTCTCATAGCACCACTTCCAACAAGTCTTGCTGATGCTAGCACTTACCAGCCGTCTTGAACTGACACTCAACTGTTTAAAAACAGCACTCACTGATGCAGTTATTCTTACTGTAATCTACCGTTTTTAAATTGTCCTAAAATTGTTGAGAGAATTGCTTTAAAACTTAACTGTTACCATGTTGTTAGTCGCTTTGGTTAAAAATGCGTCAGCCAAATGTAATGTAATGTAATGTTAGTGATGTAAAGGTTCAAAGTCTACCTGAATCTCCACTTGCCCCATTAGTCCCCACTGCAATAACACCAGGTGGGTCTTCAGGGTTTGGTACCATAGGAAAGGAAACGATTATAACAAAGATTAAGGGCTCTATCTTGACGATTAGAAATGTGCCACAAAGCTTATTCTTATCGCGATGCAAAGCTTATTGCGATCTTACACTCGAATTTTGCGCCATGCGCTTCACTTTTATTAAGCCTTGTGCCCAGGGCTGTGGCAGAAAGTGTGGTCTAGCGCATGATCCAAAAATCGCTATCTTACACCCTCTAAAAATCATCACGCCACTGACCAAGAAAAACCTGGTCTATATTTTATTTCATTATTGGGGTAAGTGTTTTTTTTCAGGCTACGTTTCTATTTTCAGGCTATGTTTTCGATGGTAACCCATTGTCAGTCAATAGTGAAAGTAATTAACTGTGTAGAACTGTTTTGTCGTTGACTATGACACAAGTGCAGATGTGTGGCTATACTCTGCTAGGTTTTAGTAAAGCATGGTTTAGTGGAATATCTGTTCCATGGCCTCGCGTACAAGCAGATTCCTTCAAATGTTGCTGACTATCAAAATACCGATGCACTGCTTGAAGTTAAACGGAAGGACAGTCATTCTCATTGGTTTAAAGGATGTTACACCCAAAACACACCCATGACTGATTAAGAAACATAAGAACAACCTTTTTGCGCCAAGTGCCCAACGTTTGATAACAAAACCACCAAGATAAAGCCCTAGGCTGAAGAACAAAGACACTGGACAGAAGGTGAATGACGGAAAACTGAAATATTTTGAGTTAAAAAAATAAACAAAAAGAACCCAGAAAAGTGCTTAACGCTATGTGACAAGAACATTGCAGGAACTGGTCTGAGAAAGCTTTTGTGTTGTGAAACTGTACAGTGTAATAGGAAACAATCAGATATTGCTATTTTGCAATGTAATGCCATACCTGCATTATATCGTGAAACAGGAGAATGACCCAAAGCATTGATCAGATGTTATAAAATATCTTTTCAGTCAGCTGGTATTCTCTCTGTAATGGATTGGTCAGCACAGTCACAGGACACCAACTGTGCTGTTGTGAGCTGTTGAATTGGTTTGACTGAAGGGTACAGATAAGCACAACCTGTATGTGGGAGAGGCATGGGGTGAAATTTCTGCAAACAACCTCAACAAATCAACTATAGAATTCCCAACAGAAGTGATGATTGCTGGCAAAAGGCCTTTGTGTATCCTCAAAATCCTAGCCATCATTTACATCATTGATAATGTAGACTGTTTTCTGCCGTGCACCTGAGCACTGCACGTGAAGGCCTGCTCGGGTGGTTTTAACAGGAGCTTACTGTACTTACTGACTCCTGCCTCTATACCTTGCAGCTTACGTACTGAATCTGAAACTGCCTTTACCCTGCAGCTCCCTATGGGGAAACTCGGCCACTGGCGCTCGTGTGGTGAAGGGAGGACTCAAAGGATTAGCCTCAATAGGCCTTCTCTTTAATCTGTGCGCTGGATATACCTAACATCTAGCTAAATTCTGACACCACCCACAGAACGGCTAAATAGGCTACTGTATGATCTGCCGTGGACCCTAAACCCATATTGAGTCGCAAAAAGGACAGACAACATATCAAATGTCGAAACTGACCAATTTGACTCTCTCATGACAAATACTAATACAAATATTTCACAATTAATTAGTTGGAGTGCCACCATATAAAAAGGAGCATCCCAGAGGTTGATCTCTCAGAAGTAGGCTATACATATCATACATCACCATTAGGCCTATATTCAATATAAGACTATACTCTTTAATGTCAAATTGCAAAAGATTTGGGGATTTCATCATCTATAGTAGCCTATATAACATTGTTAAAATATTCAGAGAATCCAGGAACAGGGATGAAGAACTATAATAGTGATCTTTGTGGTCAAAATGGACCTGTTTACCTCTGCAGGTTAAAACTCTACCATGCAAAGAGGAAAACATATTTAGACATGGTTCTACATGATCTAGAAACACCACTGTCTTATCTGGGCTCCAGCTCATGTGAACTCGGGAGTGAATATTAAAACATTAGCACCTCATACATGCTGAAAATCCACACCTTTTTCTATTACGCAGCCACTTGGTTCAGTCTGACCAGAGTTTGAGTTTGAGTCCTGTCCAGTGTCTGAGGTCTTTAGTGTCCCCTCGCCCTGAGTCTCACGGTTTGCACGTGCTTAGCAGGCTTTTGTGTGTGGTCTTGGACGTAGGCTACACGCATTCACACAAGGACACTCGCACACTCATTCTATCTTTTTTTTCTCTCTCTCTCTCTCATTCAAACACACACACACAGAAAAGCACACGTGCACATTGCTAGTATCACCTGTCCAACAATACTGTTCTGAAAAGACCCTCAATCTCACAGCACATGCTGTTCAGCACGAGACCATGTGACCACCTCTCAGTTTTCACAGAGCAGTAGATCGGTCGTCTGACCGAAAGCTTGCACATAGAGTAAAAACCTGTTTGCAAAGACTTGAGTGTGAGGATTTTTCTTTACTTTTCATTGAATTACTTGCTAATCCAGCACCTCAACAGATGAGCGGTGATTTTTTTGACTTTTTTCACAGAGCAGTAGATAAAACAGAGTGGCGACACTCCCATTGGACTTCGTTGTACGCTTTTTGCCGCCTACTTCCGGGGTATGCAGCCTCGCGTAGTTCCAAAAATCCAGGGTATGACCACTGATCTACAAAATGTTAGTTGTAAACAATGAACCACGACACCATTGAACATCGTTGTTGTGGCCATCACAGGTTTCAGTGGAGCCCCCCCCCCCAAAAAAATGGTTAGGATACCTGTTCTTAATGCCTGTTTACACATTTGTTCTAGAATCTTTGGTGAGGACTGAGCATTAGGCAGGGCAGAGAGATACCGTATGCTACTATAGCAACCAGGTTTCGCCACTCACCGCAGGCTGTTATTGTGTGTCTCACTGATCAGTCTAATGACCCTGAAGTATTCTGTACGTTAGGCCCCACACCCCATACGCAAAAAGCCTTAACGTTACCTTCTGAGATCTGACGACATGATCTGACATGACCTGATAAAAATAAAAAAACGGCCACTGATGGCTGACAGGACATGATGATGCAGCATGATGCTACTATACTATACTACAGTAGTAGTAAATGCTCCTCTATTTGAGGGAAATAAATGTCTCTTTAAAAGGAAGACTAAAAAGCATGATGCTACAGCAGCCTCTCTCTGGGCGAAGACTAAAAAGGTTTCCTCAGTCTGTGTCTGATTCCATTTGAGAGCAAGTTGACAAAGAACTTTTTATCTGAGCATAACATTTCAGGATTCTGCTAAAAATGCTTAAATAACTATTGCTACCCGTTTCACAGATCTCTAGCTTCCCAACAACCACTCATTATTTCCTTGTGCTTAAGAACATCTGGATGTCACTTGATTGGGTTACATTAGGCCGCCTACACTTAAGTGGTATAAAGGTCACATTTAGTGCAGTACTGCCCCTAAGTGGTCGAACGAGATACATTACACCGTTCTGCAGCATATGAAACCATTTTTACATGACTTTCTCAGATACATTTTTGATGGTAAACAGATTATATGTTGTCCCTACTAGGCACTGAAGCCATTTAGTGTTCTTTTGGTATCGGTAGGAAGCTTTGCAAACAATTTAGATTTTACAGCCAAGTTACCAAATGTTTTGCATCATATAGCAATGCAATTGTTGATGTGTTCCCAATGGCTTCTAGTTAACTTGTTCCAGTTAACTTGTTAGTTTCAGAGAAAACCTCTATAACACAATTTATGGGCTTAATAACATATTCACAGTTGTATATTTACATATACATGTAAATGCTCTAGCAATCAATTGTGAATAGTGTGTGGATAATGTTTTGCTGAAGAAAGACATCAGACTTGTTGAGGAGGTTCTAGTTGCGTCATTTAGTTAGTCATTTCAGTGCAATGTAACACCTTTCCATGTCCCTGGTCCTACTGCAACTGACATGAACATATTCAGACCATCATGACGGAAGAATGTGAACAGGAAATGACATCACAGCGCTGGAGTGAGATCATCATGCACAGGCTGGGCGTGTGCTTGGTCATTTTTTCGCCACTGCACACCCACGACTAAAGTGCCCCAGTCTGAGCAGTCTTCTGCCACACTACATCACTGTGGGGGCAATAGGTGGCTATTTTGACACAAATCCTCCTGGACAAAAAGACTGTGGTGACTTCATGAGTTGTTTGTCACATATCACAACTTCTTTCATATGATGTTTTTCCTGAAAAATATGTCCTAGGTATGGGAATGTGAAACATCCACACAGCAAGGGTGAAGTGGGTTTGATTGTTTGCTTTAAAATCTCTTTTTTTATAACCGACGAGGAGTCACAACACTCCTTTCCATTCCATTTATCTTAAAATATAATACAGCTCTTTTTCTGACATAATACAACCTCTTGAACAGATTGGACATCATCTCATGACCTAGCTAGCATGACACAATGCAGCTCCAGACCTTTTGAGTAGGAATTCACTAAGGTTTCAGAATAACTACTGGATGCTACAATACTACCACTCAGTATTACTCCACTGCAATCAAATTCAGAGGCATTCAGAGTATTAACCTACATGGTATATTTTGTTGGCAACTACAAGGACACTTTGTCAGCAGAAACAGGGCACTACAACACAGTTGTACATCTGTGCAGAGCAATTTCTCAATTTTACTGACACTACGCTGGTCAGGGATTCAAACCAACCCTTTAGTTTCTGTCGCAAACATCCACAACCACCACCAACACCCTTATAATGATCTTAAATTCATAAAGTTGACTTATTTTATACTGTTCTACTCAACTGCCAACTGTTATCAAATCGTCATTATCTTCTGGCACTATCTAAATGTTGTGGAGTGTTTATCGGTCTGTAAAAAAGAGATACTGCAATTGTTAGTTCAAGTCTTTGCACATTTTTCCAAAAGGAGACAAGGTAAGAGCAGGTAACTACATTACATATTTAGTGTACAGTAGTCTTGTTAAATAATGTTGCTGCACTACAGCAAGAAGCAGCAATTGCTTGGCCAATATAGCGATAACATCTGACAATTATCATCAAACTCTAGAGGGAGTGTCCACCATCACCACATGCTGGGAAACCCAGGTACTGGAAGGGGACAATCATAGTCGCCCTCCCTGCCATTCACGAGAAAGGCCAAAGCCATCAGGGCTCCACCACTTGGCCAAAGAACAGCCAAAGCCATCAGGTCGGCCGGGCTGGCCGTCCCTCATGCTAGGGCCGGTGCTACATGGAGTTGAGGGGAGGGGCAGCCTCTCTCAGTCCAACAGGAAGTCAGGCCGTGGGTAGCCAAAGAGGTCAAAGTCCCCCTGGAAGCGCTTGTAGAGGCGTCGTGCGTCGCGCTTGCTGATCCCGGAGAAGTAGCGCTCCACCTTCGTGCGGTTGTAGAGCATGATGCCGGGCGGGATGGTCGGGTAGGACACCAGGTGCTCGATCCCGGCCGCCTTGAGGATGTAGGGGGCATCGCGGTCCAGTGTCTCATGGTGACCCACCACGCTGTACGAGATATCGCATGGCGCACATAGCTCCACGTACGTCAGCCAGTGAATCACATGCTGCCCAAACTGCCTGTTGAGTCGCCTCTGTCCAGATATGTCACCGAGATAGCGTACGAAATCTTCAAAGCGTAATCCGGGCGGTTCTTGGCTGGAATCGTCGTCGGGATCTCGATGGATCCTGCGGTATTTGCGAATTATGGCAGGGGCGATGTCATGCTTGTACCAGGGTTCAGAGCGAGGGTTCTTCACAAATTTGTCCTTAAAAGCAGAGATGATTCGCTCAAAAGGGTCTCGAACAATAAAGAACTTGAAGTACGTGTCCAATCTGAAGAAGAGAATAACAAATGCAATCTCAATCACAAAACAAATTTGAATTACAATTACAAATACATCAACATAGGCTTATACAATTATAACACATTTATAAACATGTAAATATTCTTTCAGACCTTTCTTTAATCTCATTTTCTTTCATGGAGGAGAGGCGGGGAAGGCCATTCTTTTCATGGTCATGTACCAATACTTCAGGGATGTCCTCTACCTTAGAATATTTTCCTACAACAAAAAAAGAACATGGGGACAAAAGAATAAGATCCACCTTAGGCACACTCACAACTGGACAGGAGAGAAAGCTCATACTGAGCTCAATATGAGCAGGATTTCGACTGATATGTTTTCCAACTAATGAAAATGCCATTACAAAAAGAGTCTTAATTTTGTGGGAAACAATGCCAGTGTACACAACCAGTAAGCTACATTGCCACAAGCCAAACCCCTGGCCCTCCCTCACTATGAGTCATGTATCAAGCACACACACACACACACACACACATACACAAAGAGACACTCACCATTGAGAACAATGAGGACCTTCTTCCACTGTGTGTTGCCAACCTTGGGGGTCTGGCAGAAGAGAATCTTATGCTTGTCACACACAAATATGCGGTCCAGGACAAACTTGTTGATGGGAGTGTGTGTGAGATTCCGAATGGAAGAGTTCCGGCAGACACTGGCCAGCACATCCAAACGCCTTTCTCGCACAGACCGCCAGTCAGACGGGATTGTGGGTAAAGCCCCCACGGTGGACTAAGGAGGACGCACAGACACACATACGTGCATGAGTGTGCATATGCACAAGTACATGTAAATGTACACCGAATTATTAGGGCTGACCACTCATTATAGGACTGACTATTGCCCGAAACCTCATGATACAATATGTCAATACAGAGGCTACGAAACGATATGCATTACAATACATGTTGACATGTTGATTCTAAATAATGATTGTGTCCAAAACAGAAGAGCTGCTCTACGAACTGTTCTTTATAATTCTTTATTACACGGCTCTTCAGAGTGCTGCAGAATGCTCCATTCACTTAAATGGGCCTTCCCAACGTTCGGTGGTCTGCTAATTCTCAATAACAGACGTTGCTAAGTATAACAGACCGCTGTCAAGGAAAATGGGCTTAATACTTCTAATTTACGTCTTTCATATTACTGTGCAAGGACTGGAACTTCATTCAAAAGTGAAAGCAGACGGTTGATCAGCTGTGTTCTAAAGAATGTTTGATTCAAGTTCAGCGTGTGCTGTGAACTATTTGTTTCTCACCAAAAGCCACAATGAAACGGTAACAAATAGGCTATAGCCTAGGCTATGTAGGCTAAAGAGTCACATCGTGGGGAGTTTATTGTTTCGTTTTGGTAAGTAACCGTGTAATAAGCGGGATAATGTATAGAACGCCGGTCATTATTGGGAAAATAAGTCCCGACAGGGCGAACTGGACCCGACGCGCAGCAGAGCAGTATCCCTTACTTATACGTAATTGTATAAAAGTAATAGGCAAAGCGTTAAGGATCACAAGACTTAAAAAAACCAATTCAGGCCCAGAGATCTTAAAAGTAAAAATAATAATTCTGTTTCAAATCTGAAAGTTGCTAACTTTAACCTTGACATTCTAAAATTACCTTTTACATTGTGTCTTATGGTTTTGTTCTTTGATGCTCAATACAGGAGGACATGACAATGTATGTCAATACAGCCCTACCACAAATCAGTCCTGATGCTATGTAATAGCAGAAGAGATTCCACTTTCTGTTGACTAAATGAGAAATATGACAAGACAATTGACGTCCAGCTAAAACTGAGATAGTCCTATATACTAGGATTATAGAACACTGCAGATATTGAAATATTGTAATAAGCTGTTTGAGTATTTCTGAGCACTACAGATGCACCTATGGGTTAATAGTCAACCAAGTGAACAGAACTATTACCGTGGGAAACCAGCATGTCATAAAAAATAAAGTTTTATTGACAAAACAATGATAATAATCGTATGGCAACCTTACCAAATTGTTAGGTTGCTGTATTGCTTTCTGAGGTTTGACTGTTTTGAAAGACAGCTCGGTCCAAGTCCGTAACTTCACCTTCCCCCCATAGTCTGTAAAACACAGCAGACGTGTCTGTCATTCCACTGTTAACAGAACTTTAAGCTGTGTTGGTCAGATACCAGTCATCATCTCTTCTCACCCCAACCACTGACTGTTCACCCAACTCCCCTCCGGGAGGCGTTAAAGGGCAAAAGGGCAATAGTTTAAAAGTGCAACATAGTATACTATACTAGTCAAGCACCCAGTGAACAGTAGTCAAGCTTCAATATTCGAAATGTGTTAGATGAGCGTCATTGTCTATCACACATGAAGGACTACATGAATATAAAAAGCATAGAGGTCATGAAGATTAATCATTGGGACATATTTATGAGCTGCATGATTAATTGCAGCCTTTTGCGATTAGCTATTTGCATTAGTTACAATTGCGATTTCGATGAAAAATCGATTCATTGGGCAGCCCTGATTCTTTGTCAGTATGGTTGGGCAAAAGTGTGGAAGAGGAATGTACACCCAAGGAGAAGTGCTGGCCAGGAGGTTATCAAATTAAAAACAAAACAGCCGGACGACACGACATTGCGTGAAAGAAAATGAGATTAAAGAAAGGTCTGAAAGAATTTACATGTTAATAAATGTGTTATAATTGTATAAGCCTGTGTTGATGTATTCATAATTGCAATGCAAATGTGTTTTGTGATTGAGATTGCATTTGTTATTCTCTTCTTCAGATTGGACACGTACTTCCACTGTGATTAATAAACGTTGGTTATTAATAAATGTATTAAGAGATACTCTGTTTTTAATACTATGGTCGGGCATAACTCACCATCAGGTAGTCGCAGGTTGAAGTTGATGAAGCGACTAGCAACCATGAGCAGTAGGAGCACCCAGCCACACACGCCCACCAGCAGCCAATGGCGACGCATCATCTCCCAACGTGCCGGCTGACAGCCATCCACACCGCACCTAGCACGATGACAACAAATGAGAAGTCAAAACATGACAACATAAAGCTTTAAAAAAGACAGTCATCACAGTCTTCTTGATTTACGTCATCTCAAAACAGATCATTAATTACTAAGCATACAATAATACTAAGCATATAATAATTTTAATCTTCTATTTTTAGACAGGTATGCATCATTGGCACAGCTTAATCAAAACATAATGTGAGCACATGCCTATTGCTATGGTCTCAGCTCATGAACACTCTGTAAAGACAAACTATGGGCACAAGTATGAACACCCTTTTTGGAATAATGTTACTTTATAATGAGTAACCATAAGTCAATGGGTCTTGGCGTTTTGGTTTGACCTTTAGTGTGTCTTAGCCCCAAAAAGGTTGAGAACCTTGAGATGATGAGCTTGCTCTGAAGGGCAGTAGGTTTCGCCTGTCACACTATGTTGGCACAAACCTTTCATAATCAGGCATCACTGCCTGTATTTCATACAATGACATAACAAACTGAAATCCAAAAAGGCATTAGAACACATGTCTACTTTGCTTAAGGATTAGATCACGCCTGTCTTCTTGAAAAATTAACTTGGCTAAATCACTCTTAAAAACAGGGCGGGTGCCACATGAGCTACCCAATGCCTGTATAATCTATATAAAAACAATGATCATACCATTTTAAAGCATGAACTGTCCATTGGCTTTACTGTGCCATTTCAGTAATAAGTAGAGCAACTTGGAAAATGTGAGCTTCCCCCTACTCAAACATTGTCTTGGGCAATTTTGTTTTTAAATTAAAATATTACTAATAATATTAAAATAATTACTAATAGACTGAAGTGACACAAGCAACTGGCAAAACAAGAAAATTAGTCATGCTCTTAAAATGTAAGTAAATAAACACATAAACACTTATGGTTTTATCTGGGAATCTATGAAATGTACGTTACCCACAAGAACCCTGAGCGAGTTCAAAGTTTAGAATGACTGACAAACTGATGTAATTTTAACACAACTATTTGTAAAAAACATAACATAACAACAAAGCAAAACTGACGGGTGGTGTTTGAGATTATCATGTAGTCTTGACAGCTAATATTAGCAATCGTTAGCTAGGAAGGCTTAATGCTTCACTCATAACTGTGTCGTAAACGTGCTTATTACCAACCATTTCGTTAGAAAATTCTAAAACAACGATGTTTTTTAATACTTAATAACATAATAACATTTGATAAATGAACCTTACATTTTTCAGGAGCCATAGGTGTGTAGATTTGAAAAAAAATTAGTTTGGTTCTTACTGGAGTTTTTACTGTCTGAAATATCCGATTTTGTGTACCACACTCGGAGTTTAGTGCTGGGCTGGTAGGTGCCTATTCCCAACCTTTCTCAAGGCACATAATAGTTAGCCCGAGAATTCTCGTCGCATTTCAAAATTCCACTGAGCTCCAGGCGGATTTGTACACGCAGCCTGTTTACAGGTCTTCGAGTCACGGTAAAATGTATTTTCTGGTACATAGCTAATTAAGATACACTTATGGTGTGGGTGCTTGCGTTTTTTTTAGGAATCCGCCGTCTTAGTTTGTATAGAAATGAATATTAAGTGACACATACACGTAAGAGGTTGGACATACAGGACGGTTGGTAATATGTGACGTTCCGTTATAGATGGACAGCTCACGGACGATTCGCTGTCCATCTAAAGTTATGCAGTCAGTCATTCCTCCAAACGGATTTTAACTTGGCAATTCAGTAATATGAATACGCTAAAATTCCTGTTACCCTGCGAATAAAATGTGAAATATTCCGTGTGAGCCTAGAACTACTACTTTTCTAAACATTAGCCTACCATTCAATTACTTCTCACTGGCTAGCTAGCTAACGTTATGGACAACACCATTGATGGAGCTAGTAGCTAGCTAGCTAGATTACAGCAGGACAGATGCGCAAAGGGATATTGTATAACCATCACACACAAGCGCTAAAGTCACCAACATCAGACGGCTTTGAAACTGATCATCCAGAGCTAAAGAACAATGATAGTAAATACGATTAGCATCGAACAAGGACACCCTGAACACTAAATTAGGTAACTAACGGTATAGCTTCTAGCTAGGAATGCTAGCAGCTAGCCTGGACAAGCCATTTTAAGGAGCTAGAGCTACCGTTACGTTAGCTTAAGTATTGTGGTGCCAAACATTAAATAGCTGGTGCAAGTTAAAACGGCATGTATCACTCTCGATATATTTGCAATGATGTATGAAATTAAATTACCATAATGTATTACCGTAGTTTATGTGCTAACCGCACCTCTCCTAGATAACTGATGTCCATACATTTCAAGTTGGAAGTCTTGCTGTCCCACAGTTAACATGTTGTCAAGCTACAACATCACATCACATGGGTCAGGTCAGAACAAACTCCCTTTCATCATGACCACGGACCATAACCAGACTCAACATCGCCCCCCTTAGGCAGCATCACATTTGGTACTCACAAAAGGGGATTTGAGCAGATTTAGAATTGTAGGCGGCTCGTAGCCTGACGTAGTCATACTCAATTCTAGTCAGAATATGAGTCTGATACTGCTCCATTGGGACATAATTATGGGGCGTGTTTCAACCGATACAGGGAGGGAAGGCCTCTGCACTCAATTGGATGAGGTGTAGGAAGAAAACACACGAACCATCCTTCTTCTCCACCTGAGGTTTGGTCTCAGCTTTGGTGGGGACACATCCCCAACTCCCGTTGTCACAATACCAACATTAGTGTTTCAATACCAATACTAAGTGAAGAATCTTGATTTCGATACTTTTGCGATTTTTAAAAATTTGATTTGGTTTGTGTGATTTGTGAGATCATTCACAACAGTGGCAATCATATAATTTGATTGACCCTCCACACACACACATACAAACACACACATAGAAAGTGATGGTTGTCATCAGTGTTGGCCAAGTAACTTAAAAATCGTAATGTATTATGTAAGTCTTGTCTTGTAATGATCATTTTGGTGAGCTCTAAAGGAATTAGCCTACAAACTATCTCCAGATGTAAATGGTTGCCTATCCTATTACCGGTACTCAAATTCATTTGTAAAAATTTATCGTATATTTTAATCTGATCTGCATCTTGCAGGTGCGTGTAGCCTGGTTGACTGGAAGGCCGGACTTCACAGGCGCTGCTGTTTTGTCTGAAGATTGATTGTCGTCTAGTGTTTGTCTCTGTCTTGCTTGTAACTTGTGATTATTTCGTGAGTTATTTTGTTTGTTTGTTCCGTCTCTTGTCCAGTCGCGTATTGTTAGTGTCTGCGTCTACTTTCGTAGACTCTGGGTCTTTATTTTGGGTTTCCTTTTGGTTTTGTTGGTGAAGCTGCCTAATTATAACATCTACTGCATATTGCCAGTGTTTCCTGTGCGCTGTGGCATGATGCGTATATCTCCCTCAGTTTTGTTTGCATGTGATCGTGTATACTGTCGCTTTGCATGATTTAAGCTTTGTCAGTGTTAGTGTTGCTGTCATCAGTGTATTGTGGTTGTGTCCTCTTTGGTTGATTTACAGCTATCCTCTGGTGCCTTAATTGTTTTGTCTTTGTTTGTTTGTTTGGCAGGTCGGGGCGCTCCTAAGGGGAGGCTAGGCACCTGGTGGTGGGACCCTATCACTGCATGTTTGCTGTGCTTTATTGTGCTGTGCCGTGCTGTGTGTTGCTGTGCTGTGCTGTGCGGTGAGCTGTGCGGTTCAGTGTACTGCTTACCGCAGTCTGCGTTATAGAGAAACTCACTTCACTCCGAGTGTGTGTGCATGTGTGTTTGGTGTGAATCTTGGAACTCCATCATCAGTAGCGTGTCTCCCTTGGGTAAGCTCCCGCCTAGCTGCATTTATTGAGTTCTGTGGACGTTTGGTCCCTCAAATGCCTAGACTCCAAAGATTAAGATCCAGAGATTAAGAACGTCATACAACAATAGGCCTTTTCACACAGAGATCACGCTAAATTTGCGGGAAGAGGAGACGTCTTTTTGCCGTCTTTTTGTGTCTGAAAGCGAGGTGAAAATTTGCCGGCCTGCTGATCTGTTCACATGATGCAGCATTTTGGGGAGCCAGAAGGCAGGATCAGCTATAGTAAATTAAATTGTGACGTGCAACAGGGGGCGTGTAGAGTGATAGTCGTAGGCCTTATTATGCGTGCGTGGGGCTTCAGATACATGGTGCATTCAGAACACCTCGGAATGACAAGGACCGCCCCCATGGCTACTTTGTTTTTCCGACAGCAAGTGTTCATGTGCTTTGCCGTCGAAATGTGGTACAAACACGGATGCCACAACAAAGGTTAAAACATACACTCACTAATCCTAAACAAACAACTGTATTTGCTTACAATATAGTGTAAGATGCTCGTGAAAGAAAGATATGCAGCTTTCAAGTGACAAAAACGACAAATTCCCAAGTTCACATTAAAACTGTTGGACATGAAAGGCCACATGGACTACAAACGAACTACAACGTGACGACAAAAGTGATGACGAGCCCCTAACTGGGCAACTCTGTTAGCAAAATCTAGCCCCAGTTTCCGACCTCTGACTCACACATTACGTGACGTGAATGACGCGGAATGATGATGTTTTCTCTCGGAGAAAGGTTTTTCCGAAGCTCATGAACGCTAGGACAGCCTGTGTGTGATTTCAAAAACCATGGCGGGAGAACCGACTGCACTTTGGTTAGCTTGCATTTGCTTTGCTGTTGCTGTTAGAATGTTAGATTCTTGCGATAGATGTCTTCAGACAATAAAAAGTAATTTGGAAGGGAAATTGAAGAGAAGAGTTGCCCTTGTGTTCGCCATGATTTCCCTTTGAAAATCAGAGGTTCACAGGCTACTGTGGCCTTGGTCAGTGGCGCCGCCAGCCGTAATCCTGTACGCACTGTGCGTACAATTTATTCATGAAATCATTCAATATTACAACAATAAAAAATAGCTTGTGTATTGTCTTAATTGAAACATGCTTCGCGCACAAATGATAGCCTAGGGCAAAGAGAATGGACATCTCAACATAAGGATACATTAGAAGATGATGATTGGTGTAAACTTTGTCACACGACGTGAAAAGCAGTTCTGGCGCTTAAAAACGCAACGTTCCATTCAGTCATAAATCGTTTAAGTGTAGGCCTAGTGCTCGTCATGAAAAGAAAACAGCAGCTTAATATTTTTTAGGTGTTTAACAGTAGGCCTAGGCGCACTGTTAGCAGTTATGCCGAAGGCAGTGAGATTATTAGGCATTGCATCCTGTCACTCTGTTTGGAACATCGCAGTTCGGGTTGATAAGATTTAGTTAATGCGGGTATGGATCGTCTCAAAGTTTGGGACAACCAAACAGCAGTGTAGGCAAATCAAATCCTAATTGTTAGTTTACCATAGCTGTCTTTTCTCTAGGCCTGGGCCTATCGGAAATCGAGACATAAGCACATTGGTTTCTTTTTTCTTTTCTTTCTTGTTCGCGTGTTGGGTAGTGAAGCGATAATGCATTTAAAGCAGCACATGATGCAAAGTCGCCTAGCAACGGGGACGCTGGCTGCTCAAGCCGCTCCATCTGACTTGTTTTTATTCAGATTTTTTAATATTTACAATTTTATTCACGATTATTTTTCTTAATTTTTGTACATTCGTTTAGTTTAGCTGTACAGTTACAGATAGCCTTTTTATTTCAATTATTTATTTAGTTTTTCCATACTTTTACGGCATTTCCCCCTGTCTCTAAACGTACCTGCACTGTTTTTTCGCCTGGTGATCAGCTGTTTTTTCTGCCGATTGCCATCAGCGAGGTGACTGGTCGTCTGCACTGCTGGGTTTCACTTCGAGGCCTACTCCCTTGCTGCCACTATCTGGACTGTAGTTGTCTATTGCCCTGAAGAGTTGACGTTAGGCTACTTCACTGTTTTTGGATTTGCTGCCTGCTTGTGTGGTGGAAGCTGCGCTCGCTTAGTGTCTCTCTCCCTTTACATCCTATGTTGGGTTCCTAGTCGGTTGACTGTCCAGCTGCTGGGTATAGTCGATGGACTGACCAGTGGGGAGATTGAGGCTTCGTGCTAGCTGGACGGACGTTAGGTGACTGCAAGTGCACCGATAACGTAGCCTATCAGTAGGTATACCATCCACTTGCACGACACTTCATTTTGTTGTGTCGCATAGATGTCGCGCTGCCTCCCCACGTTCAGTCGTGTGGGCGTTTTCTTTAAAATGTCAGTTACAATCGTTTTAACGTATATTAAGTGTTTTTCCACAAATGGACCACAATTTTAGGCATGTACAGTGATGGCCAAAAGTGTTGGCACCCATGCTAAAGTTGACTGAAAAGAGGAATATAAAATCATCTTTTGGAAATTGATCTTAATGCCTTAAGTGAAAAATGAGGAAATATCTAACCTTTAAGGACACCAATTTTCTTAGTGAATGAATAATGTATCATAAATAAATAAATGTTCTTCCTTAGCCCCACATCATCACATACCCTTCACCATACCTAAAGATTGGCATGGGTGATTTGCATTGAGCTCAATGGTGAAGGGTATGTGATGATGTGGGGCTATTTTAAGGAAGAACATTTGCACAGGATGCACAGTATTCTGGATCCATGAAATAACTGGCCTTTAAAAATAAAAATCTGCCTGTCTCTATGGGAATTTAACATAGGGGTGTCAATATGACCCCTGTATTTTAAGGAAGAACATTTATTTATTTATGATACATTATTCATTCACTAAGAAAATTGGTGCCCTTAAAGGTTAGATATTTCCTCATTTTTCACTTAAGGCATTAAGATCAATTTCCAAAAGATGATTTTATATTCTTCTTTTCAGTCAACTTTAGCATGGGTGCCAACACTTTTGGCCATCACTGTACTTAACAGTATACAACACATTAATAGGCTAAA
Source organism: Alosa pseudoharengus (assembly GCF_046254945.1). NCBI lineage: Eukaryota > Metazoa > Chordata > Actinopteri > Clupeiformes > Clupeidae > Alosa > Alosa pseudoharengus. The sequence continues at coordinate 7,492,656 of NW_027468689.1, read as the reverse complement.
CAAACTATGCAAGGCATTTGGAAATCTTGTTTTATTTAAACTACTCAATGCAATCTCAAATCCTCACCAGAAACACCAACAGTCAATATATTCATCCAAATCCTAGTTTCGTTCGTTTTATGGACTACTAGGTGGTCGTGGAAGAGATCGTTAAAACATTATTTGTCTTGTAAGCGGAACCAAAGTTTCACAGGCACCGTTGTGGTAGAACAAAGGACCTACAACCTCGTCCTTTCATTGGAGAGCTGCCTCGCGTTCAACGGATTCATTTGCATAAAGATGGGCTTCGCCCAGCTTTTTGACGCGCGACATATTTTCAAATGCAGCGCTGCCTTCCCGGAATGCTTTGCGGGCGCGTTAAAGTCGCTTGACGTCACCCATAGGACTAGAGTGGAATGCAACACGACAAAATGAAGTGTCGTGCAAGTGGATCGGTACCGTCACGGCTCGTGTCCATTATCGCGGCAAAGCCCACCGCGCCGCACATAGCCCATTGATTTCCTATGGAGAGCGGCAAGGCGTGGTTTACGCTTCCGCAATGCACCTTGGGAAGGCGGCGCGGCCATTCGAACAGAGGTGGCGCGTCAAGAAGTTGGGCTCGGCTGAACTTTATGCAAATGAGAGCGGTTAACGCGAGGCGGTTAGCCAATGAAAGTACATCTTCGGTAAACAAGTTCTTTCCTTTGCTCTAGTCTTCCGGTCCGGAACAATAGCCTGTCAGAAAGATTTGTTCCGCCTGATAATCGTGTAGGTTTTATGAAAATATATTAAAGGGGTGGTTCAGGATTTTGGACATAGGGCCTCATTTCCAAGTAAGCAAGTGTGATATTTATCAGTGGAGACCGTTTTCAACACGTTTCATCCAGTCCTTCTAATTGCAGAGTTCGCAGGTGCTAGGCTAGCGCAAGTCAACGGTATATGCTAGCCTGCCACTAAAAACAGTCTTACCCACTCCAAAGTACACTCCAATGGACACGAGCCGTCAGAGTTTGTGTTTCGGCTATGGGGGGCTTTCAGTACACACCCCTTGAACTTCGACAGTTCACCTCCACCGACCCCATCAGCAATGAGGTGCTCCACCTTTGCCAGGCAGCGGGGATCCTCCGGCGGAAAGGCTACCTGCACAGAGGCGCACGTCGCTCTCTCATCACCCGAGCGACAGAGGAAAGCATCCCTCTGAGAACATCATCATCTCCACAGGATATCTTGCCAAAACAACGCGGATTTCTAGAGCAGTCCGCTCCCGCTTTCGCCTCTACGCCCGGCAGTAAAGTGACACCTGATCAACAGCGGATCAACATCAGAGAATGTCTAATAAGGGGAGAACTGCCACTCTCGGAAAACTTCCGGTTTCTGAACTGGTTGCAGTTCCTTCTGTGGTTCCACATGAGGGCGCTCGTCCACGAGTGCAGAATGCATGGAGGTCTATGGAGCTGTACCCCTCAAAATCCACTTTTCTCGGGATATAATTTTTTTTCAAGTCATTTGAATATTGTATTCGAAAGGGGAGGCATGGAAAATACACTTGGTTGAGTATTATATTTTTAAAAGTCACTTAATTGTTCTAAAAAGCCTTTCAAACGTGTCAATGATGTCATTCATTAGCACAATGCTAGCGTGTTATGGGCAACAACGACCCAACTTGTAAGAAAACAAAAGGACATAAGTACTCGTTCATTCAACTTTTGACCTATAACCCATGTTGAAGTTATACAAACTACAATCAAATCTGAGATTTGTCAACGACAATCAGGTGAAAGAGACAAATTTGCACTCATGGCGATCGCCCCCAGTGGAAATCTGGTGGAACTGCAACCAAAATTCGGTACAATGGGACTTAATACGGAGTGACCAGGCTCTCCGTAGACGGGCTCTGTCAACATCCAGACTGTGGCCGCTCATCCTGTTAAAAGTTCTGCTTCAGTGAGAGCATGTGATTTGAACATTGCTACATCCACCAGATCACGTGACGCCTCACACCTTGGTACATCAACTCAGAACAATTCACATGGCTCTTAAAATGGCACTGTTCAACGTGAGATCTTTATCTAGTAAGACATTCACTATAAATGATTTTATTCTGTCTTCTAACCTCGATTTTTTCTTTTTAACTGAGACTTGGTTAAAGGTGGGTGAGCTTAGCCAATTAGGGGAACGTTGCCCTCCCAGTTACAACTTCTTTAGCTCTCCTAGAGTTTGTGGCCGTGGAGGAGGTTTAGCAGTTGTATATAAGGATTGTTTTAATGTTGCCCATCTGCCACTGACAGTTTCTCAACTTTTGAGGTTTTTATGTTCAAATTAATCTGTGATGTCCCTGTGCTCTGCATTGTTGTTTATCGACCCCCTAAACATTGCATGGCAGCATTTTTAATGGAATTCTCAGATTTTTTATCTTCGGTCATTCTCAACTATAAGATTATTATTGTTGGAGATTTTAATATTCATGTTGATGATTCCACAAATTGTTACTCAGCTGAATTCTCTAATATTACAGAATCTTTTAATTTACTACAGCGTGTGTTAGAACCAACATGGGCATACTTTAGATTTAGTTTTTTCTCTGAACAATGAGCTGAACAATGTTTTAGTGAAAGACCACCACTGTGTCATCTTTGACAGTGTTCTCCCAGTTGCTGTTGCACCTCGCACACATATTGTTAGTTTTCGCAGTTTCAATAATCACACTGCCTGCAATTTCTCTTCTTTGTTTAACAAACTTAGTGATACCATGCCTGATGCTGGTGGGTTACAAGATACAGATGACATGCTTAACACATTTAATGAGTTATGTACCACCATACTAGATACTGTAGCTCCTCTTAAAACTAAAAGGAAACCTATTGCAAATCTCCCTGGATCACTAATGAAAAACGTAGCCTCAAAAGACTGTGTAGGAGAACTGAACGCAAATGGAAAGCCACTAAGCTTCTGGTTCATTACCAACATTTGAAAGAACTAACTTCCTCCTTTAACAAAGCAGTCAAAGATGCCAGATCACAGTATTTTTCAAACCTTATTGCTAACAATCGAAACAATTCTAGATTCCTGTTTAATACTATTGATCGCCTCCTGAATCCTACTCCCACCACTGTATTGGCATCCTCTGCTGATGAGTGTGAAAAGTTTTTATCATTTTTTATTGATAAGATTGCTAATATTAGGTCAAATATCCCATCTCCGATGTCTCTTGCTACTGTTCCATGCCCCCCTTCTTGCCCTAATAACCTGAGCTATTTTAGACCTATCTCTACTCTCACTGACATTGTTGCAGCAATGAATCCTTCATCTAGTCGTTTAGACATTTTACCAAAGTGTTTAGTGCTATAGGCCCTAGTCTGCTATAATCTTAAATAATTCTCTTTCCTCAGGGTGTGTCCCTGACCTTTTCAAGACAGCCAGTGTCCAGCCCCTCCTAAAAAAAACCTGGCCTTGATCCTTCCATTCTAAAAAACTTTCGTCCAATCTCTAAATTGCCCTTTATCTCCAAAATTCTGGAAAAGGTGGTCTTGATGCAACTTTCTGAATTGTTAAAGGGCAATAGCATCCTGGAGAAATTTCAGTCAGGTTTTCGTCCTATGCATAGCACTGAAACTGCTCTTATCAGGGTAACCAATGATCTATGAGGAGGATTGCATAGCTGATGTGAAAGACTGGATGTCTCAGAATTTCCTACAGCTTAACTCTGACAAAACAGAAGTCCTTTTCATTGGCCCTGACAAAGTCTATAATCAAGCTAAGACTTTTCTTGGAAATTTAGCCTCAAATAACAAGACTACTTAGGGGTTTTATTTGATACAGATTTAAAATTTGACCAACATGTAAAACTCCTTGTGCAGTCCTGTTATTATCAACTGAGAAACATTTCCAAAATCAGATCAATGCTTTCTTTAAAGGACACAGAGAGAATTATACATGCATTTGTCTCATCTAGACTTGATTACTGCAACGCCTTATTCATCTGTTTAAATAGTCATTCCATCTCTCGTTTTTCAAACTGTTCAGAATTCAGCAGCCAGACTTTTGACAAAGTCTAAATTTAGGGAACACATCACCCCAGTTCTGGCCAATCTTCACTGGTTGCCAGTGAGTTTTAGGATTGATTTTAAAATCCTCCTTATTACCTATAAAGCATTACATGGTTTGTCACCTGACTATTTAACAGATTTATTAACCCCCTATACTGTCCAGCTCGGCCCCTCAGATTCTCCAGCCTGGGACTTTTAGTTGTTCCAGAAAGTAAACTGTCAACTAGGGGTGACCGATCGTTTGCAGTTAGAGCACCCAAGCTTTGGAACAGCCTCCCTTATAACATCAAATCTGCACCATCTGTGGCTGTTTTCAAATTTAGTCTAAAGACCCACTTATATAAAATTGCTTTCCTTAAATAGTGAAGGATTTCACTCATGTCTCTGCTAATTTATTATCATTATTATCATTTCTGTTTGTTTATTTTGTCTTGGGTAGGCCTACTATACTGTATACCTTTTCTATTTTCTTTTTTATATATATTTAGTTAAGTTTGTGTTTGTAGTTTGGTAGTTTACTATTTTATCATTTTTATTATTATTACTATTATTATTGTTGTTATCATTACTATTGTTTTGTTTTTTTGCTTTGTTTTGTTTGTTTGTTTGTCTGTAGAGCACTTTGTGCTTTGTGCTTGAAAAGTGCTATATAAATACATTTTATTATTATAAATGTTATTATTATTATCATATGAGCCAGAGCCGATATGGCCAGAGCTGCTGCTCTGTATAGGTATTCTGTCCCACCCAAATCTGCTAAACTACTTGCGAAGTAGCCTATTATTACAGACATTGCATCGGTTGTGAAGACACAGCTCTGTGCGCAGTTTTCACGGTTCATCATTGCCCTTGGACATTTTCAGCTGGTTTGGAAATTGGACTAATTTTAACATCACTTTTTCCCCTTTTAAAATATATTTTCTTTTTTTATTTGTTTTGTTGTCTGTCTTGTATGTCTTGGTGTCACGGGCGACTACGCCGCTCCGTCCGGCATTTTTTGTATTTGTTATTTTTTTAAAGTATTTGTCTTGTCTTGATGTCATGGGTATACGCTGGCGACTACGCCGCTCCATCCGGCATCTTTTGTCTTGTTGTTATGTGTCTTGTTTGTGGAGCGCTTTGGATTGCACTATGTGCATGTTAAATGCGCTTTAAAAATAAATCTGACTTGACTTGACTTGACTTGACATTACATGTATCACACGAAAGAGCTTTTTCTCAGCGTTTAAACGATGTTAGTGCAGGTTAGTTGTTGTGGTAAACGGTTCGCGAGAAAAGTAACTTTAATTTAATCATATTTTTTGCGCCCGTCTCCCTACCCATTCATCTTGGTGGAATACTTCGCGAACTTTACCTCAACACATGACAAACCATATATCAGAATAAACAGCAGACCTTATCGAACACAAAGGTGTAAAGCTTTTGTTTACATATTGCATAAATGTGTGAAAAGCTTAACAGTCGAGCATAAATTCTCGAAATGGTTGACATTGCTGTTAAGTTTGTGGAACTGCTTCTCAACCTTAAATCTGTTCCAAAACATCCCAGATTAAAGTAGTCATAAGCAAGTGAAGAGACCTTCTGTCAGGAAACATATGGTATCTTTCACACAATAACTTTAAGAATAATCTGAGCCCCATGAACATTGGTTCAATTGTCATTAAAAATGCAGCAGACATCACAGCCTGGGGTTTCAGTAATCAGCCAGTGGATCTTTCAGAATAGATAGATACATAGATAGAGATACTTTATTAATTCCCCAAGGGGAAATTGCAAGTTTAGAATGTCAAGAATATTGAGGGAAATTCAATCAGATAGATCCAAGCATAAGATGCCTTCTCAAGTTCAAGTTCTTACTAATAATGCATTTGGAATGATGTTTGTTCTAATATAACATTTGATGAAATGCCATTTTCTGAAAAGTGGATGTTTTTTGTTTTGTTCTCAGTCTGCTTAACAAGTCTATTTTAAACACTCACCTCTTTAAAAGTTCAGCATATGTCAGTGACAGACATTCTTTGGATAAGGATGTATGAATATTTGTCCATAGACTAATGTAGGTTGCTATCAGAGCAGTGTAAAAACAGCCGTGTGCGAGGTGTGACCGTAGAGCAGAGACCTACGGCACCCTTCAGTGCCTGCATCAAATGTCTGTGTCGTCAACCGTCAAGGCTTATCTGTGGTCACATCGTGCTGACTGAACTTGCACTGAACGTCAGCCGATTATAAAGATAAATTTCTAGAACAGAACCAGGCAATGTGGTATACACAGCATATGCTAATACCTTCAGATATTTTTTATTGTCTCTGAATTTACGCTCCAACAACTGGAACACATTTTAAACATTTCAACTCGTTTTGGTTTGTAGCCAACCCATCACAACCCATGTACAACCCATCAGTTGGCCTTATCCACAGATTATCTTCAAAACCGAATTTCATTTTCAAGGCACATTACTGAGAAGACAGTGTATTGAAAACTTAAAGTAGCCTTCATCTACAAAAACAGAGACCGGGTGATTACATTCATCATTGTCATACTCAGCATTGTGTCTTATACATTTTCACATTTATTTTGACGTAAGGCCATGTGAAGACAGTGGCGGATCTAGAGATTTCTTCCTGGGGTGGCTTGAGGTTCCAGGAGGGGGGCCATGGACATTATTCAAAACTTAAAATTCTACAGATTTCATTGAATGTGTTTTGTTCTTTAAACTACATTACACAGGGTGAGAGGCAAATCAGACATGTAGCTGGATTTTTGGATGGTGTGGGTCTTAATTTGTGAATTGTGGACCCTTTCTCTGTGTAATCACTATCTACAGTCCGTATAGTCTGTACTTAAATGGTAGTGTCAAAAAGCAATTCTAGGGGGGTTTAGGGGTATAGTCCACCGGAGAACATTTTGAAAAAAATGACCTCTCAAATGATGTCTTCTAGTGAATTTAGGGAGGGAATATGGACAAATTTAGTCATACAAAATAAGCCATCAATTAGATTTAGGTTATCTGAATTGAAACAAGATTCTGGGGATTTGTAGGGTATGCTCCCCCAGAGAACATTTTGAAAAAATGACTCCTCAAATGATGTCTTCTAGTGAGTTTTGAGGGAATATGGACAAATTTAGTCATCGATAGATGTAGGTTATCTGGATTGAAACAACATTCTAATGCAATTCTAACTTGCCTGTCCTTTTCTCCTTCTGTTTCTATAGCTTCTTTCCAGTCTCCTGGTTTCTCTCCCTGTCTTCTCCACCTGTGTCCAGTCCGCCCCTTTTTTCTTTGGTTGGAAAAACTTGGCTATGCCAAACCTTTTCATTTCTCATCTTAATCTGACCTGCAGTTTGTCAAACTTAAAAATAGCATGTTGGTTAAAATCATCTACAGTAATAACATTTTGCTGCGAATCATAACACAGTAATATAAATAATAAGTAATTTGACCAGGGCCGGATTAACCATTAGGGCAACTGGGCACTTACCAGGGGCACGGGACCAGTAACATTTTAAGGGGCCCTGGGCACAGTCAAAATATTACTTTTTATCACGTTACAAACGCAGTACTCACTTCCGTAATCATATACAGATTGTGCAACCCGTTCGATCAAAATATTATGTTTAATCACGTCAAAAACAGTGTTTGTAGCCTGCACAAATGCCGCCTGCTGTCAGTCAGTGAGTGAGAGCGAGCTATCACGTTGAAACATTTCATAACATCCAGACTAGGCTATACTCGTTATGTCGTGATGTCATTTTAGCTAACGTGGTTAGCGTTTTCTTGGATGCAATTGAGCAGTTAGTCCACATTTCAACCCACAAACATGAAATCTACTTCTGTCAACACTTTTGAAAGGGAAAGACACTAAATTAAGTTTTCAATGTAGCGCAGTAAGCACATGCATAATTTAGTGGCTTTACGCACAGAGCGAGCACATTCTAATGCCTATACAGATTAATCTAATGCAGACCAGGCTTATATTAGCCTACATGAATATGACACACGTTTTGACCAGAGATAAAGCGAAGTGAAGATAAAGCGAAAGTGAAGATATCATCAGGTAAGACGGGAACTGAGAATGCCACCCGCATCTCTGGCCAGACTCATGGGCGCCTGCAGAAATGAATACTATGGTACGCACATCCATCTACCATGAGGATTGTTATACAATGGCATTATAATAATGTGAGGCATATCTGAACATATTTCCCATGATAATGACTTGGAATAATAGTAGAGTGATAGCTCTCAAATAGCAGAAAGCCCCAAATACTATATACTAATTAGTATATAAGCCTAAAATAATTATTAGGATTAGCTTAATGTATTTTTACATTTGCCGTAGTATTGTCGATAGCCTACTATTAAAATGCACCGACAGGTTGCATGCACGTATGATTTCATGCACGTAGCCTAAGTGAAAAGGGCCTCGCACCTGTCAAGTTCCCAGGTCCTCGCACCTTGCGACGGTGATTATTTGTGAAATTGTGCAAACGACAGCCTTTTCAAGTCATTTCAAGGAAGGAGTGGTAGCATGCACCCACATTGACCGAGTACAGAAGGCATCAATAAATTGTTGGGGAGGGTCATGCGTTTTTTCTCAATCACTTTGGGTTATAGAAAAAATTCTTGCTGGCGAGGGAGGGTCACGTATTTTTTGACGAACGCTCCCAAAACTCCTCAGATGGCCCCTTAAATAAATAACGAACAGTCCCTAAGTTACAGTTTATTATATTCATATGATTTACAAATTATTTGCTAGTAGGCCTAGTATCATTACCGTCACAATGTTAGGCTGAAGATGTGCTGCTGGTTAATGTAGGCCCTACAAAGTTAACATTAACATGGAGGTTTACCAGTCCAGCTAACATTTATGTAACTCCTCGTAATCATGTATGGTTTTGTGAGTTTCAAAGGCTAACTTTGGCAATATTGATAAAAGTTAACTTTGTCACATCTTACTATCATTAACCGTTGTTCAGACGAACAGCGCAAATGGCTGTTGCTGCAAGCAAACACGGCATCAATGGGCTGGGCTCACCCAGCTAACGTTAAATAAGTTACCTTGCAAAACTGAGTTATGCTAACACCATCTTCAGCCTGTCATTTTAACAGTAAACTCAGAAAACATACATGCATATTCTATGATTATTATAAAGTTTCACTTGTAAGTAGACTTCAGTTTCAGTTGAACATTGTTATCTAACACTGTTTATCTTTTTTTCTTCTTTTTCTGTTAGGTGCTGCTTCACTCTGCTACTGGTGGAGGATCAGGCTGACTGCAACCAGGTGGTCTATGGATGCAGCACACGTGAATCTCTAAATGAAGAGTGAATAAATGCACTTGCTTTTCAAACTGATAACACATTGTCATAAGTTCGTGTAGCTTAAACCATACCTAGGCCTAGCCAAATTTATCCTGGCTGTAGATAAAGCAGAATATGAATTTCCCAAAATGACTATTACAGCACTGGTATTACTACTGTACTTAATTACAGTATGATCCATAAGTACTGTGATTAAAAATACGGTAGACAATTCAATACTGTATACATTACAGTAGTGTGTGCTGTAAAGTGGTTAAAAGAAATGAAATCATAATCGGCTAAGAGGTATCGGCAGGTCAAACTCTATGAAAAATCGCAATCGGCCCAAAAATTTGCAATCAATGCATCTCTACTCGTTATAGTTACCAAAATGATGAAAACTAAAAACAACAAAATACTTTTATAACCCTTGAGCCAACTCCTTACTATGTTATCTAAATGGCGATGCGGTGTTTGTTTGCACCTCCAACAGCATGGCATACCTGGTTACCGCACAAAATGTCCACAAATGCCCATATGTTGAATTGGGCATTAGGACAGAAAAAGCACACCACAAGTAAGGTAATTTTTATAAATTTATTTAACGACAACATTTAGTTCTCGTCGACATTGACTGTCTGCAGACCTGTGAAGAGAACACCAAGAACATAAGTATCAGCGGGACAAAACAATAATCAAACCACCATCCCAATTGTTTCCCTAATACTGAGCAAGTACATCAATATTGCCGGGGAGCTCATGGACTAATTGACCTCCATATATGGGGAGGAAGCTCACGTCTGTTTGCACACTGAAAAAAACCCTTCAAAATTCACATACACCTCACTAGCATCTGACGGCAAGATAAAATCCCACTATTGTCCTCTTCATTTTCAGTGACCATGTAAAAATCAAATAAGAATAACTTAATTTTCTATAGCGCCTTTCAAGATACCTAAGGTCGCTTAACAAAAAAGGAGGGGTTGGGCGAGGGGAGCTAGAGGCCATAGGCCTCAGTGTATAGGTGTGCTTTAAGGTGCTTTTGAACACGGCCAGAAGGGGCACTATGTAGGTCACAACCCCAGAAGGGGCACTACGGATGTCACAACCAGAGAGGGGTCACTATGTAGGTCACAACCAGAGAGAGAGGGCACTACGAACGTCACTTCATTCTTTTGGACAGCATGCATTTCACAGAGACCAATGTAGTCTTGCTGTCAAATCCATGATACTGGCTTTGCTTACATTTATCTCCAAATGACGGCACAGCAGTTTCAATAATCAAGGTCTGGAGACACTCACCTTTGTACGTGGTAACAGGAACGTACGTAACCAATGTGTACAGTTTGTTGGGAGAGTCTTCGTCCTCATTGCGCTTCCTAGACAGGCGAACGCGCATGCGGTAGGGGACGTTCCTAGAGGAGCGCAGAAGCAGCGAAAACAAAAAGACAAAAAACCCACTGATCACACATACACACTTCAAAACACCACATCTGGGGAAGAGTGCAAGAGCTACACATTACACATGAAGATTACAGATACAGAATTACTGAGTATGATTATATAAACATTAGTGACTGAAAAGGAAACCACTGCAGGGTTGATCCAACATCTGCCCACAACCATCTCCGACAACTTGTTCCTTACCTCACACCTTTGGCCCAGACAGCCTTGTTGAGACGGGTGTCAATGCGGACGTCAGGCGTTCCCATCTCCTTCATAGCAAACTTGCGGATCTCTTTGATGGCACGAGGAGCCCTCCTCTTGAATGAGCTACAGAAACAAAGTTGAATTTAGACATATGACCAGGAAAGAGGGGCAAGGCTACATAGATCTGGTAGTCAAGCAAGCACACACAACTAGGTGTGTTGAATTCATTAAATAGAATGTGTTGTCAGTCTGGTGCAAAATCTGCATTACCCAGCATGCTAATACTCACAACATGACCGTCAGACTGTTCAACGATGCTTAAACTTACATTCCATGGATGCGCTTGTGGACGTTGATGGTGTATTCCCGGGTCACCACCTCATTGATGGCTGAACGTCCCTTCTTCTTCTCACCCTTCTTGGTAGGAGCCATCTAATAACATTAAAAGACCAGCAGTGAATATCAGCTCGTTACAGTCCTTCGGAATTTACCCAACATTACATCCTCAAGGGGTAACGTGCAACTTAAGACACGGATGTCTCTTACAGCCGGGTTAAGAATAATCGCTAACCACCTCGGAGTGCAAAAGCCTGTATTGACTCCACCAACACCATGCAGAAACTCTCATTGAGACATTAAGTTACATAGTTAATACTTCACCAGAATTGTGCGTTTTCTACTTAACATGCTAGAGCGGCTAGCATAACAAGGCTTCTGTTAGCTAAATGTATCCCGGCCAATGCTGCCAGATAGGCCAGATTGTTCACAAATAGGTAATTGCCCGAATAATACATTTAAAAACTTCCCCAGCTAAATACGAGTCGACCCACAATATGCTTTATATTGAATGAATACTAAAAATAATTCTGCAAATACGCTTCCATAAATCAAACTAGCCATCTTGCGAGGGTAGGACAAACGAACCAGACCTGGCCAAAAGTTTAACTTGTCTAAACGAATTAGGGACTCCAACACCACAATAATCACACCTTGTGAGAGATTATACATTAACCTTTGTATTTTGTGACTTTAATTCATTCAAAATAAATTATTTCACTAACGATGAAGCTGGATTTTAACATATGAAGTTGATTCTGACAACATACCTCGAACGGGGAATAGCAGAAAGGAAGTAGAAAGGGATTGTGGGTAAATGTAAACCCAACAATCGGCGTTTCTTACCGGGTCAAACATGGCATTGTTAAAGTAAAAGTCACGATGCGGTCTCCTAGAACCATAAACAATATAGTAATATAAACAGCAAAATAATTTATATGCTGGGAGTTGAAGGTTTCACTTCATTCAAGAACTATTGTTTGGGATGTAGGCTTTAGAGACAGGATGAGAAAAGGGCAAAGGTAATCTAAAATAAGTTTTTTTTTTTTTTTTTTTTTTTAAACTACAATTGTGGGGCTGTCTCCATCATCAGACAGTAAAGTTGATCTTTGGCCAGCTACAAAATACACTACAAAATCCTTGGTGTTTAGACATTCATCATTCTTTGTCCTTTACTCTGGCCACATTACTACATGTTGGAAACTGACATGATGAACTGTGACATAATTCTGTGGTTAGACCAGTTGGGCTTTGAACTTTTATTTTAGTGTAAAATAGCTATATGCACTACCCGGAAGTGCTAGGGCTGTTACAGGAACAGCCTGATTTTAAAAAATGACTTTGACTTCTAATAGTTACTCTTTTGCTGGCCTAACAATTAGTTAAATGCAATATTTGCTGTATTGTCTACATGAATTATTCGGACAGTTAAGTAATTTTGTATTTGGATTTGTGGAAATCATGATTACGCGGACTTTATGGCACATGTGCTTGAAGACTGGAGGCCAGCCTTGGTTCATGTTACGATTTCACAGCACAGTGCCAGCTGTTTTTGAAGATGGCAGTAAAGCAGGCTTCATCATCAAATCAGTGTCAACAAATATTTTTGAAAATTTGGCTTTGGAGGATTGGATTCACGATAACATAGATCTTCAAAAGCGAAGCATACTCTATCTCTGGAGGAACACACCGACCGTTGTTATCGGCAGACACCAAAACCCATGGCAGGAATGCAATCTCAAAATGATGAGAAATATTGGGATACCACTTGCAAGGAGACGCAGTGGGGGTGGCACGGTTTTCCACGATTTGGGCAACATTAACATGACGTTCTTTACGTCTAAGAAAAAATACGACAGACACAGAAATCTGTCTGTAGTGACCAACGCCTTAAAAAAGCTGCGACCAGAGCTAGATGTGCAGTCAACTGAGAGATTTGATATCTTGCTCAATGGACAGTACAAAATCTCCGGAACTGCTGCCAAACTGGGTCGCAATTCTGCCTATCATCACTGTACGTTGCTGTGTTCTGCAGATCGATCTGTGCTGTCATCAGTACTTAAAAGTTCTTCTCAGGGAATCAAAAGCAATGCAACTCCAAGTGTTCCATCTCCTGTGAAAAACCTTTTTGACGAAGACCCTACTTTGGACTCTGACACCATTATGACAGCTCTGGCGTGTCAATACAACGATGAATTTGGATACGATAGTGCTGTTTACACTGTTCATCCAGGTGACGAGGAGTGTTGGCGAGGTATTCAGAACATGGCCCAAGAACTTCAGACTTGGGAGTGGGTTTACGGGAAAACCCCTAAGTTTAGTGTTTGCACTAGTTTCGATATCCAAAGTGAGTCATCGAGAGCCAATGTCATTTTAAATCTGGACATAAAGAATGGTATCATAGAAAACTGTGTAATAGGCATGACCACAGAGTGGTTGCCGAAAAATCTATTGGAAGAGTTTAGCTCATTTGTAAAGGGGTGCAGGTTCTGTCCGAATGAAATGCCAGCGCTGGTCGCAGCGTTCTTGAGAACAGCACCCATGGGTGCAGAATCATCTTCCAAAATGTATAGCCTGTGTGAGAAATTCGTTGAAAACATGTGATGGAATATAAATAAACGTATGAAACGTATAAAAGCAAACCCATGGTTCATTTCCCTATACATGTGGGCTGATGGATTCAGTCATGCATTGTGTTGTTCTTTCTTCTATCTGTCTGTCTGTCTGTCTGTAATGTAGGCCTATGGGGACTGTCCTTATGCTAGCTTCGTCCTTATGCTTCAGATTCCCATACCTAGGTTTAGTATTCTTCCGATGAATGTAGGCTATAGGCCTATACATGTAAATAGGCTAAATTAAATTTAACATAGGCAACTTAAATCAGAGTGAAAGTGAGGTTAAAATGTTATCAACAACACAACTAGAGGATCTCGGTGCAAGGTTTACAGTAAACAGGTTTCCTGGTGCCTGGAGAATTATAAGAATATGTGAAAAAGGACTTACTTGAGCCTTGCATTCTACTTTCCCATTGAATCGGGAATGGGTCATTCACAAACAAGCGCGCAAAATTTACGTGCGAAAATGTCCTGTTTAAAGAGCGCCTGCGCAATTTTTCTGCGACCAACCATATGTGCTGCTGGGAGCCAAGCTATCGGTTTGCAACGAGGAGGCATATTGAAGCACAGAGAGAATGGGGAAGAAACAGAAAAATAAAGGCGAGGACAGGTACAATATGTGTTTTATGTTTATCAACCATATCCTCGCTGATACAAACACATAATTGATGCTAATGTTATCCATCTATATGAAGTTGATATTGGCATTCGCTATATGTATCACTGGCTAGCTATGCGGCTAATTAACTAGCATAGCTAACCATGAGTTCATGTGGTGGTCGGTAGCCGCTTCGATAAGCTACCGCTAGGCCTTATTCTTACTGCAACCCAGGTACCTTTATTGACTTTTGGCCACTGCTAGTGAAATGCCAGCCTGTCCATAATTAAAAGAATGATTGTGTTACACGATTTGTAAATAACAACGCGTTACAAAACCTACAAGGAGACTGTGAGCTAAATGTTTAACCGTAGCTAGCGATGATTGCAGCGTAATGTTAACTTGTTGTAGCTAGCTTGCTGAAGTGCCCTTATGGATGAGCACGTCAGTTAGCTAGATGTTAGCATTATGGTGTCACTACAGTCAGGTTGTCAGATAACTTAGCGATCTGTCTTCATCCCACTAGGAAATAGCTTTCAGGCTATGTTAAACCATTCCACAAAACGATGGAAGGTGGGTAACATTAAGGTACGGCGATAGCGTAACCCTGACACCAGTCATATCTTCTTAGTCGGAATGACACTTTACTGGCGTAGGGCAGGGAAACCTCGACTCATCCTGCTCTTGTGCAACATCATCTTTTTTCATTGTTCTGCCAACGTTGACTGGCATTGTTTGGTTTTTGCGAACACTAGGATGGCATTTTTGCACCTTTGTCTGTTTAGATGGGCTCAACGTCATCGGTTAACGGTAGGGGCTGACTCTGATTTTAGGTAACGGTTAGACTATCCTTTAAAAAAAGGCAACATGATCCAAGGATATTTTGAATGCAGGATACAAGAACACATTTTTTAAGAATAGCTTTCTACTGAAAAGGACACACTAGTCACCGTTCTTGCACTGAATAAAATGTATGGCTCTCGTAGAAAAATGCTGAATCCTAGAGTGAATGTTGGTCTTGTCAATGATTTATTGAATGTAGCTAATTTGTGTTGACTCAGGCCTCTGGAATTGTCACCTCTGTTCACCTTACCATCTAATTGTTTGCAAATAGCCAATACAGTTATATGAATCCGTACTGGCTTAATTTGTGATGCTACTCGACATAGCTTCATTTGGTATGGTACCACCAGAGTGAGCATTTTATTGTCAGGAATGTAGTAAGTATTCTAATGTATCTCCCTTCAACAGTTGAATGTGTGGCCCAGCATCATGTTGACGGATGTGTGTTTGTGGACTGATTGCCAATTTCCTTGTGAATCAGCAGTGCCTTGGCCCATAGCCAAGTCCAGATCCTCCCCTGTGTCTCCCCAACGCTTGATGGCTTCGGATATAATATTATGGATCTGTACTGTGTCAAGACTCAGTGTTGTTGTTGTTGAACTTTGTTTGAATAAGAAAAAAAGAAAAATGAATAAAAAATATAGCTGCACACTGCACTTTTTGTTATTCATAGTTAGTTGTACTTTGGGAAGTGGCTAAACCCAACACTATAGCTTGACAAGGTGTGCTGTGTCCTATGTCCGATTTAGTTGTTCCCCATTTCCCATGTCAATAACATAACCTATCAGGGCTATATTTAGTCTGAGTCCAATGCCCAGAGTAAACAGATAAAAGGCTAAGACAACTGGGTACTCAGAGCCTTTTCTGGACTTGGTTAAGTTGATTAGTTACTAGAGCGTGTTAGGCCACTGCACTGCCCTGAGCTGGATAGTGCCTGTTCTCTTTTCCTTGGCTGCCAGTGCTCAGCCTAACGGGTGCTAATGGCTTGCTGCTCTCACCCACATGTTGGCAGAGCTCCAGGAGTCAGCAGGAAGGCCAAGATGCTGCTGCTGGTTCACACAGCAGGCTGTGCAGTTGGGGTCCTGCTCACGGCACGGTCAGGGTGCCTGAAGGAACAGGGAACTGATGACATTGGCTTCTGTTCAGAGATAGTTTTTATATGCATTGTTACACCAAGTAATGGATGATGTGGAACAATGATTGTAAAAAAGGAAGCAACTGCACACTCTGTTTCTAGATGCAGTAGCCTGTTTTTAATTTGCTAACATTTGGACTTGGGCATCCTTTTTCATGTCTTAAAAATCTTTGTGTACGTGCACTCTTCCTGGCGAACAATGTTTGTAACCGTTATGTAAACATGTAAAGGTCCATATTCAAGGTGCATTCAAGGTACTTTTATTACCTGTGAATAGAAGTTATGCTGCAGATTGATTAACAGCTATCCCAACTCTGATATTGAACTTGACTGAGTAATGGAAGTGGGCTAAATGTGTCTGTATGTGTGCAACAAAGTAAACACAAAGACTAATAGACCTCTGAAGTTCGCCTACAAAAAAGCTGCCATCTTTGACATCCGGTATCTGGCGATTTTTCCTATGGGAAAATAACATGGGGATTTTGAATAATCGCACCTGTTAAACTCTCGTGGGGATGAAAAAGTCTGAAATGCAGACGTTTTCCTGAACACGCTTTTGTCCTCTGCCTTGGAGTAGATACTGTGATCTCCGGTAAGTGAAGGCGGCACACTTAGATTTTTGCTACCCCAGAGCTAACTTGCAATGCAATTTGCCATAGGTAGTTAGCTTCAATTAACAACCGGATCTCCTTATATGGGCAAAGATGGCCGTTTTGGATCTTTTTTGTAGGCGAACTTCAGAGGTCTATGGATATGACTTCTCCTTTTGGGCTCCTAGTTCATACTCTCATCAGGCGTTTAGACCTGTATTGGGTATGATCTCATCAGGCCTTTAGACCTGTAAAGCGGTTCCCTTAGCCAGGGGTTATTGCGTATGTGGCAGCCTGGGGTGCTGGAGCTTGGGATTTACATCAGCCAGTGTGATGGGAGGCGGCCTTGTGTGAGAGGTGCTTTCCTGCTGATGCAACAGGTCTGCAAGGAGCTGCACACACCACTCTATATAAGCCAGCAGGCTCCTTACCCCTTCATTTTCTCCAGAGCTGATGACCTGCCCTTGGTAAGAACGAGGCCTCACGTCTCCGGGGATGACCTGTGTCTTCACTTTGTTTGTGTGGGTGTTTGTTTATATGTGTGAGGGCTGCAGTCCAGGCAGCTCTGTGTAAGTTGGCCAGTGGTGATGTGTGGTGCATTGTGAGAGGTTATGGCCAAGTGTTCAGATTGCAGGTGTACGGCCACATGTGATTGTGTGCCAGGTGTGTGTTTCACGCATATCTGAGGCTGTGGCTTGAGCCAGTGCTCTCTGCCAAGTGGTTGCACAAGTTTGTGGTACAGCATGAGAGCAGTTTGTTGTGCTCGCCTCATCAGCCACAAGCCAGTGTTTTATTAGCATCGCAAATTGGATTATTCGTTATCATAGTCGTTATTATCTTTGATTGATTATTATTAACTTTGATTGATTATTATTAACTTTGATTGTTTTGCAGCACATGTCTGATGTCAGATGAGATGCACTTAGCTTTTGATATAAGTTTGCTGTGGTGTTTTTGTGTTTCAGTGCCAAAGATGACATTGACATTGATGCCCTGACTGCTGAGATTGAGGGAGCGGGAGCAGCTAAAGACCAGGGCAAAGGAAAAGGCAAAAAGAAGAAGGGCAAACAGAAAGAAGAGTTTGAGTAAGTCTACCTCCCCTCCCCTCCCTTAACCCCTCCCCTCCCCTCCCCTCCCTCCCCTCCCCTCCCCTCCCCTCCCTTAACTCCTCCCCTCCCTCCCCTCCCCTCCCTTAACTCCTCCCCTCCCCTCCCTTAACCCCTCCCCTCCATTAACCCCTCCCCTCCCACCACATCCCTTAACCCACCCCCTAACCCCTCCCCCCTCCCCTCCCCTAACTCCTCCCTTCTCCACCCCACCCTCCCTTAACTCCTCCCCTCCCCTCCCCTCCCTTAACTCCTACCCTCCCTCCTTACCTGCATGTAGCGCAAGCTACAAAAAAACTTCTGTTCTATGGATTTATCAGCTTGGCACTGGTGACACCTTATTTATTTATTTTCTAGAGTGTAGCCTACAAATTATCTGTTAACTAAATACTGATGCTAGAGATTTTGAGCTACAAAACTATTAACTTCTGTAAGTAGCACCCACCAGTGCTCTGAGCCAATAAAGTTAACGTAAAAAACCCTGCTACCTTTTTGTCGGTGATGTTCACACTGTGTTTGCGTTTCCCTGCAGTGAGGATGACATTCAGAAAGAGCTCGAGGAGCTGTGTTTGGAAACGCAGGGAGGAAAAGCCAACAAAGACGCAGTAAAGGTGAGAAATAGAAAGAGCTTTTCTAGTGCATTTCACAGATAGGCTTTAAAACCTGGCCAATGGCCAGAGTTTTAGGACTGAAATGTGGTTTGCATGTTTGATCAAAATTGACTGTGTGTTCAGTTAATAAAATTAATTAGGTGTTGAGGAATATTGTTTTCATTTTATCAAACAGTTTTGCTTTTCTGATTACTGATACTGAAGTAACTGTAGTAGAACAGATGGTATTTAGCATTTATTAAAGAAAATGAATGACTAAAATTAAGTATTGGTGGGTATCCTATTATATTATGTTATAACACTGTAATATTGCTCTTGCAGAAATCTGACAGCTTCGAGGAAGACGAGCCTGTGGTCCCTAAAGAGAAGAAGAAGACCCGTGGAGGCAAGGGCAAGCGGGCCAGCCTCGAGGATGAGGAGGGTGATGAGGAAGCTCCGGGTGCGGCTGGCGTGGGGGCGGACGGCGGGGCCCGGGGTCAGAAGGCGGTGGCGACAACGGCTCCTGCTGCTGCTGCTTCTGCTGCTGACGACGACTCGGACGACGAGGGCTCGCGGACGCGGCAGAGAGCCAAAGGCGGCAAGAAAGGCGGCCGCAAAGCAGCCTCAGACTCAGAGGAGGACGAGGACAACGGAGAGTCCCAAAAAGATGGAGGAGGAGGAGTAGGAGGAGGAAGAGGAGGAAGCGGAGGAGGCGGCGGCAGCAAGGGAGAGGACGGCGAAGACTCGGACGAAGGAGCCCAGGTGAGGAAGAAGGCCCAGAAGAAACAGAAGGGGAAGAAGGCTGCGGACAGCGACGAGGACGACGAGGACGACGGCACCTTCAAGGTGAAGACGGCCGCGCAGAAGAAGGCGGAGAAGAAGGAGCGCGACCGCAAGAAGAAGGAGGAGGAGCGGGCCAAGATGAAGGCCAAACAGGACGAGGCCGCCGCCGCCAAGAAGGCTGACCCAGACGCTGGAGAGGTCAAGAAGGGCGAGACGCCGTCCGAAGCCAAGTTGCTGGAGAAGGCCGTGTCTGAGGAGCAGGACGCGGCGGACGCCATGGGAGAGGGTGAGCGGTCAGACTCGTACAGTGTGTAGTCAGCAGGCTTGTGCAAAAATCCAGAATTGAATTGAAACTGGCTCTTAAATTCCAATTCAATTCTTGAATTTCCCTTGCATTTCAATTGAGGTAGCAAACAGGAAGCAGAATTGCCATTTGAATTGTGCACAACCCTGGTAGTCAGAGGTTACGTAGAGAGGGCAGTACGTATGATAGTCATTCACATACACATCCAAGCGACTTATGTCAATTATTACAAGAGCCAGTCTCCCCAGAGCAACTCAGGGTTAAAGCAACACCAAAGAACTTTCCCTCTGTCGCACGCACGTTATTTGTTTATCCAGCACCGGCTTTGCAAATAACGATGTCCACAGACAAGGTAGAATATGTTGCACGATTTATGAAAGTACGATCTGGCAAACTTACATAGTGCGGTTATAGCCGATAGAGGGCCGCAAAGCGAATGCGGAAGTGCCGTTCACCCTGTTACAAGTTGATGAACCACTGAAACGATTTTGGACACGTTATTTTAAGGTACAAAAAACTCTTTGGTGTTGCTTTAAGTGGCTTGTTCAAGGGCACAATGGTGGCTGTTGGAAAATGAACCCACAAGTTACTGCATGCTAGCCCAGCCCAGCCCTTTCACCACTACGCAACCCATCCCCAGAGCGTATTAAGAGGTTATGTAGAGGATGGAGTACTTATGATAGTCATACAAACTCAAGCATAAATGCAGATAGACTGTTTGCTAAATGTGAGGTAAGTAGTGAGAGGAAAGGGCTGATAAAATGACTATGTGCACCGAAGCACTTTCTTACATGGACACACACACACCCCTCAGAGCAAGAAAACCCAGTCTGCCAGTCTTCAGCACTTAACTAGCTGTCAGCTCTGTCTAGTTTCAGGGTGTCCGCGGGGTTGTAAAAAGTATTAAAAGGTAGTAAATGAAATTAGCCAAATTTAAGGCCATTTAAAAGTATTAAAAAATAATAAACGTCATCTGATGAGGTATTAAATTTTCGAACCACTAACTATGATGTTTTCCATTTGTGTTAAGTGCAGGCCTATCTCCTAAAATTCGCGTGAATTTATTTATATTATATTATTTATATGTGCGAGTAGGACCTGAGCGATATGTGCGTTTGCGGTAAAAACTTTTAGCGCCCCCTCAAACTCTATGCTCAAACTGGATATACGGCTGGCTTACTGCCTAAACTTGTTGCCAAAAGTTCGCTACCATTGACGATGTCATGGGAAATTTAATTTTTTCGGACATTTGGTTAGAGGACTCGAGTTTCAAAGACTGGCTTAGGCTAGTTGGCAACAGCCAAGAGGCTTATTACCACATCTGTAAAAAGACAAAAAATGCCCCTGGATGGGAGTGAATGCCGTCAGGTCACATATGGAGTCTACCAGAGCCGTTTTTCTACCGCTCTGGAGTCTACTAGCCAGCAAACAAGAATGGGCGGACGTAATCAGAGGTGGAAGAGTCGACTGCCTGGCTCATCGGCCACGTAGGGCTACTGTCTCCACATAAATATGCGTCATTGAAGCTATTAGTAAGTCTACGCTACCAGCTGTCATTGTCATCCAAAAAAGTAATCATTTGCGCCATCGCGTTTTCAATGACACAGGCTGTAAGAGCAGCAGACATAGCCTAAACTAGGCCTAGCCTACATACAGTATCACAATAACCCATTTTCAAATTAAAAGTCCCCATAAAGGCAGAAGGCCTTTTCATTCAAACAAATATATAATTAAATGAAAGGGGAAAAAACAAGAATATAACATGTAAACATATGCACATGTTATAAGGGGTTATTTGCAATGAGCTACCCCTGCCTTGACTACAGAATAGAGGTTAAATATAGGCCTGACAGTGTTGCTTTGTTTAGGCTATAAGATAAGGTTTAGGCTATAAGATTTAACATTTTCTACCCTCAGTAAATGTCATGTTAAGGTTAGTTTAACAGGTGTTACCTTTACATTATTCAAAGCTTGCTCAGAAGCTATAGGGTTACTCCCTTGATGTAGTATGTGATGAGATCAAAGTTCTAATAGACTTGCTTAAAATTAGTTGAATATAAGAACCTGTGTAGGTTTGTATAGGCTGTATAGTAATATGCTATCAATATATTATAATATAATATATTTTAAGTCAATTTGTCAATTAGTTTCCACAAAATTCCCCAGAAGTCACCATTTAAGGGGTTATTTTTCAAAATTTTCATCACAGGGAGCATGCAGGCCCAAAAGTATTTTATCACATGGGGCCCTCTTTCTCCAGCAGCACCCAATTAATAATTAGTATTTTTGTAAAATGTGACCGCCTATTTTTGAATGTGATACCTTGACTGGCAAATTATATGAGACAGCAAGGGTGTGTGTGTGTGTGTGTACTGCGTAAGGTCGTAGGCCTTTTTAGAAGAAAGTCCAGTAAACCTTTTCTGATTTTCATTTGTCATTTTGTCTTGATTGAGAGAGAATGATATAATAGTGAAAGAAAGAGTGTAGTGCTGGAGAAGTGGTGTGTGCTCTTCCTACACATAACAATGAAATCACTTTTTATCTTGGGTTAGGATTAAATAACAAATAATTGTGTATAGGCCAGTGTTTTTATTGAAGCAAAAAAGGAACAAAGTATCCAGTAACTGTAACAGTAAGATACTGTAAGTAAGATACAGTAAGATACTTGATTTGAATTGTAAGCATTGCTACACTTTCTTACTCAGAAAGTTAAGTAACAAAAATGACAGTAATCTGTTACTTTATAATTAGTCACCCCCAACACTGAATTTCGAAAGGTTGCCGCTAGTTGCAGCTCGAAGTCGTGTTGGTATTAAACAATATTGTGAAGGTATTAAAAAAGGTATTAAAAGGTATTAAATTCAACTTAAGAATTTCTGTATTTACCCTGAGTTTCTCTGGTCCATAGGTACACATGATGCTTAATCGTATCGGCCGGGCTTCTTGAGTAACTGTGTGTGTGTTTGTGTGTGTCCTGTCCCAGAGGAGGCCGAGGGAGACAAAAAGAAGAAGGACAAGAAGAAGAAGAAGGGAGAGAAGGAGAAAGAGGAGAAGAAGAAGGGTCCCAGCAAGGCCACGGTGAAGGCCATGCAGGAGGCGCTGGCCCGCATGAAGGAGGAGGAGGAGCGCATCAAGCGCGAGGAAGAGGAGCGCATCAAGAGGATGGAGGAGCTAGAGGCCCAGAGACAGGAGCAGGTAAGCAGGAAACACACAAACGCACGCACACATGCACGCACACTCACACATGCACGCACACTCACACATATAGACACACACACACACAAACACACGCACACATGCACGCACACTCACACATATAGCACATATAGGCCTAGACACATATATACACACGCACGCACATACAAGCACACTCACACATATAGACACACACACACACACACACACACACACACACACACACACACATATATACTGTAGACACCAGGCTTGGAATTTCACAATTTTTGGGGCAAGGCCACTTGGCCTTCAGTTGGGCATATTTGGTGGAGGGCACAAAGGCCGCACGTCAGGGCCCCAAAGCCAAAGTTAACTATACAGTAGTAGGCTATAAAAATGATCAGAGTTGTATTTAGCCTATTCACATCAGTAGACCTGCATTACTGTATGACACATTACAAAAACATGAAACATGACATTACATAGAACTATAAATCATCTGATTTTAATATTTACAGATATCTAGGCTATATTTAACATGTATTTTCTATTTGGCCTGTTGTGAAATCATGTAGAACAATTTAAACACATTGTGAAACTTAAAGCCCAAATTTGAAGACATGCATGTTGAAATTTGCTGCAAATTCAAAACCGGATTACTCTGGAATGGATAACTGTACAGAGGACTGCTTTGCACCTTTGTGTTCGGTAAGGTCTGCTGTTTATTATGATATATGGTTTGAACGAACGGTTCGTGAAGTATTCCACTGAGATGAATGGGTAGGGAGATTGGTGCAGAACCATCATTATGCAGAATAAAACGATTACATTTAATCATATTATTTACTTTTCCCACTATATCTGTACACCACTATGCTTACAATCACACACATACATTTGTGCAGTTGTAGTGTTGTAGCTGTTTTTGACACAGTGTCTCTCTCTCTCTCTCTCTCTCTATCTCTCTATCTATCTATCTATCTATCATCACAGGAGAGGCTGGAGCAGGAACGCAAGGAGAAGAAGAAGCAGAAGGACAAAGAGAGGAAGGAGAGGCTGAAGAAGGAGGGCAAGCTTCTGACCAAAGCCCAGAAAGAGGCGCGCGCGCGAGCCGAGGCCACACTGAAGATGCTGCAAGCGCAGGGTGAGTCTTAGGGCCACTTAAGGGACGCGCGAGAGCCGAGGCCATGTTGCAGGCGCAGCATAAGTCTCAGGACGAGTCTCAGGGCCACTTAAGGGACGCGCGGGAAATACTTCCTTGTCCCACATATGTCCCCCCAAGTTGGACAGCTTTCTGGTTTGAAAAAGATTGTTAGTGAAAGGGTGATGTCACAGTCCTGCCAATCTAGCATTCTCATACGTTTGTGGCCTGAGGTCCTGTCTAGGGTTGCAAAATTCCGGGAATTTTCAAAGTTGGAAACTTTCCATTGGAACTAAAGGGAATATATGGGAATTAACAGGAATAAACGGGAATTAATGGGAATAAACTGGGAATTTCTAATATGGCAAGCTAGTCTATAACAGGGAACTTAAATGTAGTGGACAAAACCCCATCTTGCAGCATAATATTAGTTAAAACAATCTGATTTAATGCAATTTCAGTCGAATTTCTACCCTGCACATAAGTCAATTACATGCACACAGCAATCAGCATAGGCTAGACATAAAGGAAACCTTTAGTGCGTTCATGTGCGTGGGAAATTTTTTTTGTTGAGTGGTGTGGTGTATCTTGGGCAGTTCAGTGTTGCCAGTTTAGCACGCTAGTAAACCATAGGCAGAGAATGGGATTCCCGCTAGCATGCTAGCTAGCTTTGTATGCTAAGCTAAGCGAAAATACGAACATACAAATCATATTGCTTATTACGAAACAAAATGTTAATGTTTGTATATGAAACAGTTTGTATGAATTACCCAAAATTCCCAGTTAATTCCCGTAAATTCCCATTAATTCCCATAATTTCCTTTAATTCCATGAAAGTTTCCAATTTTGAATATCTCCAAAATTCCCCAGCTTAACTTCCCATGGTAAGTTTCCGGTAAGTTTCCGGAAATTTACCGGAAATGTTCCGCCCCTTTGCAACCCTAGTCCTGTCCTGTCAGTCTAGCATTCTCATGTTTATGGCCTGCGGTCCTGTCCGGTCCTGTCAGTCTAGCATTCTCATGTTTATGGCCTGAGGTCCTCTTCTGTGTTGTGTTGAGTCTGCCGAATGAGTCAGGGTTAAGGATATTACCAGTCAGGGTTAAGGATATTGCTGATTTATGGAGTTTGAACTTATGAACTGGAACGTATTGAATGCATACAAATTGACAGCGTTAACGTCCACGCTATATGGGAGGGGAGCTTTGACTGTTGACTGTGTATCTTTAGGTATTGAGGTGCCATCCAAAGACTCATTGCCAAAGAAGAAGCCCATCTATGGGGACAAGAGAAAAAAGAAGCCCGTTTCTCAGACTCCTGAAGGTGATAACATACAAACACTCTTATACACACAACTCTTACACACAGACACACTCTTATACACACACACTTATACTTACACACACACACACACACACACACACACTCTCACACACACACACACACCCTCAATCGTAGGCCAGTTTTTTGTAAAGCTATTAGCCAGATGACCTTCCCCTTCATTGTTTGAATATTGTTACCGCAGAAACCTCCGAGGTGACTTCACCTACACCAGTAACGGCAGAGCCTATCACAGTCGAGAAGATGGAGGTGGACACACCCAAACTGGAAGCAGGTAATTTCATCCAGCCTAGCGTCCGTAACCTAGCTGATGTTTGATCTTTCATGCTATTTCATAGTCATTTCTTTACTTTAAAGATTGCTTTAGCACTTAACATTTAGCATGAACACAGCTATGAATTAAAGTTGTATTGCTGTTTTTAATGAATACAGATTTGTACTGAAGTTGTATTGCTGTTTTTAATATACATAGCTGTCAATTAAAGTTGTGTTTCTGTTCCATTTCGTTTCTACTGACCATCCGAAACTCATAGAACCGTGGTTACATGCATAACCATCGATTTGTAATGAATACAGCTGTGAATTAAAGCTGTGTTGCTGTTTGTAATGAATACAGATTTGTATTGATGTTGTGCTGTTGCTTCTCCCCAGCAAAGGAACCGAAGCCAGAGGCTGCAGATGTGGATGACTGGGAGGCCATCGCCAGTGATGAAGACAAAGGTGAAAGATTTTCCCAGGCTTGTCAGAATGAAAGAATTATTTTGACAAATGGGGCGTGCCACCACGAAATGAGTCCAGTGTTTATTGGATATTCATAGTCCACAGACCTTAGGGTTTAAAACAAGGGGTCATTTGTTCAATTCCATTTAGCCAACCCAAAATGTGAAAGCTATCGTCTCAGCAAAAAAACAAGTTTTGAGAAAATCAGCCTTAAAGTTTTTAAAGTGTAGATGATCTTTGGC
The DNA here is from genome assembly GCF_046254945.1 of Alosa pseudoharengus. NCBI lineage: Eukaryota > Metazoa > Chordata > Actinopteri > Clupeiformes > Clupeidae > Alosa > Alosa pseudoharengus. The sequence goes on along the minus strand of NW_027468689.1, from coordinate 7,466,161 downwards.
TACGGATTTCTTTGGAGAACGGACAACAGAGATTGACATTGACAGCAACATAAAGAAGACGAGCAATCAGATGGGACGTGGTCAGATGCTGATGAAGATGTAGGCCTTCTGTACCTGTCGTTTCAACTGAACCGCCTGCCGCCATTCAGAATCTCTATTGTTTAATCCGAACAGATCCGAACTACACAGCGCAGCTTCTAAATACTCCATGTTTGTTTGTCTGTCTGTCTGTCTGTCTGTCTGTCTGTCTCTCTCTCCTTACTTTCCTGTCTGTCTGCAGAACTGAAGAAAGTTCACATAGAGGTGAAGGAGACTCAGCCGCGGAAGACGGCAGCACCACAGGCTGAGAACGGCAGCGAGGAGGAGGAGGATGAGGAGGATGACGATGAAGATGAAGAGGAGGATCAGGAGGATGAAGAGGAGAGTGATGGGGCTGAGGAGGAAAAACCGGCGACGCAGGCGACGCAGAGTGCCAAGAAAGCGGAGAAAGAGCCAAGCTCGGATTCGAGTAGCGAGAGTGACTCTGATGATGGGCGCACCAAAGAGGAGCGACTCTACGACAAGGCCAAGAGACGCATCGAGGTAGACATGCGCGTGCAAACACGCACACACGTTCAATTATATATTCACAAACCTATCACACTATTTAACGGTTTTTATCACAAACGTATCACGCTATTTAACGGTTTTGTCACAAATGTATCACGCTATGTAACGGTTTTATCACAAACGTATCACGCTATTTAACGGTTTTTATCACAAACGTATCTCACTTTGTAACAGTTTTATCACAAACGTATCACACTATTTAACGGTTTTGACACAAAAGTATCACGCTATGTAATGGTTTTAGCGTTTTAGTTGCTCATATTAGTACTAGTTCTGCTGTTCTGTGTGTGTCATATTAGTACTAGTTCTGCTGTTCTATGTGTGCTTAAGGAATTCTGGTGCATGTTCAGTTCTGGTTCTCTAAATGAGGAAGCAGTTTGTTGTTGTAGAGTAAGTCTAAGTGAGAGCCAATCAACACATTGCTTTAGGGGGGAGGAAGGGGTATAATTTGATTGGCTCTTAGGGCTACTAACGCACTGTGTACTGAGTACACATTCACATTGTTTCTCTTGATGGTGTCTGTTTTAATGCAGTCTTGTCTGAGTCACTTTATTCTCTTTGCACCATTAGAAACGACGACAAGACAACCTGAAGAATATTAACCTGGACAAATTGCGAGCACCGGTTATCTGTGTCCTGGGCCATGTCGACACAGGAAAGACCAAGATCCTGGATAAGGTGAACATGCCAATTATTTGCTTGTCCTGTCAGTATTAATTAACCCCAGACCATGAGTTTGTTGTTTGTGTGCGTGCGTGTGTGTTTGTGTGTGTGTGTGCCCATGCGGGTTTGAGTGCGTGTTTGTTTGTGCATGTGTTTTTGTACTCCTGCGCTGATGTCTTATCTGTGTGTGTGTGTAGCTGAGACACACCCATGTGCAGGATGGTGAGGCGGGAGGAATCACCCAGCAGATCGGTGCCACCAACGTTCCACTGGACACCATTATGGAACAGACCAAGATGGTCAAGAATGTAAGAAGCCTTTCAACGTTTTTAAAGTAGTTACAAGAATCTGTTTGTAGTGTCGTTCCTTTGGGTGACCCATTTAACTGAGGTCCTGACTCACTGTGACCCATTAAAGATCCCATAGATAGATAGATAGATAGATACTTTATTGATCCCCAGGGGAAATTCCATGGCACTTATCACAAAGAGTAGGGGGTGCCCCGGTGTTTTGGCTAAATTCCCAGCCTGGCACATTCAATCTGGTCCCCTAATCATCCCCCAGTGTAATTGGCTCATTCATTCATTCCCTCACTCTCCACCTCAAGCTGGGGTGTGGTGAACATTGTGGTGCATAATGGCTGCTGTGCATCACCCAGCTGGGTGCTAGATATTGGTGGTGATTAGTCAGGTTCCCCCTTTACTGTAAAGCACATTTTTTTAAAGCCCCCTTTACTGTAAAGCGCAAGCGTTATTGTTGCTTTAGTGTTTTGTACACTTACTAACACAGTCAGGCTGTATCTCCAGTAGTCATTGCTAATAGTAGTCATTGCTAATAGTAGTCTGAAATGGCCTTAAAGTGTAATTCCAGCGAAAATTGACACAAGGGTGTTTTTCTGCATTAAAACACATCAAATAAGCCATTTTTGTTGATCAACCACTACAGAGCTTGGCCTGGTATATGCTATAGCCCCAAATCGCAAACAGTGGATTAGCTATGGGCAGTAAGCTAAACGCTTCCCAAATATAATTTTTTTTAACCAGTAATATTGTTCAAAACAGCACCAAACCTCGTCAGTAGCTTGCTTAGGGTCTCTACACATAAAACGAAACACCAACAACCTATTTAGTGAACGCAGTGTTTATTACAGAAGACTGTTAAGATGTTCCCTACACATCGGCGCTATCTTTGTCGGGTTGGTTGTTCTCTCTGAACTAGGTTATGGAATCTTGGGCTTTTGGTGTTTTTATTTTTGTACGCAGGCTATGAACCTACTTTCTTTTGTGTGGCACTGTGATAGACACATGAAAAGTATTATTATTATTATTATTATTATTAGAATACATCATAATAAGAATAAACCAATGATCTGCTAACTGTGTGTGTGCGCCCGTCTGCAATCTAGTTTGACAAGGACAACGTCAAGATTCCTGGAATGCTTATCATTGACACGCCTGGTCACGAGTCCTTCAGGTACGTAAACCTTTGGATAAAAGCGTCTGCTAAATGAATAAGTGTGTGTGTGTGTGTGTGTGTGGGGTGCCCATGCTGACCGTTCCCTGTGTGTTGTGTTCCTGCGTGCAGTAACCTGAGGAACAGGGGCAGTTCTCTGTGTGACATCGCCATCCTGGTGGTGGACATCATGCACGGCTTGGAGCCCCAGACGCTCGAGTCCATCAACCTGCTCAAGGAGAAGAAGTGTCCCTTCATAGTCGCCCTCAACAAGGTGAGGTCATCACCTGCATGTGTTATCCATTGCATTACGTTACAGTTCGCCATTTAGCTGATGCTTTTGTCCAAAGCAGCATACAAAAGAAGGGAACAGTCAATGTCCAGTGCTATGAGAACGTTAGTGCAGCTATACTACGTACAACTGGCATTGACCAGTGAAGTTAAGGAAAGCTCCAGTGATAGATGTGATGGTTAAAGATGCCCCCCTAAGTGTAGCACTGTAGCTGCCTGGCCGCTTTAGCTGTTGGCTGCAGCAACTCGAGCTAGGTAGCACAAGAAACGGTGCTCTCAAGAAACAGAGATCTATGTGAAAAATGGCCAGAGTTCTCCTTTAAGTCAAGGGAAAAAGGAGAGGGATAGCCGGGAGGGAGAAGAAGGTTGTGGTAGGTGCTAGATTAAGCATGTCCATTTGTTAGCAGTGCTAGGAGGATTTGGGTTGCCCACTGCTGTAAGGGCTGCCTGCATCCTGTGACGCTGTAAAGCTGCTGGTAAAGCATCCTGTGACACTGGACTGACACTGGGTCTGTCTTCACTGTTCTATCAGGAAAAAATAAAAATACATTTTTAAAAACAAAATTGTGCACAGTAGAGGCACATTGTCATGGTGGAAGAGAACTTGTAATAATGTGAAATAATCTGCATTTCTTATCCTGATGTATTGAGAATATATGATCTCAATTCCTATAATATGAAGAAAAATAGTTTGGCGTCTCTGACACTGTTGTTTATGTGTGTGTGTGTGTGTGTGTGTGTGTTTGTTTGTTTGTGTGTTTGTGGATGCATGTTTAGATCGACCGTCTGTATGACTGGAAGAAGAGTCCTGAGACAGACGTGCAGACCACGCTGAAGAAGCAGAAGAAGAACACCAAGGACGAGTTTGACGAGAGGGCGAAGGCTGTGATCGTGGAGTTCGCCCAGCAGGTCAGCGGCTCCTTAGACCACTTTTTACTCTCAACACACTCTCTCTCACACACACACACACACACACACACAGACAGTTCCACAGCAGTGTACAATGACACACAGTGAGTGTGTGTGTGTGTGTGTGTGTGTGTGTGTGTGTGTGTGTGTGAGTTGAAGTTCACGGCACATGCCTTTGGATTTAATGACAGGCATTTGATGGGAAAAGCTGTTTTATTAGGTCCAGTCGATGCTTCCAGATGTTGTGAAGCGTGTCCGACACTTGTAATAATGACCGTTTTTGGACCGTACTAATGACCGTACTAATGACCATTTGGTGCTTTTGTCCTTTTTGTGATTTTTATTAATAGGGTCTCAACGCCTCCCTTTTCTACGAGAATAAGGACGTCCGCACCTTTGTTTCCCTGGTACCTACTTCTGCCCACTCCGGCGACGGCATGGGCAACCTGATCGGCCTGCTGGTGGAGCTGACCCAGACCATGCTGGCACGCCGCTTGGCACACTGTGACGAGCTGCGGGCACAAGTCATGGAGGTGAGTGTCGGTGGACGATGCCTTTACACTGGGATGATCGGAATTGTCATCCCGGTGTAAACCGGAACCGTGATGGGTGTGGAATTCTATGTTCAAAACAATCAATTTATAGACTGACTAACTAGGGTTGGGCACCGAAACACGGTTCTAATATGGCACCGGTGCCGACCCAAATGATAGTAACTGCATTGAATAACAACGTGGATTTCGGTGCCTCATTTCGGTGCTTAAATCGCGTTTTTTTGTTTTTGTTTTTTTGTACGAGGCATCACTGCATGTCATGCGCCATCTCTAACGTCTTGCTTTGATAGCAACACATCCAGATACAGTTGGCTAACATAAACACTGGATGTATAAACCAGAGGGGTGCACCACATAGGCGAGTGGACAGTGTTTCACAGCTTGCGGGAGCCCAAGTAGCTTTAAAGTGATATCACGAGCTCCTGTCAAAATCTAGCAGTAGGCCTAACTACACACAAGGAAAAGGCTATGAAACAACATCAACAGTATACGTTACACAATATCCTTGCTAATGCGCTAGCTGGCATTTATTTGAAATGTTATCAGCAAAGTTGTAAGGTGAAAACTTTATTTCACGGTGTGTTAAACAACATAATGGCATGATATTAATCTTTCATGTGCATGAGGCCCATATAGCATTACAATGAATATGAAGATCATGTTAAAAGTTAGCTGGCAAAAACATAAATATGTAGGTTACATACCTGATGTCACTGAGCTGTCAAAGAGGCTACGGAACCATCTCCGTACGTTATGGCTAATTAAACTCAGCTGACTGGTATAGCGCATAGCCATAGTTGCTGTTAAAATGCCTACTAGCGCTGGGAATCTAAACACTTCACTGACATGTAGCCTAACATGTTCAAAACTATTGTGTGTTATGGGGGAAGACATGAAATTTCTTGAAGCATTTGGGAACACACTGAATTAACGGGAAAGTAATTCAGAAAGAGTCCCTGTTAGATTAGCTTTCTTGCAAATGCCATTGTCCATGACCTGGCAGTTCTATGGCAAGCGGTTTTAACATACCTTATGGCAAACCGCCTACACTGGGTAAACTTGAAAGCAGAGCTTACCATTGTGTGTGCATCCATGGCAAGCTGTTTTAACATTTAAATGTAGGCTATTATGCATAGGAGCAATGAGATATTGATAGTAAATTTAATATAACAGTTCAATTTCCTGTTCAAATTTGTCTTATCAATAAAAAAAAGCAATTCATGCTTTAGACCATTTTAATTTAAATATAAAGTACCGGTTCAGGCACCGCTTCGGCACCGGCACCGTTTTAAAAGTATCGATTTAGCACCGGTATCAGATAAAACCCAAACGATACCCAACCCTACTAATAACATCAACGTAATTAGCTGAAGTTGACGGTGATGTTTATGGCCCTGTATCCTTTTTATCCACCTATGGGGCTGATTATTTACGGGCGCATGGAGGTGAGGGCTGGTGTTGAGCCACCTGCTGCGTCAGCTAATCGCATCTCTGGAATGATAGATTAGTAGTGTTGATGGTTTTGCTCTTGTATTCACACATTGATCTACCGTTTGATCCTACTCTCGCATTTTCTGGACCAGTAATGAATGTTGAATGTCATCTGTTTGGTGCTGTTACATAGTATTGGAGAACATTTTTCATTATTAAAGTATCCACAGAAAATCTCAACTTTAAACATCCACAAGGAATTGATAGCATGAAACATTTGTTTGGTGTCCTGATGGTAATTTTGATACCACAGATGAATACCACCTGATGTATGCAGATGATCTGGTGATTCTTTGTCCATATAGTGCTGACCTTCAACAGTTACTAAGGGTCTGCTCCCACTATGGCTCAGACTTTGACATTAAGTACAATTCTAAGAAGAGCAGCTATTATGATTGCTAGAAGCAAGGAGGTCAATAAACTGTCATTCCCTGATTTCTTTCTGTCTGGTACTGTGCTTAAAGTGTTAGATGAGGTCAGATATTTAGGGCACTATATAACTGATGACCTGTCTGACTGCATGATGTATGCACAAGCTAATATGCTGAACCGCAAATTTAGTATGTGTTCATTGGCTGGTAAGACACACTTTTTAAAGCTTTCTGCATTCCAATATACTGCCCAGTTGTGGCGGCGCTATAAAAAAAAGCAGTATGCAGAAACTCAATGTGCCATATAAAAATGGCATGAGGCTGCTGCTTAAAGGTGGTCTAAGCAATGCCACGCGTTTTTTAGGCTAAAACATTTTGTCACTTACTGCAAACATCACCTAACCAACCGCTAGCTGTCCGTGTTCTGAATACACTGTAAAAAACGTGCTCTCTGTGGACAGCCCAGGCTCCAAAAACGCAACAAAAACAACCTGGGAAAACCTAGCCCATAAAAACATAAACCGTTCCAGCAAATCACAGACGAGATGCATGTTTAGGAGAGTTTCCATTGCACGGGAGCAGCACGGGAGGGAGGGGGAGGAAGTCACGAGCTAGCTCTCTGTTTTGTTTGAAAGTCAACAGAAGTGACGTTACCCAGCATCGCTTAGAGCAGTGTTTTTCAACCACTGTGCCGGGGCACACTAGTGTGCCGTGAGAGATCAACAGGTGTGCCGCAGAAAATGACCCAAATGTCACTCACTGGTCCAGAAAAACAACTGTTGCATCAAAGAATTTATAACCACATGCTCTCACTGATTGTATGATTGCCCTATTTGTGGTATGCAGGCATTGTACAACGGGGGCCCCATATCCAGTATTCACAGAGTTTTAGGCTATGGTATGTTTTTTTTTTTTTTCACACAGGATGTTAGTGTGTCGTGGGACATTTTAAGTGTCAAAAGTGTGCCGTGGCACAAAAAAGGTTGAAAAACACTGGCTTAGAGCACCTTTAAAGTGCCATGATGGAGCAGTGCAAGCTGAATGTTTGTTAGTGTTGGTGTATCCACCTGCCCTGATGTACTCAGGAATCTCATGTTCAGGTGTATGTGTAGACTAACTGAGTCCTTCAACAGCATAATTGCAACACTAGTGAACCCTGCAATGAGTATGGTAGTTAGGTTCACTTCTAGACTGTGGAACCATTGGCCTTAATGAGTATGGTTAGGTTCACTTCTAGATTGTGGAACCATTGGCCTTAATGAGTATGGTTAGGTTCACTTCTAGATTGTGGAACCATTGGCCTTTTAGTTTATATGCTAATATTTGAATACTCTTTCTGTGTATGGTGGAACTCTGACAAAAAAAACACATACAATAAAATGACTACAGTCAGTCTTTTTACTATGTTTTGTATTGTGATATGGACTGATCTCTGTCTCCTGAATAAAGAATGAACTAAGAGACCCAGCCAGTCAGACCAATAGTATGAAAAATCAGAAACACAATACAATGATGTGCATCAAGGGAGAGACAGCATGACTTCACTTAAAGATCCATCAGCTGCTCTAACTAGACAAGGAAATAGTTAGGGTTTAAATGTCCTTTCAGGCTGACGGGAGATGGCGTTGGTCATCCCATCTCACGTGGACTACACTGAATCAGACTCTGATTAGTGGCAACCTGGCAATCCGCAGATAGGAGCAGATAGCTACTGACGCAGTCATGCAGAGCAGTGAAACACTGCAAAGTCATAATATTCCCGCTTATCTCTAAATACAGTTACACACAGATATACACAGGGACAGTACAGATATCATACAGTCATTACATAGAATCATACTTTTAGTGTCAAAGTGACCCACTAATAAGAAATGCAGAACATTAAACCACATATTGGAATATTGGACATAATGCATAACATTAAACCACATATTGCAATATTGGACATAATGTTCTATTCCACTTTCTCTCAGTCTCCATTTTAACCATAGAAAGAATATTTGACTTGTTTGTGTAAAAAGTATCTGCTCTAAATAGACATATGAACCTGCACGTAGCTGTCTGCTTGTGTTGATGCCAATGTCCCGTCCGTAGGTGAAAGCCCTGCCTGGCATGGGCACCACCATCGACGTGATCCTGATCAACGGGCGACTGCGTGAGGGTGAGACCATTATCGTGCCCGGGGTGGAGGGACCAATCATCACCCAGATCAGAGGTCTGCTGCTGCCCCCACCACTCAAGGAGCTCAGAGTCAAGGTTCGTGTGTGTGCCCGCACCCCCCTCATCTTCACCCCCCCGCACCCTTCCCCATCTTCACCCCACAGTCACCCCCCCTCATCTTCACCCCCCCCCCCCATCATCTCTGCCCTGTTTATCTCCTCCTCCTCTTGTCTGATATCCACTCCTCCTCTTCCTCCTCTTGTCTGATGTCCACTCCTCCTCTTGTCTGATGTCCACTCCTCTTCCTCCTCTTGTCTGATAACCACTCCTCCTCTTGTCTGATGTCCACTCCTCCTCTTCCTCCTCTTGTCTGATGTCCACTCCTCCTCTGTCTCCAGAGCCAGTATGAGAAGCATAAGGAGGTGTGTGCGGCGCAGGGTGTGAAGATCCTGGGGAAGGACCTGGAGAAGACGCTGGCAGGTCTGCCCCTGCTGGTGGCACACAAGGACGACGAGGTCCCCGTCCTGAGGGTAAGATGGGATGGCTCCTCCTCTCTCCCCCGCACTGCTCTGTGTGTGTGTGCTGCACCTAGTTAGTGGGCCTTGATGCTAATGGGACATGGACTGCATTTATGTAGCGCTTTTCTACTCTTTTCAGCACTCAAAGCGCTTTACAGAGTAATGCCACACATATACACACACACACACACACACTCACACACCGATGGTGGAGGCTGCCATGCAAGGCGCCAACCTGCACATCGGGAGCAGTTTAGGGTTCAGTGTCTTGCTCAAGGCCACTTCGGCAGGGTCAGGGTATATTCTGTCCAGTGTGTGTATGTATGTATGTGTGTGTTCTCAGTCTGTGTGTGTGTGTGTGTGTGTGTGTTTCTCTGGTGCAGGATGATCTGATTCGGGAGCTGAAGCAGACGCTGAACTCCATCAAGCTGGAGGAGAAGGGTGTGTACGTCCAGGCCTCCACACTTGGCTCCCTTGAGGCTCTGCTGGAGTTCCTCCGCACCTCCAAAGTGCCTGTGAGTAGCCACACACACTGTAGCCTAGTAGCCACACACTGTAGCTTAGTAGCCACACACTGTAGCCTAGTAGCCACACACACTGTAGCTTAGTACACACACACTGTAGCTTAGTACACACACACTGTAGCTTAGTACACACACACTGTAGCTTAGTACACACACACTGTAGCCTAGTACACACACACTGTAGCCTAGTACACACACACTGTAGCCTAGTAGCCACACACTGTAGCCACACACTGTAGCCTAGTAGCCATGCACACTGTAGCCTAGTAGCCACGCACACTGTAGCCTAGTACCCACACACTGTACCCTAGTACCCACACACTGTACCCTAGTACCCACACACTGTAGCTTAGTAGCCACACACTGTAGCTTAGTAGCCACACACTGTAGCTTAGTACACACACACTGTAGCTTAGTACACACACACTGTAGCCTAGTAGCCACACACTGTAGCCTAGTAGCCACACACTGTAGCTTACCTAAAACCCATGTGTCCAGAGGACATGTGAGTAGCCATCAGTGCACCAGTGTGTTGCTCTGGTCTAATGCCTCTCTCCTGTCTCTGGTCTAATGCCTCTCTCCTGTGTCTGATTGCAGTATTCGGGCATCAACATCGGCCCGGTGCACAAGAAGGATGTGATGAAAGCCTCCACCATGCTGGAGCACGACCCACAGTGAGTTCCGTCTGCCTTTGGCTCTTTCCATATAAGGAGAGTAGTGTAGTAGGTCTAAGGGGTTCATGGGCAGTTCTTCTCTTCACATTTCTGTAGTTCCTATAGTTTCCTAAGAGGCTCATGGGCAGTTCTTCTCTTCACATTTCTATAGTTTCTATAGTTCCTATAGTTTCCTAAGAGGCTCATGGGCAGGTCTTCTCTTCACATTCCTATAGTTCCTATAGTTTCCTAAGAGGCTCATGGGTAGTTCTTCTCTTCACATTTCTATAGTTCCTATAGTTTCCTAAGAGGCTCATGGGTAGTTCTTCTCTTCACATTCCTATAGTTTCCTAAGAGGCTCATGGGTAGTTCTTCTCTTCACATTCCTATAGTTCCTGTAGTTCTTCTCTTTACATTCCTATAGTTCCTATAGTTCCTATAGTTCCCTAAGAGGCTCATGGGTAGTTCTTCTCTTCACATTCCTATAGTTCCTATAGTCCCCTAAGAGGCTCATGGGTAGTTCTTCTATTCACATTCCTATAGTTATCCTTCCACAGTTTGTGGTTAAAAAAACGTCCTGGCTCTGTAAATGGGAAAAATTGGATTAGATGAGCAGACGGCACCTTTTCAGTGTAACATATCTACGGGAGTGTGTTGTGGTCTACTCGCTGAGCCTGGGTTGGTGTGTGTCTGTGTGTCTGCAGGTACGCTGTGATCCTGGCCTTTGATATTAAGGTGGAGAGAGACTCGCAGGAGATGGCCGACAGTCTGGGCGTGCGCATCTTTAGCGCCGAGATCATCTACCACCTGTTCGACGCCTTCACCAAGTACCGGGAGGACTACAAGAAGCAGAAACAAGACGAGTTCAAGTGCGCAACTCTATCGGTTAAATTGATTTCAGATGTAGACCAAGCACTGTATATAGAGATTAGTGAAGGTCCATTTCCATACTCCTGTGTGTGTGTGTGTGTGTGTGTGTGTGTGTGTTTGACCCTTCTCTTCTCCTCTGTACGTGTGTGTTTGACCCTTCTCTCCTCCTCTGTACGTGTGTGTGTGTGTGTGTGTGTGTTAGTCCCTTCTCTCCTCCTCGTTAACGTGTGTGTGAACGTGTTTGACCTTCCTCTCTTCCTCTGCAGGCACATTGCTGTTTTCCCATGCAAACTGAGAATCCTACCCCAGTTCATCTTCAACTCCCGAGACCCTATCGTCATGGGTGTGATCGTAGAGGCCGGGGTCATTAAACAGGGATCGCCGCTCTGCGTGCCCAGTAAAGGGGTAAGAGTGTGTGTGTGTGTGTGTGTGAGTGGTGTGTGTCTGTATATTAGTGTGTATTTGTGCCACCACATGCACGAATGTGGCCAGTTTGAAGAATATCATGTCTATGCCTCTGATGCATCCATGAAACACCATGTGATTTAGTCATGTAGTCATCATTGCACCATGAAACACCATGTGATCAGTCATGTAGTCATCATTGCACATTGGTAAAGGCCTTTGCTCAAGTCTTTTTTTTCTCCAAAAAAACAACTCTGAAACTTGTCAAAAGGTTTTTGGAACAGGTTTGGATTCTCTGTGTTCTTCAGATCCATGTTAGTGTTAGCAAAGTCCTTTTAGGCAAGTCCCTCCACTCGGCGGCCAAATTGCAACGCTTTTTGGGCACTTATCAGGCATCTATTTCGGCAGAAATGCACGTGCGCAAGGCTTCGACACCAACCTTGCTACAGCGGCGAGATCACACCACATGATTGGCTCAATGTATTTACAACACACCACATGATTGGCTCAATGTATTCACAACACACCACATGATTGGCTCAATGTATTCACAACACACCACATGATTGGCTAAATGTATTCACAACACACCACATGATTGGCTCAATGTATTCACAACACACCACATGATAGGCTCAATGTATCAACGTTTTGCCGCGGAAGGGCTGGGATATGTGAAGACAACTGCCATATTGGCGTTACAAGAGTGCTGTGTCTCTTCATTAGAAAGTCTGGTGTTAGTGAGTGAGGTTTCCTGCTGCAACATCGTGGTTTTCAGCAGACCTAGCTGGCGCTTATGTCTCTCTTGTTTGCAGTTTGTAGATATCGGCATCGTTACCAGCATCGAAGTAAACCACAAAGGGGTGGAGAGTGCCAAGAAGGGCCAGGAGATCTGTGTAAAGATCGAGCCTATTCCGGGCGAGTCGCCCAAGATGTTCGGCCGACACTTTGAGGCGACCGACTTCATCGTTAGCAAGGTAGGAGAACGTGTGCAGCAAGCTTCTGTCTGCATATTGTGGGACTCCTTTTGGCCGTGCGTGATAGTCATTTGAGTTGGTTGATGAGTTTTCTGACTGCTCAACTGTCGTCTGTTTTTGGTCAGATCACACGTGCATCCATCGACGCGCTCAAAAACTGGTTCCGTGACGAGATGACAAAGTCCGACTGGCAGCTCATCATGGAGCTTAAGAAGACCTTTGAAATCATCTGAGCACAGGAGAAATGACTGTCCATGTACACACACACACACACACACACACACACACACACACACACACACACACACACACACACACACACACACACACACACACACACACACACACACAGGCATACATACCAACACAGGCATAGACCCTGCCTATCTTGCGCACTCCTGAGATGATGCCTCTAATGAAGGAGGCAAAAGGTTTGAGAAACACACACTTTACCCACTCACACAAACGCATCTCATCGTACCATCACAGGGGGGGGGATTGCAGTGTGGAAGCTGATGCCCCCCCTCCACCCCCCCCCCCCCCCCCCCCCCTTCCCTTGCTCTGGGTGGGGATTGTAATGAAAAAGCAAGAAAGAGACAGAAGAGGGACAAAAAGTGTTTTCTGTGAGAAACCGAACTATTTCCACTGTTTTAACAGTGACAGTTAGACAAACAATTACACACTATTCCAATGTGCCTGTTCTTCTGACTCTTCAGTTTGTAGGTTTTTTCAGTTTTTTTTTTTTTCCTCTTTTCATTTCACGGCTGCCCTCTGCCCTGCTGTGTCCAGAGCCTGCCCCCCACCTCTATGGTCATGACGCGAGCGTGTGTGTGTGTGGGGGGGGGGGGGGGAGGGCTGCTCAGGACCCAGAAGTGTGGGGCTCCAGGTTCCTCTCTGACATTCTCCCAGCTGGGCTTTTAGATGTTTCAGTATTAGCAGTGTTTTACTCTGTCTTTTTCCATCCTCCGGTTATTATTTTCGGGGTTATTTTTGAATGCTAAGGTAACCCCATCCACTCGCCTCACCAAGCAAACGATTCGACTATGAATTCCATCACTTAGCCTCCACCGCTCCCGCTGGTCTGCCCGGCACCTCGTGGGCGTTTCTACAATCGGGTGGACAAAGGAGGATACAGGCAACACTTTAACTGAGCTGAAATGTAAAAGAAAAGATTAAAAAAACAAATATTCCAATAAAGAAATGGCATATTTATAGAAAGGTTTCAGCCTGAGTTGATGACCGTTGTGATCATGTATGGGTTGGAAGCTAAATGTGTTAATACTAAAAGAGGTATTATATTATGCAGTGGCCATATCATGATAAAAGCATCTGATTTACCACCATATCATTCAGCATGATGTCATTCATGGATACTCGACTGAAAATGGTAAGGCTGCTACAGTACCACGTGTTTTCCAGCAGGGGGAACCTGTCAACAATGACATACCAGGACTGATGACTGCTGTGCCACTGAAATGAGTCAAATGTAATTTTGAAATGCGGGTGACTTGTTCTAAAATGCTTAGGATGAACGATTAATGCAAAAATGTATAGTTTTCAGGAGTGCCTAGTAGTTCAGAACTTAGTTAACCAACGTAGCTTAATGTGGGGGGGGGAAACACTTGTCAGGATAAACAATGTTTGATGGAATATTCTCAGCAATCGCACCACTATTTGTGTTATTGAAAGCAATGGGCGCACAGCACGGTTGTGGCTTTCTGGCAGATTGCATGTACAGTAGGCTACCTAATTGGCCTGAATGTTATTCTGTAGCTTATTACGTAGCCCGTCATACTATGATGTAGGCTATTATGTGTTTTATCTATGATGTTATCTGCATCAGAAACGGCAGCTTATTCAGGTTTGCTGGATAACTGAGAACGGTTGACAGTTTGCCAAAGGGAACCTGGAGCGAAACTAGACCTGCCAGACAAATCTAGGCAAATCGTCATAGCGTCCGGGAGGAGGGATCACAGGGAGAGGGTGCTCCAAATATCGCACTCATGTAGCCGGTGGTAGATGTTGTGTATAAGCCCTCTTTTAATCTAGTGAACTTTTATTCGGTTACGCTTGGAGGTCGTTGTTTGTGAATGTGGCCATGAATCCCGCTGAACAGACAGTTACGTGGCTCATTACATTGGGTGTCCTGGAATCCCCGAAAAAGACCATTTCAGACCCAGAAGGATTTTTACAGGCATCTCTCAAAGATGGGGTGGTCCTTTGCAAGCTGTTGGAACGACTGCGCCCAGGGTCCGTCGAGAAAGTAAGGTTATATTAATATGTTAGGCACCCAAGACTACGGAAAATATTACGCACGCAGCTGTCAAGGCTTTACCTAACCATGTTTGTATTTTATAGGGAGAGTTAGTTGGTTTAAATAAAGAGCATTGTCCTGATGACAGGAAATGCCACAGCCATAAGCACAAGCGATAGTAACAGGCTACCAAACAAACAGGACTAGACCAGAAATGTGAGTTTGTTTAGTCCATCTTCATCTACAAATAATTTCAGGATCCCTAATTTCAGGGTTAATTTCGTTAACTAGGCCATTTATGGTTTTATGGATCCCTTTAAATGACAAGGATATGTATAATTCTAAAACTTCCTCCTATAACATAGTCTTTAATTACTGCAGATTTAAGATATTCCCTCTAATCTAACCAACAGAACAGTGCAACTGATATACAGAGTCCACATGAGCTGGGCGCCATTGACAGAGATCATTTGAGGGGAGGAATACCCCCAATTTAAAGGAACAGTACCATGATTTAGTTATTAGGGCTCAACGACAAGTGTGTTCAGCCATCCCACCATCCCATCACTATAAAAAAAAAGATAAAATAAATACAGATGTTTCTTCATAATGCATACAAAATTAACTTAGTCCCAATAAATCAACTTAGGCTGAAATAAATAAATGTAGACACTTTTGAATTACCCAAATCAATTATAGCAACCTGTGATGATGTACAGAACAAATTTCAAAATGAAAAAAAAAAATAGCATGAACCTGTAATGTCTAAAATAAAGGCCATTGCTGAGGTCTTGCACATTTCAGATGCAAGAGCATCCAGGAAACCAAACAGTCATCCTAGTTGAACAGATGCATCCAATAACAAGTCATTCGGGTAATAATATTAGTGGTAGTGCCACTAAAACAAATTGAACCTGCTGTTGCATGTTCATGATTTTTTAAATGTTACAGCCTATGTTTGCCTATCAAACTCAATGTGCCTGCATGACTGACACACATGCTTCCCAGCAACTATTGTGGAATATTAGAACGTCATTTCCTCTTTTCCAACCCTACTTCCCGATTCTAAATACAATTACATAAGTTTTCTCCATGCCGATTATAGTATATGTAATATGAACTATGTAAATATATTATATAGTGCTCACAGTTTTGAATGTCAAGAAGCCTAGAGTTCCCGAATTGTAAAATAGTACGGATCGGGATTGGTAACGCGGTTCGCTTTTCCGTCATCACAGATTTGTCAGGAACCAAGGAACGACTCCGACTGCCAGAGCAATATCAGAGAGTTTCTCAAAGGCTGTACTGCATTCCGCGTGGAGGTGAGTGTCAATACTTTGAATCTGTCAAACTGTGCAGGTTTTCACATGCTAAATGATCGCAAGAATATTACAGTAGCCTAGTTACGAATCTGTAACATAAATGCAGGTGAATAATCCGAAGGACAGCTCCCTGGGTGGTGTTCAAACAAGAAAGAAATATGGAATAAACATTTGTTCTTCATTGTGCATATAGACTTCCTTGACGGTTCACCTTTATATGTGTATCTGAGTGGGGAAAACCCCCTCAAAACACTGTTGTTAGATTGAAGTGAGCACGACTTCCTTCTGCATGCTGTCACTGCCTATCCGGATTTACTCTACCTAGCTGCCATCTGTAGCCTGTGGGCCTGGAATCCCGTTGAGAAATGTTGTCGAGGTGTAAATCAGCGATGATCACATTTCCTGTTTGGAAATTAGCATTGTTTTACACATATTTTGTCAACCAAAATCGTCACTTGAACCTGCAGGATGGTTGTTCAGAAAACCCAACGTGCTATGGGCTCTAAACCAATGGGAAATGTCCCCCCACCTGACATTTGTGTGGGAAGAGAGACAGATGGGGCAGAACATGTCCTAGCTTTGCTCACGTAGTGGCCTGGGCCAGGATATAGTAGGTGCAGCCTATGGGCAGATCAGGTAGCTGATTACTCAGGTGGCTTTCGTCGGGTTTAAGTGATAATTGGTCTGTTGTATATGTCAAAGAATGTTGTCTTGGCATGCTACTACACGTTACATGCCATGCGTCATGAACATTACCAAACGTCTTGGGCTTGTGGAGGATTTCACATTAAGTGGTTTGTAGAGACAGCACCCTATAGCCTACTAGATGGCTAAGAATGTTGTAGAGAAACCGTGGCACAAAAAGATAGAATAAAAGAAGCTTGATTGTTTGTGCAGGGCCATAGTTGCTCTAAGTACCCGCTTTTGAATTGGACTTGAAATTGGATTCTTGTCATATTTTGTTGTCGTCATGTCATTAGTACACTCATGTAATATTATTTTGGTTATGTTATCACATTTGATCTATCTCTATGCTATTATGTGACCTGTAGCCTGAACTGCTGTGCTTGATCGCCATCCCCCTTTTTAAAATACTATGATTGAGATGTCTCCTTGCTCACATTCTCAGAGCCTCTGGCTCCTGTGGGCCTTGTAGACGGTGGCAGACGTTGGTATGGAGCTGTGGTCAATTCTCCACCCCCAGCTGTGCCTCTGCATTTGACTTTGACAGTGTAGCAATGAGGAGATTTACACAAAACCTCCTTTGTCCCTGACCAAGTAGTCTGGCTGATGGACTCTTCTCCATTTCTCTCTCTTCTCCTCTTGTCCTTCCTAGCTCTCTCCGTAAATTACTTTTCTGTCCGCATGTGCTATTTGGTAAGTAGTGCAGTGTAGTATCAATGACATTGACACAATGAGATTGGACTAAAATTATTTTGGATTCAAATGAAAACGGAATAGTGTGGATGTAGCCTAAGAGAATGACTGATGATAGTGTTACTGGACCCAACCTTCCAGTAAGCCATAAGGCAATAAAGATGTTTTTGTCCAGCGACTTCATTCCTACTCTATGTCAGTTAGCATGGATAATGGTAGTCAGTCTATAGTATTTAGTAGCTAATTAATGTATGTGGTGGAAGTGGTGGTGCAGTGCAGTCACTTGTCATTTAAATATATGAATGTTCATTGTTACATGACTATTTAAAACAATACCCAAAGGCCTCCTTATGGGAGTCACAGGAAGTTTCACCAGTCACAGTTGTGTACGTTTATATGCTTGTAAACACATGGGGCAGCCGTGGCCTACTGGTTAGGACTTTGGGCTTCGGGCTTGTAACCGAAGGGTTGCCGGTTTGATCCCCGAACCAGTAGGAAAAATGTGGGCGGGGGAAGTGGTTGAGCACTGCTCTCCCATTACCACATCCTGGCTGAAGTGCCCTTGAGCAAGGCACCTAACCCCTCACTGCTCCCTGAACGCCGCTGTAGCAGGCAGCTCACTGCGCCGGGATTAGTGTGTGCTTCACCTCACTGTGTGTTCACTGTGTGCTGAGTGTGTTTCACTAATTCACGGATTGGGATAAATGCAGAGACCAAATTTCCGGGATCAAAAGAGTACTTATACTTACTTACTTATACATGGATATGACTGTAATCTACACCATACTCTCCTGCTGTTGTTTATGTTGATTATATATCTGAGAGATTAATATGTGATTGTTAACTGACATGGTTCTTAGCCTGGTGTACAAAAAGTCAGACGTGATTGAGGTCTGTGTTGGAAACATAGACTAAGTTGAACAAGTGTTATCGGGCTTACAGGAAGGCCTCTGTGACCCAACCAAAAATGTTATTTGTTTCCATTGTGCTACCTTGCTGGTAATATCCTCGCTCAGGTCCCCAGCTCATACTTCCTGACACAGACAACATACCGTATTTTCCGGACTATAAGTCACACTTTTTTTCATAGTTTGGCTGGTCCTGCGACTCAGGTGCAACATATATATATTTATATTAGGGGTGTAACGGTACACAGAAGTCACGGTTCGGTTCATACCTCGGTTCGGACATCACGGTTCGGTACGAGTTCGGTACAATGGAGGGAAAAGCAAAACAAAAATGCAGAAAGCATTTTTTTTTATTGTGCATGTCTCAGGCTGTACCACCTAGTGTCATACAGTCTCTTCCCTGAGCTATCTGCAACAGCCTGAAGTGTGTAAGATGTAGGCTAAACAGTACAATAAGTACCCAGACTCCATCTGTAACTTGTAAACAAAATAAGACAATCAGCTATAAAACTGAAAATAGGCCTACAGTATCTCTTATTTCTGAAAGTGCAAATTACATAGAACAATTATTTTTAAAAATCCACTTAAGCAAGACCTTCAACATCTGTGTTTAGTTGTATATGGAAGGGTCTACAATTTGCCTCAATATTTTTCATTGTGTGTAAAGTAATAATCTAGCCTACTAACTGTGAAAATATCACACTATTTTGCCTTTTTTAAAAAAACGAAATTGCTCCTTTCATTTCATAAACAGACTACAACTAGAAGTCACGTGACTTTGCCCTTTGACGTTAACTCACCGTAGCATGGTTTGTTTATTAGCCTGGTTAGCGTTGTCACTTTATTTTACTGTCTATGCACTTAACACTACCAGCTCCTCATGTGAGAAGTTACAAGTTACCCCAACATAAAGGTAATTACCACGCGATTTACATAGCTTTCTGTCATTACGAAATCATTTAATTTAAGCTATAGGTTTTGGCCCTATTTGTATGTGTATCCAAAGGCTGCTGAAGCGCAGGGGAAGTTTTTTTCCCCCTCGTTTCAGTGATTGGTAGCCTACATCATCTGGGTGATGGCTTCGAATATGTGTAGCATTTTTTCCACTCACATACCCAACAACTGCTGAACAACGCCGACACACAGTTTCATCTTATCCACCACTCTTTCGCCTGTACTAACGTTACTGTAACTGAAGTTCTCAAACTTGCGATCTTAAAGAGACCAGCGGATCCTCTAACTCTTGTGGGTCTAACCTTAGTGCTGCTAATGACTGACGGACTCGACTGACGACCTACAGATTAGCGTTAGGTGTCGCTAAAGAACTCCCGTAACTCTCGCTACTTAACAGTAATTGCGCATGACATTAATTAATCAGCACACGAGTTTTATGTATTTTTATACCGTGTATTCTCCGTGTAAATTCATGCACCGAACCGTGACGCCCGTACCGTTTCGGTTCAATACGAATACATGAACCGTTACACCCCTAATTTATATATATGTTTTTTTCCTCTTAATGACACATTTTTTGACTAGTGCGACTTGTAGTCCGGTGCGACTTATAGTCCGGAAAATACGGTATTCCAGCTGCCCTAGCTCAAGTACCTGCTGGGAGACTGAAATGGCACTCTGATTCGACAGTAGCACTGATGTTGCACAGGATGGTCAGTATCTTCTCTTCTGTCATCTTCACTGGTATGTGCTCTCAAATCACGTGTTCAAGAGGTTAAGGCTAGTCACTGGTCAGGTAGGAATACAAGTGAAACTGAAGATGTCTATGAATGCAGGCAGCCTTGGCTAACATCTCTTGTTTTAAAATGATGTGGCCATCAGTTGCAAGCGAGGGGTCTCTGTGTGTGTGTCTCTCTCTCTCTCTCTCTCTCTCTCTCTCTTAATTCTCTCTCTGTGTATGTGTGTGTACATGTGTTCAGTATGTGTTCATGTGTTCAGCTCAGAGGGGAATGCTCAGATTAGCTAGTTAGCTGGATGACCGTTGTTTTGCTACACAACTGATCATACTGCTTTAAATACTCACTCTATCTTTTACTGAAACAGCGGGATGCTAGGAGGCAAATGACCAAAACTGTGTGTGTGTGTGTGTGTGTGTGTGTCTCTCTCTCTCTCTCTCTCTCTCTCTCTCTCTCTCTCTCTCTCTCTCTCTCGTGTGTGTGTGTGTGTCTCTCATTCACTGTATGCGTGTGTGTGTGTGTTTGTGTATATGTGTGTATGTGTGTGTGTTGAGGGGGGGTACATGCAGGGTGAGATTAGTGATTGCTCTCTGTGTGTGGACTGTAGCAGATTAGACTGATGGTAATCTGCTGCAGTCTGCCTTTAGGCCAAGAGAGGTCAGACGGTCAGAGTGTGTGTGTGCGTGTGTGTGTGTGTGTGTCAGGGTGTGTGTGTTTATTTGTGTTTGTGTGAGGAGTAACACTATCATTTTGATGTAGTTAAAGTGGAGTAATGAGTATTAATGATTTGTTTTTCTGTGAGGTCAGCCCTGTAGTTGTGCGTCACACTTTCCCACAACATAGAACAGAAGGGAAATGAAGGAATGATCTTCACTTATCACACCATCTCACTCACACACACACACACACACACACACACACACACACACACACACGATGCACACACACGCAAACACAAACACTCAAACACACACACACTCACACACACACACACACACACACGTGATGCGCACACACACACAAACACAAACACTCAAACACACACACACTCACATATTCTGTGAAGCGTTCCAATGCCAGGCTGCGCTGTGCTGTCAGCATGTGCTCCTTTCTGATAGTCAGTGAACCGTGTGTGTGTGTGTGTGTATGTGTGTGTGTGTGTGTGTGTGTGTGGCCATGTGCTGTGTGGCCATGTGTGTGTGTGTGTGTGTGTGCTGTGTGGCCATGTGTGTGTGAATGGAAGAGCTTGTTTGGTTGTTGTCTGCATCCACCACATTTCCATACACATTTTAATGTAGGCTCCCTCTGTGTCGTGGATATTGGGCCGTGATGGCTGTCTACAGTTGCCTTAAAGGTTGGGTTTGACCCAAGCATGCTCAGAAGTTCACCGTTCTTAATAATGGTTGTGATGTCCAGAAAGGCTGCAGACCTGGGAGCCCCTTACTGCATGCTTTTTAGGGCACTACACTAACAAATGTCTCCTGAAATAAAAGGCGTCCATCATAGCTCTAGCCTGAACAACAGTTGTACAGTACAGTGCAGTGCAGTGCAGGATCATGGTCATGTGATGTCATGTTTAAGGGACAATAGATGCTATTTCTGGCTCCCTGATTGGTGCACACATGCATGTGAGTGTTGTGTTAGTGTAGATACATCCAAAGCTCTTCGGTACGTCTGCCAGGGATCTGAGTTCACTGATCACTTGCTGGGATGCTTTCCCACAAAGGGGATCACTATCAGTCCTGGAGTGTGTGAATATTTTTTTTCGGGCAGAGATGTTAAACTGGTATACTACATTTGTAACTACGTTTGGTCGTTGGCATTTAATGCACAGCATTTCAACCAGGTCTTTCACTCTAGTGTGACTCCCAATCTTGCCCTAATCTACTGTTTCTTTGTTAATGATTGTAAATTGGCTTTTAGGATTATTGAGGGGCTTATAACATGCGGAAGAATGTGCTGCTGTCCTGTTTGTTGGAATCCTTTCGAATGAGCAGATTTCGGGAAGAGACCTTGTTGATTTGTTTCTCCTAATGTACAGGAGTAAACTCTCTCTCTCTGTCTGTCTGTCTGTCTCTCTCTCTCTGTTTTTTACAGACATTTGACGTCAATGACCTGTTTCAGGGACAGAACTTCACCAAGGTGCTAAATTCCTTGGTGTCGTTGAATAACGCTACTGCAGGTAAAAATACCCTTCCAGTCTATATGGAACTGTGTGTGCGTGTGTGTATGTTTATTTGTATAGAGGGTTTGGATACATTTCTGATGGATGGTGATGGATGTCCTGGAATGGGTGATTTTTGTATTTGTGAAAGTGTGAAGTTGTGGTTGTTTCTCTGTTGAAAATGTTGACAATGCCTTCCCCTGCTCAGTGGTCTGTTTCTCACTCCCTTTCTCTTCCCTTTCCTCCCTCTCCTCTCTCTCTCTTACCTCTCCTCCTCTCCTCTCTCTCTTTCTCCTCCCTCTCCTCTCTCTCTCTTACCTCTCCTCCTCTCCTCTCTCTCTTTCTCCTCCCTCTCCTCTCTCTCTCTTCCTTCTCCTCCCTCTCCTCTCTCTCTCTTTTCCCTCTCCTCCTCTCCTCTTTCTCTTCCTCCCCTCTCATCACTCTCTTCCTTCTCCTCCCTCTCTCCTCTCTTCCCTCTCCTCTCTCTTTCTCCCCTCTCCTCCTCTCCTCTCTCTCTTTCTCCCCTCTCTTCTCCTCTCTCTCTCTCTTCCCTCTCCTCATCTCCTCTCTCTCTCCCCTGTCCTCCCCCTCTGTGTTTAGATATCGGGCTGCGCGGAGACTCTGTATGTGGCCGTCACTCGTCCACCCATCGGATAAAGTCGTTCGAGTCGCTCTCCTCCCACGCCAACCACGGTCGCTCCTCAAGACTCCAGCACCACCAATACCGCAGCCTGGTGAGTGGACAGTGCAGACTATGGCGTCTCTGAGTGGACAGTGCAGACTATGGCGTCTCTGAGTGGACAGTGTGGCGTCTCTGATTGGACAGTACAGAGCGTGGCGTAGACAGTACAGAGCGCGGCGTCTCTGACGGCTCATACACACAGTTGCGTGCGTTGCCGTGCTGGGGACACATCCCATTCACTTTACATAGGCTCACGTCATCCGTTGCCGAACTGAATTGTGGGTCCGTTGTGTCGCGTTTCTCCCGTCGCTCGCGTTGAAAAGTTCAGCTGTTGCTGCACCGACAGACGGCACCGGCCAATCCAATTCCAAACAAGTGAACAACAGACGGCACCAGCTATTTAAATTACGGTTATACCTTAACCCTTAGAACCCGATTGACGCAAAGTGCGTCAAAAAACACACCCTTTCTTCTCTGTTACATTGCTCCGGAACGGTTCATCGCAGCGAGATGAAACCTTTATTGCACGACAGAGCAGAAGTGGGGCTTTCCAACGAGACTACACACTTGTCTGTATGATCAAGTATGAAAATTAAAAAAAATCATGAAATTAAATCAAATTGCATCATATTTACAGTCTATACTTCTCTGCATTCACCTGCACACACATTACTCTAGTTTGAATTACTCACGAACCCGTGATCGCATCGATATGGCAAGCATATCAGATGAAAGAGGGGGCACAGGGCTATCCATTGGTACCATGTTTATCGATCCTTCTGGCTTATAAAACCAGACGAAGTGACTGCAAAATAATAACGTCATGTACACAAACCAACGCTGCACACTCATTACTCTCGTTTGAATTACTCGCGGACCCGTGATCGCATAGATATGCCACGCATGTCAGATGAAAGAGGAGACTCAGAGCTATCATTTGATACCAAGTACATCCTTCTGGGTTATAAAACAGACAAAGTGACAGCAAAATAATAACTTCATATAGCTGGACTTACCCCACGTTTGTGTCTGTTCTTGTGGCAAAGCATGTTTATAATCCAATGCTATCATGTGTTTCTCTATGGCAAAGCATGTTCATATTCCGGTTTTGAGATCCTAGCAAATTCCTGCATGGCATCCAATTCAAGGCTCACATTGCATCCCAATTTGTTCAACAAATAAACACCTTTTTTGCCTTTACTTTGTTCATGGCAATGCAGTAAAGAGTTGAGAATTATTATGACTGCATACACACAGGCACGCAGGCTAACACGCAACCTCGGGTCAAGTCAGGTCAGATCAGTTCGTGTCACAGATATAGAGCGCAGAAAGGTCATTTTTCATCACTAAATAAAAAATGACATTTATTTCCGTAAATCACACAGCAAATATTTCTGTAAATTGCTCAGCCCCAGAGTATCCCTCCAACATGGCAATTATATTGCCCGATTCAGGACAGTCTGCCCTACACACACATGAAATGCATGTAGAGCTGTGAGCTTGCAGTGGTGGGATACATGTCGAAATATAAGAATTTTTATAATACACTTTTTATATTTTAATTCTTTAAAAATCAAAATAAAATCAATGCTAGTATTAATACATGAAATGATGGCGTGGCGTCTCTGAGTGGACAGTCTAGAGCGTGGCGTCTCTGAGTGGACAGTATAGAGCGTGGCGTCTCTGAGTGGACAGTATAGAGTGGCGTCTCTGAGTGGACAGTATAGAGCATGGCGTCTCTGAGTGGACAGTATAGAGCGTGGCGTCTCTGAGTGGACAGTCTAGAGTGGCGTCTCTGACATTGTCCATTATGTGCTGGAAGGCCTGGTTATTGCACTGTGTAGTGTTCACTGTCCTTTTTCATTGGTTTTAGGCTAATTGGGTGCCCAGGACGTTGAAAAGAGACACAAAGGGGAATGTTTCTTTGTTCTTTACTTTAAAAGAGATAGAGGTTGAAATGATAAAAAATAAAAGAGGTAAAACCCAAAAGTTGAAAGCCAAAGAGAAAATATGTTATTGGAATGACAAGGAAAAGTAAAAATGAGTAGGGTTCACTTCCATAACAGATAAATTAGGTTCACTTCCATAACAGATGAGTAGGGTTCACTTCCATAACAGATGAATTGGGTTCACTTCCATAACAGATGAGTAGGGTTCACTTCCATAACAGATGAGTAGGGTTCAATTTCGTAATGAATGGAAAGAGGAAGTGACCCATAGAGCTGCTGTAGACTGGAATAAGATGCAGACCAATCCCTGATGAATTAAGCTCCTGACAGGACCGCTACTGTTGCCTAGACAACGCTATGGCCAGCCTGCTGTGCAGCTCTCCTGTGGGAGGACTGGGAACCAATGACAGAGCTGCCACGAATACTACGAATTATAAAGGCCTGTTATCGTTATAGGTTATGTGTGGACGTTGTTATTCATATTACTCATATTACATATACTTTTTTGCTGTTATCGTTGTGGTTATGGTTCTTGGTGGGAACGGCACACACACAGACACAGACACAGACACAGACACAGACACAGACACAGACACAGACACAGACACAGACACAGACACAGACACACACACACACACACACATGCACACGTTACCTGTGAACTTGCGTTTATCTCCGCCTCCCTTGATGGGTCTCCTAGGACATGTCTGACAGTGGTGGCCAGCACCTGGTGGTGAAGGCGCGCTTCAACTTCCAGCAGACCAATGAGGACGAGCTGTCCTTCTGCAAGGGTGACATCATCCAGGTGACTCGGCAGGAGGACGGCGGCTGGTGGGAGGGCAGCCTCAACGGCAAGAGCGGCTGGTTCCCTAGCAACTATGTACGCGAGGTCAAAGGTAAAGTCAGCCAGGTGTCTGTCTTTATAGGTGTGTGTGTGGGTGTGACTGCAATAGTGTTAAAGTGTGGGGGTGGGGGTGTGTTGTATTTGCGTGTTGTGTCTGGTAGATGTTATGCATTTGTGTCTGGTAGATGTGATTGTGTGTGTTTCACCTGGGACATTTTACTTGGAATGTCATGATATGTTTGTGTGTGTGCGCCCATGTATGCACATTCTTGGTTTCTGTGCTTGGATTCATCTATGTGTAAATGTTAGGATCTAAGTGACACCAAATCTAATGATGATGATAGTGACATCAAAGGTCCCTCTCCTCCTCATTGGCTCCCCTGCTGTTCCTGCTGCAGGGCATAAACTATGGAGATGTTGTAAAATGAACTGCTAAGGAGCTTTTTTTAGGCCTGCAAATGAATGTTGGCACACAACAAAACCTTGCCTGTCCTTTATGGAGGAGATTAGATAGGAAGTCATTTCCTGTTTGTGTTTTTTAGGTGGGCTATTCTCTGATGACTCTCTGAAGCATGCATGCATTGCGTGTGTACCGTTTTCTCTCTGGAATTTCCTCTCATATGCTGTGTTTTATTTAAAATGTCATATTTAATATTTAAAATCTTATATATTTTACTGTTGAAGACAGATAAGGTTGAGGTTTCACTGCCTTTGTGATGGTACAAAGCAGTATTTAGGACAGTCATCCAAAAGAGAGACAGAGGAAGGGGTATAGAGAGCGAGAGAGAGGGAGACAGGGAGAGATGTGTGTGTGTGTGTGTGTGTGTGTGTGTGAGTGAGAGAGAGAGAGAGAGAGAGAGAGAGAGAGAGAGAGAGAGAGAGAGAGAGACAGACAGACAGACAGAGAGACAGAGAGACAGAGGCAGCCCTAAGCTTCCACGAGTGCCCACCCCCAGCCCACCCCCATTAAAAGGATAACTTGAAATGAAGAGGAAAAAGTTATTGACCCAAAGGGCCAGTGCCAAGACTGAATTAATTCAGGCCAGCTTGGCTTAAGTGGAGCGCCAGGAGTGTGAGCTCATATTAAACCGTTAGAATATTAAACAGCATAATCTGGGAAGGTTCATCCTCCTCACTCACACACCCCAAGTCTGTCCTAGCCAGTAAGGGGACGTCATATCCCTCCAGTATGGAAAATGCACTGTATGGAAAATTTCATATGTAAAGGGAAGACCAATTCAAACCAAACAGCTGTGTGTATTGTTGGCTATTTGTGTGTGTGTGTGTGTGTGTGTGTGTGTGTGTGTGTGTGTGTGTGTGTTTGTGTCTGTGTGCTTGTGTCTATGTGCATCTTCCATTTCTGTGTGTGTCTGTGTGTGTGTGTGTGTGCGTGCGCATATGTCTGGCTGACAACAGGCCGTTCACTTTGGAAAAGCAGGAAGGAAACGCTCAGCTACACACAAAGACAGGAAACCAGCCCCCGACCAGGGGAGCACAGCTTCCTCTTCCATCCCTGAATATTCCCTAAATATTCCCCAGCCATTGTCACAGGCTCCTTTGTGCCCATTAAGTCACGTCCAGTTAAGATCTCCTCCGTCTAAATGACCATTGCAGAAGTGCATCCCATAGTGCTGTGATAAGGGATTTTAAAAGTCAAAGTCTCTTTTGTTAGGAGAGAGAAACGATTCTCTGGCCTCTCTGCTGTCTCTCTTTCGTTAGGAGAGAGAAACAAGTCTCTGCTCTCTCTCTCTCTCTCTCTTGTTAGGAGAGAGAAACGAGTTTCTTTCGCTAGGAGAGAGCCTTCGCCTCAGGTTAGGGGGCTAAAGTGGAGCACCGGGAGATCTCATTTCTTCTCAGTGCACACAAACAACGCTGCCGGTTCCTCCCTGAATAAATAGTAAATGTTATATTCTCTCTCTCTCTCTCGCTCTCTCTATCTCTCTCTCGCTCCCGCCCCCCCATCAAGGCCTTCCAGGAGGGCTCGACTCGCTGTATTCTATCTAATGGAGATAAAATGGAGTCCAGATGTTCATTCGAGTGTTTGACCCAATTTCTTCTTTTCTCTCTTTCTGTCTTGGTCTCTTCCAGACAAATCAGTTTCTCCCAAGTCGGGGACCCTCAAGAGCCCCCCCAAAGCCCCGGAACCCACTGCCATTAACAAGACCTACTATAATGTGGTAAGTGTGTCTACAGTGTATGTGTATGTATGTATGTTTTTGTAAGCTTTTGTATGCTGCTTCAGCGGTGAAAGTGCCCTAATGGTCAGATGTATAGTGCCCTCTGCCGCTCTCTGAACTGCACACACAGATAAAGACTGCATCACAATCGACCAGTACAGACACAGGAGCAGCAAGCCATGCCACTTTATTTAAATAGCAGAGTTTAAAACAGTTGGAGTTCAACCCAAAGTCATTTAGTCAAATACCTCTAAGCAGTATGTATCAATCCTCGAAAGAATTTCTCTAGAAAGAAATGTCTGTATGAAGACAACAAAATGAAAATAAATATTCCTACTTATTCTTGTATTCTATATTTGACTCTTTCAGTTAGACGTCTTTTAGAGACTTTTAGTCTTTTTCCTTCAGTGCTATTTATCGTATATGAGTACTGTTGTTGCAGTGCAAAACTGCTGTTTTATTTAGCGTAGAAGATGCTGTGTAGTATATGCCCCAATACTCCCAGTATATGGCCAATGGAGCAGCATCCTTCACTCCTTATTTGGCATTTGCTAAATGCTTACAAATTATAAAAGGCATTTCATTTTGAAATCTCTTTCAATTTGGTAAAATTCCCAAAAGTGGTTTTCATCATGCAAGATTCTATGACTCTTCTTCCCATTGTGTAAGTAAAAACATGTACATGTAAGTGTGTGTGCGTGTGTGACCTAAATCAGTTCTCCAACCAATGGACTTCAGTGCTGCTTCAGGCCTGTGTCCTTGCCTGGGGTCTGTGTGTGCGTGCGCATGGTGTGGGGGAGACGCTGTGTGCGTGTGTGTGTGTGTGTGTGAGTGTTATATAGGTCGTTTCTTCCGTCTCACTGGACATGCGGACAGCTGTGCCCGAGGCTGTGTGTTGTCTGGCTGCGCTGGTCTCTCACACAGCTCACACGGGCTCACTCTCTGCTGTGTGTGTGTGTGTGTGTGTGTGTGTGTGTGTGTTTTTGTTGTTTGTTTGTGTGTGTTGTTTGTTTGTGTGTTTTGTTTGTTTGTGTGTGTGTGTGTGTATGCTGTTTGTGTGTGTGTATGTTGTTTGTGTGTGTTATTTGTGTGTGTTTGTGTGTGTGTGTGTGTGTGTGTGTGTGTGTTGTATGTGCGTGCATGTGTGCTTGTGTTGTCTGGCTCGCAGTGCTGCTGAACTGATCTCTCATGTGGTCCACACAGGGCCAGATTTAGACCCACAGGTTGACCCGCAGGTTCGGGTGAGACTTCCAGGTAAAATCGTGGGTCGCGGGTGGGTCGGGTCAAATTTGATACATAGGCTGGCAACGTTCTGTGTTAACATATTCAGGTGCGTGTGCAGTAGGCTAAAGTGAAATTCCCTCCTGTTCCTCTCTCCTTCTCCCTCTCTGTCTAACATGCACACCAAAGTTGATTGGATACAAAAATACCCCATTGGAGGGGACAAGCCTAGCCATATAATAAAAAATAAATACACAGTTATTTGAACTAATTATCCAGACGATAGCTTTAATTAGCATATATTTCATAAAACATCTATGTAGGCCTACCCGAACAGATAACAATTAGATCCTAACCACTATTATCTGGCAACGTCTCTGCTGCTGTTGCTTGAGTTATTTCCACGCATGTTGCCACACTCCACAGACGTTAACACTGGCCTGTAGGCCAATTGTGTTTAGTTTATAGTATGTAGATATTGTGCTGCCAAAATGAGAGAGAGAGAGAGAATGAGAATGGTGGCTACTTTGTTTTGTCCAGAAAAGTCCAGACTTTTCCCGTTTCCAGTTTAACAAAGCCATAATGTTTTAGACAAGGCTACATTGACTTTACTGCATTTATTTATTTGGTAGCCTACATGTAGTATGTCTTGTGAAGTAAAGTAGGCTAACATTAATTTTGGCTACATGACATTGATGCAACCATGTATCATTAAAATTAGGAATTTGTGGGTCGGGTTTGGGTTGATGTTAAACATATTTATTGTCGGGTTGGGCGGGGCATATTGGATCTCCAAAATGGGTCGGGTGGGCGCGGGATATAAAACCCCTGACCCGTGCATCACTACCACACAGGCTCGCTCTCCGCTTCTCCTTGGTCACCCGGAGCAATCGATTGTTTTATCTTCTCGCTCCCTTTTCTCTCTCTTTTTAAATCTCTGCCCATCGCGTCTGGCTCCATCCCAACAGCTATGTCAGCTCTCATCACTCCTCCTTTCACCATTCTTCATCTCCCCTCCCTCTCTCTCTCCCTCCCTCTCGCCCTCTCTCCCTCCCTCTCCCTCCCTCTCTCTCTGCCTCCCTCCCTCTCTCCCTCCCTCTCCCTCCCTCTCTCTCCCTCTCTCCCTCTCTCCCTCTCTCCCTCCCTCTCTCCCTGCCTCTCTCCCTCTCTCCCTCCCTCTCTGTCAGAATGTTCCAAAGAGATGTTTACTCTTGATCGGGTTTCTGGGCTCCTGCTGCCTCTGACAGATACCTGTCGTAGTGTTTCATTTGTCTACAGAGAGAGCAGCAGGGTTTCTATTTGACTTTGGGTGAATAACAGGCCCTAAGGTGTGTGTGTGTGTGTGTGTGTGTGTGTGTGTGTGTGCGTGCGTGTGTGTACGTGTGTGTTTTGTAGGTGCTGGGAGAAGGTTACCCCTGTGCTCTTGCCTTGCTTCATTCCTTAATGGACCCATATAAAAGTTAAAGGCAACAGAAGCCCGTTCAGCTGGATACACTGGCCTCATTCTGTCTGAAAAGAAGAGTTTGGGAGGAGAAAGAAAGCTAGAAGAGAGGGAGGGAGGGAGAGAGGGAGGGAGGGAGGGAGGGAAGGAGGGAGGCAGGCAAAGATGAGGATTCTGCCAAGTCAGCCAAGGCCTTATGTCATGAGAGAGAGGGAGAGAGAGAGAGATAGAGATGAGAGAGAGAGAGAGAGGGGGAGAGGGAGAGGGAGAGAGAGATGAGAGAGAGAGAGAGAGAGAGGGAGAGAGGGAGAGGGGGAGAGGGAGAGGGAGAGAGAGATAAGAGAGAGAGAGATGAGAGTGTGCGAGGCGGTGGGCTGTAGCTTACTCTGCTCTTCAGGTCATTGCCCTGTCAGTCCTCCCTCCACATCTCCTCTTGGTCATCTTTCTGATTGAAAAGAGGAGAAAAAGGCCTGATGGCTCCTGCAGATAAGGGGCTCACTGGCCCAACGTGGACACAGCCATGGCACTGATGAGAACACAGCTGCAGCGGGTGTGTGTGTGTGTGTGTGTGTGTGTGTGTGTGTGTGTGTGTGTGTGTGTGTGTGTGTGTGTGTGTGTGTGTGTGTGTGTGTGTGTGTGTCCAGTGGTAGAGTATTAGTGGGCCGTGGTAACGTAGGAACTGGGCTAGCATGCAGTAGTTAAGTCAAGCCAAGCCAAGTTATGGATATAATGATATAGTTTATGAAACATGGTCCGTCAGGGATGTCACGTTCACAAGAACAGACCCCATTCACTCACTGGACTCCTGGTACGGTTCTCTACTCACTGGACTCCTGGTACGGTTCTCTACTCACTGGAGTCCTGGTACGGTTCTCTACTCACTGGACTCCTGGTACGGTTCTCTACTCACTGGAGTCCTAGTACGGTTCTCCACTCACTGGACTCCTGGTACGGTTCTCCACAGGTGCTGCAGAACATTCAGGAGACGGAGGCCGAGTACTCCAAGGAGCTGCAGACCCTGCTGTCCACTTACCTACGGCCGCTGCAGGCCTCAGAGAAGTAAGTTGTGTGTGTGTGTGTGTTTGTCCATCTGTCTGTGTGTGTGTGTGGGGGGGGGCTGCAAACAGCAGACTCAGCAATAGCTGCTAGCTGCACAAATAATATATGCTCCCACCACCCATGTGTGGCTCCCCCTCTCACCCCTTCCTCTCTCCCTCCCTCCTCTCTCATCT
>NW_027468689.1:7394452-7424452 GCF_046254945.1 Alosa pseudoharengus | reverse complement strand
TCCTCATTTACTGATGTTCACAGAAAAGTAGTAAGTCGTATGCAGTAAGTACAGCATTTTGGAAACAGCTATATTTAAATGTACAACAACATTTACAACAACATTTGCATTTAAAATGACAACAACATTTACAACAACAGCATTTACATTTATAACATTTACATTTTCAACAACATTTACATTTGCAACAACAACAGCAACATTTACATTTCTATTTACAACAACAATATTTGCATTTACAAAAACAACAGCATTTACATGTACAACAACATTTACAACAACATTTACATTTGTTAATTTAGCAGACACTTTTATCCAAAGTGACTTACAGAAATGTGGAATAATATTCAATAAAATAACTAAGTAATAACACTCTATATTCTGTAGTTTAACAGATCTACATGCTGTTCTCGCTAGCTGTTAGCTAGCAAGCTAAATAAATGAATTCTCCACAAGCAAGCTGGGGACAGTGTAAGACCCTGTAAACCAATGTTTGGAAACATTTGTTTGTATAGGTTAGAAAACTATTCCTGAAAACATGTGAAAAGACTGAACTGTGTGGCGGTGAATTATGGCACCTGTGATATCAGTAATTAGCTGATTTACTGGCTGAAGGGTTGATCTAACTCAGTGGTCCCCAAACTTTTTCTTCCGAGGGCCAGCTCAAAATGCCTGGATCTAAGAGAGGGCCAGAGACTCGGAGTATATCAGTAACCATAAATAGCTTAATGCTGTGAACAGTCTACCTTAGTTGAATATTCCATTACATTTAATCATAGGCTACTGTAATTTAATACCATTGCTAGCTGTGTTTATATTGCCATCATGCCATATCAGTGTAAAATGTAGCTCAAATGAAATATTCAAAATGTGTGAACTCTGAACTCTGTATCTTTGCATACACAGCCAGGGTGTCCGCGGGGTTGTAAAAAGTATTAAAAGGTAGTAAATGAAATTAGCCAAATTTAAGGCCATTTAAAAGTATTAAAAAGTAATAAACGTCATCTGATGAGGTATTAAATTTTCGAACCACTAACTATGATGTTTTCCATTTGTGTTAAGTGCAGGCCTATCTCCTAAAATCCGCGTGAATTTATTTATATTATATTATTTATATGTGCGAGTAGGACCTGAGCGATATGTGCGTTTGCGGTAAAAACTTTTAGCGCCCCCTCAAACTCTATGCTCAAACTGGATATACGGCTGGCTTACTGCCTAAACTTGTTGCCAAAAGTTCGCTACCATTGACGATGTCATGGGAAATTTTATTTTTTCGGACATTTGGTTAGAGGACTCGAGATTCAAAGACTGGCTTAGGCTAGTTGGCAACAGCCAAGAGGCTTATTACCACATCTGTAAAAAGACAAAAAATGCCCCTGGATGGGAGTGAATGCCGTCAGGTCACATATGGAGTCTACCAGAGCCGTTTTTCTACCGCTCTGGAGTCTACTAGCCAGCAAACAAGAATGGGCGGACGTAATCAGAGGTGGAAGAGTCGAGTGCCTGGCTCATCGGCCGCATAGGGCTACTGTCTCCACATAAATATGCGTCATTGAAGCTATTAGTAAGTCTACGCTACCAGCTGTCATTGTCATCCAAAAAAGTAATCATTTGCGCCATCGCGTTTTCAATGACACAGGCTGTAAGAGCAGCAGACATAGCCTAAACTAGGCCTAGCCTACATACAGTATCACAATAACCCATTTTCAAATTAAAAGTCCCCATAAAGGCAGAAGGCCTTTTCATTCAAACAAATATATAATTAAATGAAAGGGGAAAAAACAAGAATATAACATGTAAACATATGCACATGTTATAAGGGGTTATTTGCAATGAGCTACCCCTGCCTTGACTACAGAATAGAGGTTAAATATAGGCCTGACAGTGTTGCTTTGTTTAGGCTATAAGATAAGGTTTAGGCTATAAGATTTAACATTTTCTACCCTCAGTAAATGTCATGTTAAGGTTAGTTTAACAGGTGTTACCTTTACATTATTCAAAGCTTGCTCAGAAGCTATAGGGTTACTCCCTTGATGTAGTATGTGATGAGATCAAAGTTCTAATAGACTTGCTTAAAATTAGTTGAATATAAGAACCTGTGTAGGTTTGTATAGGCTGTATAGTAATATGCTATCAATATATTATAATATAATATATTTTAAGTCAATTTGTCAATTAGTTTCCACAAAATTCCCCAGAAGTCACCATTTAAGGGGTTATTTTTCAAAATTTTCGTCACAGGGAGCATGCAGGCCCAAAAGTATTTTATCACATGGGGCCCTCTTTCTCCAGCAGCACCCAATTAATAATTAGTATTTTTGTAAAATGTGACAGCCTATTTTTGAATGTGATACCTTGACTGGCAAATTATGTGAGACAGCAAGGGTGTGTGTGTGTGTGTACTGCGTAAGGTCGTATGCCTTTTTAGAAGAAAGTCCAGTAAACCTTTTCTGATTTTCATTTTGTCTTGATTGAGAGAGAATGATATAATAGTGAAAGAAAGAGTGTAGTGCTGGAGAAGTGGTGTGTGCTCTTCCTACACATAACAATGAAATCACTTTTTATCTTGGGTTAGGATTAAATAACAAATAATTGTGTATAGGCCAGTGTTTTTATTGAAGCAAAAAAGGAACAAAGTATCCAGTAACTGTAACAGTAAGATACAGTAAGATACTTGATTTGAATTGTAAGCATTGCTACACTTTCTTACTCAGAAAGTTAAGTAACAAAAATGACAGTAATCTGTTACTTTATAATTAGTCACCCCCAACACTGAATTTCGAAAGGTTGCCGCTAGTTGCAGCTCGAAGTCGTGTTGGTATTAAACAATATTGTGAAGGTATTAAAAAAGGTATTAAAAGGTATTAAATTCAACTTAAGAATTTCTGTATATACCCTGACAGCTCAAATTGTGAACAAGCAATATCCTACAAGTAATTTAAAGTTCTCAAACTATGAGAGTTTTATGAAGTGCTGGCAAAAACACCTGAAATGACCACTTTCACTCACCTGATGAGAACTTTGTGAATTGTGAATTTGTACATTTGAACGAGTGGATAAAAAATAGAAATAATTATCCCAGAAAGTCCCAGAAATATGACTTGAATAGAAGTTAGTTAGTTATTAGCAATTAATTGATAAACTTTTAGAATACTTTGAGCACTGATACAGTCAGCATAGGCCTCTTACATTGTTTGTAAGTAGGCCTACATTTCATTTCGTTTTCGATGGCAAGCGCGAAACAGCGCCAAAACAACCACCAGTGGACAAAAAGAGTATTACACGTGTACTGTTAAGACTCGCTATAGAGAATGAATGGGGGAAATTACGGAGGTTATAGTTTGACGATGTCAGACTCCCTTGCGGGGCAGATGCTATGTACCACGGACATGTTTTGGGGGACCACCCAAAATTAGGTGGCGGGCCGTAGTTTGGGGACCACTGATCTAACTAGAATGCCTTTTCCAGGAACTGCAAAGTGTGCTTGCTTCGGTGCGGTTCACCAACAGGTGCAGACAGTGTAATAGGGTGTGTTGAACTCGGCTTAATCCAAGGATTTCAACAGTACCTAATTTTTTGACGTTGAGTCAAAGGTTACGCACATTAACACATGTCCAAAACAGAAAAAAAAGCATTTTTTGTTGGTCTTTATGATCATGACCCGAGTCTATGTACCAAGTTTGATTTTGACATGTGAAGGTTTTGCTGAGATATAACCTGACTTCCTGTTTGGCGGCTTCACAGCTGATTTTGATTGTCTCTGACGGGCGAACTCTTTTAAAAATCCTTCCACTGAATTTTGTGATGCATGGTCTGAAGATCATGTACATCAAGTTTAGTGAATATCTGAAAACATGTGTGACCTGTGAAAATTTAAGTTT
This sequence comes from Alosa pseudoharengus, assembly GCF_046254945.1. Lineage (NCBI taxonomy): Eukaryota > Metazoa > Chordata > Actinopteri > Clupeiformes > Clupeidae > Alosa > Alosa pseudoharengus. The sequence continues at coordinate 7,420,571 of NW_027468689.1, read as the reverse complement.
CACTTTCACTGAAATCAAATATGGCGGAACATTGCATTGAACTCGACGTGCTTCAAGGATTACAGCAGTACAGCAGCAACATCCTAAATGCCAAAATGCCTTGGATAATTGCAGCGCCCCCTAGAGATCAAAGAACACTACATTTCTTGTCCATCCTCATATTGGAGTTCTGAGTCCATGTACCAAGTTTGGTTTTAACCTACTTAATCACATGAATCCTCTGACACAATAAGCAAGGTGCAAAGACAATAACCAAGGTGGTTCAGTGAGCAGGCCTATTGTGTAATATACTGTTGAAGTAGGTCTACTGTTTTTTAGCTAGGTGGTCCGTGATGTTTTTGTTTTTTTATTGGTTAAGTGGTCCTTGGTCTGAAAAGGTTTGAGAAACACTGTCGTATAGATATTTTGTCCCCCCCTGTTGTTTGCATGGTCTTCAGTGAGCAGTGATTACTTTATAATTGAAAGAACTTCTGCAACTTTTGTTTTGCATGCACTGGTACTTCCTGCCTTTAGTTTCTTGTGTACTCACCTCCCTTTGCTTCTGTGTGTGTTCAGGTACAGCGGCACTAGAGGAAGATGCTCAGATCCTGAAGGTGATCGAGGCCTACTGCACCAGTGCCAAAACACGACAAACACTTAACTCTAGTAAGTCACATTTACTCATAATTGTCTAGAGTACTGAAGTAACACAAACAATAAATAGTCAATAATATTAATAGTCAATTTAGACACTTCACATGTAGTCACCTAAGGCTGCTATGAAGAGCTTGATGATGTTATGTGCCCACCTCCACTTTGTGAAACTTCAAAAACATTCCCAAGACAATTCAAGTCTGCAATACAAGAAGGTTTGGGATGGGAATTAAAATGGATGATTTTGAAGGTGATGGGACACCACCAACAACAGCAACAAAAACAACAACAACTTACCTTTCTAGAGCACTTTATCAAGGCACCCAAACTTACCTTTCTAGAGCACTTTATCAAGGCACCCAAACTTACCTTTCTAGAGCACTTTATCAAGGCACCCAAACTTACCTTTCTAGAGCACTTTATCAAGGCACCCAAACTTACCTTTCTAGAGCACTTTATCAAGGCACCAAACTTACCTTTCTAGAGCACTTTATCAAGGCACCAAACTTACCTTTCTAGAGCACTTTATCAAGGCACCAAACTTACCTTTCTAGAGCACTTTATCAAGGCACCAAACTTACCTTTCTAGAGCACTTTATCAAGGCACCCAAACATACCTTTCTAGAGCACTTTATCAAGGCAGTTATTTCCATTGACAGTTTCAAAGGTTTCCCATAGTGAACTGAATACACATTCTTTAACCAGCAATCAGTGCTCAGCGTTGCACATGTTAACAGGACATCTGTTTTAGGTGACTGATTTAATGCCTATAGTACTAATGTCTGTAGTATTAAGAGTTAAGATTGGAGACTTGATCTTTCCTGCAGTACATCAGAAATGTCAGCAACACATCTCTCTCACTCCTCAGAGTGATGAGCTCAGAGAGCTTTCAGATGTCTGTTCTGGTCATTGTTTATCCAATGCAAGGTCAGAATTCAGTTGCATCTGGTACAGTTCATTGGACATTCCACATAGTGACATAAGGCATTCCACATAGTGACATAAGGCATATCCAACTGTGACATTTTCTTCTATGCACAAACGCATTGCCACAGGCAACTGTTTGTCTCCAGTGATTTTGTCAAGGAACTGGAAATAGGACATTATTATTCCACATTCCTCAACTCGAGACCATGTAAAAGAAAGATTGACAGATAGCTCTATGAACAGATATATACTGTAGGATATATAGGAGTAATTTTCCCTCTTGCCTGTGCTAATAATCCTTAAACCTTAAAAATGAATTTTCTAACAATGTTCTCTCTCTTTTCCCTTTCTCCCTTCCATTCACTCTTTTGTTCATCCTCCTGTTTTCCATGATGTAATGTTTCTTTGTACTATCCTGTGTCTTCTTCCTCTCCATCCTTGTGTCCCTCCAATCTTTGATTGATTTCTGTTCTCACTCTGCCTCCTTCCTCCATTTTGTAAATCTTGTTTTTGGTTCCCACGGCACCACTCTCCTCTTTCCTCCTTCCCGTTTGTATGATTTGACCCCTCCATCCCAGCATGGCAGGGGACTGATTTGATGCATAATCATGTGCTGGTCGAAGTCGACCAGTCAGGCGTGGACTCCGTGAGTGTCCAGAGCGGTGTTTCTCGCATGGAACCATGCTCTGACCTTTCTGAAGACTCGGACTATGACAGTATATGGACAGCCCATAGTTACAGACTGGGCTCCATCTCTCGTAAGAGCTGCTGCTCGTATATCTCCCATCAGAACTAAAGCACTACCCTTCGTCTTTTTACTTTCAGTTCCCCTCTCCAGTAGACTGTGCTTTGTGTTTTTGTTTCTAGTCTGCTACTGTGACTTTTTCTTTATATTTATTTCTGTTTAAGTCTCCCATCAGCCAGACTGCTTGGTGTCTTTTATGTGCTTTCACCTGTACAGTATTTCCATAGCTAGTTCCATTCTTTACCTGTCTAGAGTAGACTGTGTGGTGGGGGTCAGCCCCTCTGTTCTTTTGTTCTGGTTAGAGGGGTGCTATTTGCCTGATATTCAGAGTGCATGTTGTATCTAAGTATGTCTCAATCATCTATACATGTCTCTGTCATTCTTTGCCTGTCTAAATGCTCACCCTTTCCAGGTTTCATGCTTTTAGGGCATTCATCGTGTACTGTATTGAAAAGCTTCACAATTATTCACTGGTTAAAATGAAGGCATGTAAATTGCAGCAAGCATAAGTCTCCAGGGGTGTTCTCTTGTGATGTGCAGCAAAATGTATTGTGGCCGAAGTTGAAGTAATAGACCAGGGCTGGGTTTCCCGAAAGCATCGTAAGTCTAAAATGGTCGTGAAGTCCCTCTTACGAACGATTTGACAATTTGTACAAACAAAGATTTTCCGACTATTTAACGAAATCATCGTAGCTTAAGAGCGTCGTGAAAACACTCGTTGATCTACGAGTGATCAAGAGTTCTCGTTACTGGCTAAGAGCGTCTTAACAGGTACTTCTCACTGAGGTCACCAGCAGGACATACAGGGGAATTACAACTAAGAATATAGTTATTCAACTTAGGTTCCCATTCTTTATTGTATTTAAAGCAACATCAAAGAACTTTCCCTCTGTTGCACGCACGCTATTTGTTTATTCAGCACTGGCTTTGCAAATAACGATGTCCACAGACAAGGTTGATAATGACAATGAATTATAAAAGGTATAAGCTGTATTGCGACATCAGATGCAAGTCAAATTTGTAGTTTCTTATGTCTCATTCCATCGAACTACAGATCCGCTACCCGATCTGGCAAACTTGCATAGTGCAGTTATAGCCGATAGAGGGCCGCGAAGTGAATGCAGAATTGCCGTTCACCCTGTTGCGAGTTGATGAACCACTGAAACGATTTTGGAAACATTATTTTAAGGTACAAAAAAACTCTTTGGTACTGCTTTAATCAGATTTTAGCGTGCAAAATAGAATACAAGTAAGCCAAGTAATAGCCAAGTAAGTGAAGGCTATCTTTTATTAGGCCTATGAGGTAAAAGCAGAGAAAGGAACATGTGGTTTAGTCTGTGCTGCTCCAAAATCTAAGCCTATATATTATTTAAATATTTTTTATTTAAGCCTACACATTTCCTCACTTTCTTACTCGACCTCTTTCTTATCTTCAAACGTCTTCTTAAGTGACACCCCAAAACATTGCACAGGCAGCACCCACAGTAGGACTCTCACAAGTAGCAGAGAAAGCCTAATTATGTTCATATATCTTCCAACAAACATAAAAACGGTGCAAAAATCGAATCTTAAATAATTACAATTATTTATGTCTGTGTGTGGTATAGTCTACTTGGGATGCTTACAGGCAGATGTCAAAGTTTTTCTATTTTCGTATTGACGTGAATTAATGTGTAGATCCGAAGTTTAATCGGTAGCCTAGGCCTAGCTGTGACGTGCAGTCACCTGACATCACCATCAAATTAGAGGATATTTCAGAACTATTAACGTGGACAGCTCCCCTTAAGAGCAGTGCACGCGCGTTCACGCTACGAGCATGTTCGGGAAACAGCCAGAAAAACCAAACAAATTACCTTAAGATGAATCATAGAAAACCCTGATAAGTGCGTGTATCTATACATCATTATCGGGAAACCGGGCTCAGGAATTATTTCAGTCCTCCCCTATTTTATACAATTTATGGGTCCTCCCAGAAAACCTGGTTCTAGAATGCGTCCATAAAGCTGATTCTAGAAACACCTCCATATAAAGCTGATTCTAGAACACCTCCATATAAAGTTTTTGTGTGCGGCTATTACTTTAATTGCTCCAGCTTGTCTATTATGACTTAATTGAACCAACCTTTTGTTCTGTTTCAGTATTCATCAGGATGAGAGTACTGTCTTTGTCCACACTCAGACACTCACTGATCTTTTCTATTGCCAGATTTGGCATACTGTAATGCTGTTTTCTGATAGGCGGTACTGTCAGTACTTTGAAGCCTTGTCATAAGTTCCTACATCTGGCCAAGTGCCAATAGCTGAGCTTCAAAACACAGAATGAAAATGTTATCCTTTAGATTCAAACATGTGATGAGGTCATAGTAGGGGCAGCCGTGGCCTACTGGTTAGCACTTCGGACCTGTAACCGGAGGGTTGCCGGTTCGAACCCCAAACAGTAGGCACGGCTGAAGTGCCCTTGAGCAAGGCACCTAACCTCTCACTGCTTACCGAGCACCGCTGTTGTTGCAGGCAGCTCACTGCGCCGGGATTAGTGTGTGCTTCACCTCACTGTGTGTACACTGTGTGCTGTGTGTGTTTCACTAATTCACGGATTGGGATAAATGCAGAGACCAAATTGCCCTCACGGGATCAAAAGAGTGTATATACTTATACTTACTTACTTAGTAAACCATGGAAACCAAGTTAAATCATGGTTTATATGGTTACTTTACTTTACTCAAATGGACATTTTGTTTCATTCAACAGAATGATACAGCCAAACAGATATAACGTGTAACTTGTAGTGCATATGGTTATAAATGGGCATTTAAGCAGGGTTGTACAGTAAATGTGCTGTGTGAAAATGCATTGAACTTGCATTGAGAGCTTGAAAAGAAAATATATTATAACCATACAGAACAGATATGTGCCTATTTATTTATATACTGTATATTCTGTATATAGTCTTTTTTTCTAGATACCACAGTTGTGGTACACACATTTTATATGATATTACTTGTAATAGATCATTCTGAAATAAATATGTATTTGTATTTGACCATGTTTGTTCAGCATACGCTTTTCGTATTGCATTATGTCTAAAGGGCACATTGTTGTTGTGTTTTTTGTTTATTGGTTACCTATTCAGTGATTTTTGTACTTTTTGTAAGTCATCCTGGAGAGGTTGAGGTAACAGATCAACTCCGATCTCATCTGAACTGCTGGAAGGAGAAGAGCCAATCACTTAGACTTCAAGATGGCTGCCGCGATCTCAAACAGCCTTTAAATAGCATTCATTCACTGTGGAGCTCGGTAGATTTCTAAACAGAGTGTGAACCCATTGTGTTGTGTATGGTTTTTCATGTGCCCATGATGTTGCCTGCCTGTCGTAACACAGTGTCAGTGCATGACCCACCCACCACCTTCACCCTCCAATTACGTGCCCACGTGTGGTCTTCCTGTCACCCTCAGCACCAGCACCAGTATTAGTCGGTGTGGTTGTCCATCACTGTGCTGCCCAGTCAGCCATTGGCTAGTATAACTGATGACCCTCCTCTTGTTTTAAAACAGGGTCCAGGAAGGACTCTGGACCTCACATGCTCTTCCCAGAAGAAGAGAAGATCATCGTCGAGGAGACCAAGAGCAATGGCCAAACCGTAGTGGAGGAGAGGTCAGACATTTTAAACATTTTAACATGTCAAAGTATGTGTTGTGATGATCTGTGACATGTTGTTCGTGATGTCTCTTATGCCTGTGTTTTTAAAAGGAGTCTGGTAGACACGGTATATGCTTTAAGGGATGAAGTGCAGGAGCTGAAACAGGTGAGTGTCCCTTTGCTCTTTCAGTATTCGGGCGGTGGTAGTGTAGTGGTTAAGGAGCTGGGCTAGCGTGCAGTAGCCTGAAAGTTGTCGGTTCAATTCCCGGCTTCCACCGTTGTGCCCTTGAGCAAGGCACTTAACCCCAAGTTGCTCCTGGGAAAATGTGATCCCTTGTAATATAGCTGACATATGTAAGTCACTTTGGTCAAGAAGTGTCTGCTAAATGTAATGTAAAGAAAAAGTAAAATATTTTTGGCCTGTTGATGGATGATATTCTAGCTGTTATCTACAAACTAAAGTCTCTCATAGTCTGTCAATAGACTATAAGACTTCCATAGATCATAGCTCAGTAAAACTATAAACTATTAAAGCGCTATAAAGGGCACACATGGTCCTAGCACTACTTGAGTTACAATAAAAGTCTGAGACATACACATATTCCAAAAATAATAAGTTTAAATTCAATGTTTGGAATGTGCTTAATTCACCAGCATGTACAGAAGTGTACTTGTCACTTGTTGCAGCCATTCTCACACCACAGTGTAGACAAGAAGCCCAGACAAACATGTCATAAAATGAAATGTGAGCTGTTCCTGAGGGGTGACATTGTCCCTGAGGTGTGACGTTGTTCCTGAGGGGTGACGTCGTTACTTCAACACTTTCCTGGGGTGACGTCGTTCCTGAGGTGTGACGTCGTTCCTGAGGGGTGACGTCGTTCTTGAGGGTTGACGTCGTTCCTGATGGGTGACGTTGTTCCTGAGGGGTGACGTTGTTCCTGATGGGTGACGTTGTTCCTGAGGGGTGACGTCGTTCCTGATGGGTGACGTCGTTCCTGAAGGGGTGACGTCGTTCCTGAGGGGTGATGTTGTTCCTGATGTGTGACATTGTTCCTCTCTTGCTCCAACAGGACAATAAGAGGATGAAAAGAACACTGGAGGAGGAGCAGAAGGCGCGGAAGGAGCTTGAGAAGATCGTCAGGAAAGTGTTGAAGAACGACCCCACCTGGGACGAGACAAACCTGTGAACATTTTCGAGGTTGTTGATGAGGGATTATGCAGATTCAGTCAGTACATCTGAAGCTGTCAAGCCCATTGACTAGAGCCATGCCATAGCTTTAAACTGGATGACTAGCCCATTGACTAGAGCCATGCCATAGCTTTAAACTGGATGACTAGCCCATTGACTAGAGCCATGCCATAGCTTTAAACTGGATGAGTGCTGAAGGGGCTTTTGACGAGTCTCGGAGTAAGACGTCGTGGACTTGGAACTCGGTCGTTGAGTCCGTTAAGCCAGCACCATTCCAAATTTACCGGACTGTGGGTCCAATCCCAGCCCTTACAAATGAGTTCCATCTCATCCTGGATGTTTCCAATGGAAAACTGTGCAGTACAAAACTGGAAGCTTTTCAGATTGACAATTTGCTTTTTTTTCTGAGATATTGTTTTTTTTTAATTATACCTTAATTTTTAGGTCTTTTTATGTGATTTGATTTTTGGGTTTTTACTTATTTTTTGATGATTTTCTGTAAGATTTCCTTCCCTTTGTAATTTTATTATGTATATATATATATATATATTAATACACCCTTTGTATTATAAATGATGCTAAGAAATGTGCCTTTGAAATCAATTTCCTAAAATTGCTTGCATTTCTAGCAGTTTTCTTAGCATTTCAAGTGATCTTGAACGCACTATTCATTTCAAATGGAAAAAAAAATGAATGCAAATCTACTTTTCTGACGAAATGTCTATATTCTTCAACTAATTTATGTATTTAAAAGAAATATTCTGATGACAAGACTGTATCAGATGATTGGGTGCGGTCATCTTATTCCTCATGCTTGCTCACTTTCACTGGTTTACCCCTCTCTCTTTTCTTCCTGTGAGAGCTTCTCATCGGCTATCTCTTCCATATTCTTCTCCTGCGAGGCACCTTCCCCCTTGAACACTACTCTTTCTTCTCCTCCATCTCCATTTCTCTCTATCTCTCATTCCCTATCTCTCTGTGCTGTCCCCCTCCCTGGAGCTTGTAGCACTGTGTCTGAGGATTAAATCTGTAAAGAGAGCCCAGTGTGTGTGTGTATGTGTGTGTGTGTGTGCTATCTCCTTTGTTGTCTAAAGTGCTGTAACTTTAGCCTGGCTCTTAGCGGCACGGCACTCGCCATCACTCCCCGCCACACAATCACACACAAACACAGACACAGACACACACACACAATCACACACAAATACACACACACACAGACACACACACACACACACACAGACACACACACACACACAATCACACACAAACACAGACACACATACACACACACAATCACACACAAACACAGACACAGACACACACACAATCACACACAAATACACACACACACACACAGACACACACACAGACACACACACACAGACACACACAGACACACACACACACACACAATCACACACAAACACAGACACAGACACACACACACACACACAATCACACACAAACACAGACACACACACACACATACACACACACACACACACACAATCACACACACACACACATACACACACACACACACCAGGTGATGGCAAAGCCTCTCACTCACAACCCTCCTCAGTGTCCTCTCAGAGCAGCCTTCTTTGTGTCATCTGGACGGAAGCCCCGAGATGAAGAGTGGTCAGTTTTGTTCTGAGGAGGAAAACTCGGCCCAGTGATCTGTGTGCCAACATCCGATAGAGAGGCAAGTGGAGAGCTCCCTCAACCCCCACAAGGGCCCAAGAGGATAGAGAGGCAAGTGGAGAGCTCCCTCAACCCCCACAAGGGCCCAAGAGGATGGAGCCAAGTGGATATCTGAAATCATTACCCTTCAAAAACATACCGCCATAGCACAGGCCTCCTCTGCATTACTGCGTGCGTGGCGTATGTTTTGTGGCGCGTCACCTTTGCATACTGCGTGCGTGGCGTATGTTTTGTGGCGCGTCACCTTTGCATACTGTGTGCGTGGTGGTGTATGTTTTGGGGTGCGTCACCTTTGCATACTGCGTGCGTTGTGTATGTTTTGTGGCGCGTCACCTTTGCATACTGCGTGCGTGGCGTATGTTTTGGGGTGCGTCTCCTTTGCATACTGTGTGCGTGGTGGTGTATGTTTTGGGGTGCGTCACCTTTGCATACTGTGTGCGTTGTGTATGTTTTGTGGCGCGTCACCTTTGCATACTGCGAACGTGGTGTATGTTTTGGGATGCGTCTCTTTTGCATACTGCGTGCGTGGTGGTGTATGTTTTGGGGTGCGTCTCCGTTGCATACTGCGTGTGTGGTGTATGTTTTGGGATGCGTCTCTTTTGCATACTGTGTGCGTGGTGGTGTATGTTTTTGGGTGCGTATCCATTGCATACTGCGTGTGTGGTGTATGTTTTGGGGCGCGTCTCCTTTGCATACTGCGTGCGTTGTGTATGTTTTTGGGTGCGTCTCCTTTGCATACTGCGTGCATGGTGTTTGTTTTGGGATGCGTCTCTTTTGCATACTGCGTGCGTGGTGGTGTATGTTTTGGGGTGCGTCTCTTTTGCATACTGCGTGCGTGGTGTATGTTTTGGGGCGCGTCTCCTTTGCATACTGCGTGCGTGGTGTATGTTTTGGGGCGCGTCTCCTTTGCATACTGCGTGCGTGGTGTATGTTTTGGGGCGCGTCTCCTTTGCATACTGCGTGCGTGGCGTATGTTTTGTGGCGCGTCACCTTTGCATACTGTGTGCGTGGTGGTGTATGTTTTGGGGTGCGTCACCTTTGCATACTGCGTGCGTGGCGTATGTTTTGGGGTGCGTCTCTTTTGCATACTGTGTGCGTGGTGGTGTATGTTTTGGGGTGCGTCACCTTTGCATACTGCGTGCGTTGTGTATGTTTTGTGGCGCGTCACCTTTGCATACTGCGTGCGTGGCGTATGTTTTGGGGTGCGTCTCTTTTGCATACTGTGTGCGTGGTGGTGTATGTTTTGGGGTGCGTCACCTTTGCATACTGCGTGCGTTGTGTATGTTTTGTGGCGCGTCACCTTTGCATACTGCGAACGTGGTGTATGTTTTGGGATGCGTCTCTTTTGCATACTGCGGCGTGGTGGTGTATGTTTTGGGGTGCGTCTCCGTTGCATACTGCGTGTGTGGTGTATGTTTTGGGATGCGTCTCTTTTGCATACTGTGTGCGTGGTGGTGTATGTTTTGGGGTGCGTCTCCATTGCATACTGCGTGTGTGGTGTATGTTTTGGGGCGCGTCTCCTTTGCATACTGCGTGCGTTGTGTATGTTTTTGGGTGCGTCTCCTTTGCATACTGCGTGCATGGTGTTTGTTTTGGGATGCGTCTCTTTTGCATACTGCGTGCGTGGTGGTGTATGTTTTGGGGTGCGTCTCTTTTGCATACTGCGTGCGTGGTGTATGTTTTGGGGCGCGTCTCCTTTGCATACTGCGTGCGTGGTGTATGTTTTGGGGCGCGTCTCCTTTGCATACTGCGTGCGTGGTGTATGTTTTGGGGCGCGTCTCTTTTGCATTCTGCGTGTGTGGTGTATGTTTTGGGGGCGCGTGTGAAGTGGATCAGGCCACTGCAAGGACGGCCAGCTGCCAAGCCTGTGTGATAAACCGCGCTTTGTCTTCCCGCAGGCGAAAACAAGAGGACACCTTTTAAGCTGTGCCCAGTCACTGTCGAGGTGTAAGCTGCAGAAGTCCCTGCCCACATAATTCTGCCATTGTGTGCCCACCTCGTCTCTGTTGTGCCTCAGTAATCCAGGCTTTTTCCCCTCGCTCCAGACCCAGGCATGGATGGAGCAGAGCAAGGGATGGAGAGAGGGAGAGATGAGGTGGTGGGAAGAGATATGGAAAGTGCTGGGTCTGCGTGAATGGCTTGCAAGAGTGGGCAGGTGGAGCGTTTGGGTGCAGGGGGGGGGGGGGGTGTGAGGGGGCAGGAGCGATGGGCTCCATGCCTGCTGCTGATGGGCTTGGCTGGAGGCCCTTCGCCTCTCCTCTCCTAGGCTCCACGGCAGCCCTACCTCCAACACGTTACGCCTGGGAGAAAATGGAGCAGAAGGGGTTTTGGACTGGCCTATTGTGTCCGTCAGTATGGCTCGTGTTCTCACAGGCAGACAATGCTTGTAGAGCATGGTCCTGCTTCCTAAACAGAGGGAGTCTTCTCCAGGCACTTCGGCCATGTTACAATTTAGCTGTGAAATAGAATGCCTACATGTACAATAACACTGTATGTTTGTGAGTATGTCTGAGAAGTCTTTAAGAACAATAGAAGTTGAAGGCCTCAAAGGGTCTGTCTGTGAGAACAGCATCAGCACGCTGATATGAAACAGAAAAAAAAAAGAAAACAAGAAACAAGTTGTTTACATGTTTTTTTGTTTAGGCAATATGGCTGCCTCCACCCCGTGTTAGTGTAAAAGACATTGTTTGGAGTGCAGAGCATGTGAAGGCTGCACAACGGCGTAGAGAATGCGTTGGGAGATTAGATCTCCAGGAGGGACGCCAGTGTGGAGGAGGCATGGGCCCCTTTGTGTGGACAGAAAAGGCAAAGATGACATTTAGGGAAGAGAATGACACCAAGACATTTACATGAAAACAAAGCACTCTCTGCTGAATGTGTGTGTGTGTGTGTGTGTGCTCATCTGTGTGTATCAGAACACACACATTCACAAACAAGAAGTGGAAAATGTTACCTGTATCTAATTACCATGTTGTGTATAGCCTTGACTCTACAGGGACGTGGGGCGGCTGCTTTCTGTACAGAGAGACACAAACTCAGCATCTATTACTGTCATAGGAGAGGTGCCCTTGTTAAACACACGTTTGATACCAGTGCCAGATGGATTAATGAATTTGAAGTTATAGAATGCCTAAGGAAGCTTTGGGATTTGGCTGTTTTTAAATGTAATATTTCAACATTTCATTTTTATTTTTTTATATTTCACGCCACCTTTTAAGTTTTCTGCTTTTGCTCTGAGAGAGAAGCTGATCAACTCGACAGGGTGCATTTTAACAACAACGCACACTCCTCATGCACTCCACACACAGAGTGAATGTAATTCAACACTTCCCTCAAGTGTCAGACACATTACAGCCCAGGGCCAAACAGCCTGACCTGCTAACCACTGTTTAACGAGCAGAACCAAACAGGTCATCCGGCTGTCCCCGCCACACAAACACGACCAGGAAGGAAGCATCCGAAATCCTTTGCCTTTAATTTCTAACCACAATTTCACCAGCGAGACCACTCCAAGTCTCTCCATTGGAAAGGAAAGACGATAACCCTTCTTTTTTCAGCCTACCTCCCCTTGCAGGGTTAAGGCTGCTTTTTTACTGTGGCCTTATTAAAGTGACAAGGCAATTTACCTCCTTTAATGGGCACTGCCTCCACTTCATTGACTTACAATGGGGAAAGGATATAATTTTGCAGATGTTGGTGAAAAGCTCAAATGTCAGCCTTTTCAGGTGGCCAGCTCTGCCATCCATCCTGCGAGATGAATAATGGATAAGTCACCTTTGTCTACAGTTAATATTCTTACATAAACACAAAAGCCCATAAAGAGATGAAAGAGCATCTAATTTTATCTGCGGCCGTTCGGATCAAATGCTAAGATAACCCCGTCCCTCTCAGACGCACTTTAGACGCCCCCTCTTCCGCGCTCTGTGGTCTGCGTGTGGATAGGCCGGCCTCACTTGGGTGCAGTGTTTGGGTCTGGTGGGATAGTCAATGCCACAGTACTAATTTAAAGTCAGTAGTTTAATGATTTTGGTTTTATACTTGAAACAAAAAAGACTAGATGGACCCTTTAGCTCTCTTATTGCAGTGTTTGGGTCTGGATAGTCAATGGCCACAGTACTAATTTAAGTCAGTACTGTAGTTTAATGATTTTGGTTTTATACTTGAAACAAAAAAAATCATAGGGAGCCTTTTAGAAGGTCGATTAAAGAATGCGATGTGATGATGCACTGCATGGTTTTAGGTATGATTGGGACTTCTGAGTACTACACAACAGAGTAGTGTTTCTCTTTCATTTGTCAGCAACTGGTATATGACATAACTGGCCTTGAAAATAAACTGACTTATTATTGTATTATTTCTTTATTTGGAAGACCTTGATTCTCCATCACTGAAAAGTAATCTGAATTTATGCAGAAGGTAGAACTAAGCGTTAGGGCTGCACGATATTAGGAAAACATGCGATATGCAATAACATTATTGAGTAACTGCGATAACGATATAATTTGCGATATTTAAATATACTGCCCAATAAAGGTTTTCCACACATATTTTGAAACCTTCCACCCTTCTCCATTGTCAAACTACATTCACAGAATGTCTGACAGTTCTTGCAAAATAAAACACTCGCCTCAAAAGTTTTACTTGTGCTCAGAACCAAACAGTGTCAGAGTGATTCAGTGTATGATTGAAGTGTTCCCTTAATTTTTTTGAGCAGTATATTTAATGTTTTTTTCCCCATTCTGCTTGCTGCAAGCATACACTGTAGGGTTGGGGGGGGGGGGGGGGGGGGGGGGGGGGGTAAATGTATAATTACAGAAATAAATGTATAATTTTCTATATAAATAATATAAAATATCATGTAGCCTATATGGCCTGATGAAAGTGGACAGCTAAGAGACCTACTGACTAGGCTATCGAAGTTGTGTGGAAGATCTGCTCCTAATCCTCATAAAAGACGGGTGGACAGCCAATCTGAACACTTGTGCACCAACCAGCGGAATATTCCACATTGCCAGCCTTCAATGGGCCTAGCAAAGAAGCTACTTAAGCTATATCGCGGCAGTCATCTCAGTCTGTAACCTCATACGCTGCGCATCCCACGTTATAGGCTACCGGCATGCCGACTACGAGGGCAGCGGAAAGTGAAAGTAATTGGGCTGCAATCGCACAGTCCAGAAGTAGGTTAAACAACTTTTACAAATAACGAATCCTGATTACCTCTGTGCTGCTGTCTGGGGCTTTTGCTAAATGCAAATCATGAAATACAAGCCTTACAGACAGTGAAAGATGATATAACGATAACGAAAGAAATTGTTTATTTTAACACAGTGGAGAAGGACGCATTTGCGCTGTGTTTGTAACACGGTATCCTTCATAAAACCAAAATATTCCCATAACAGACGTGCTTTTCCTTTTAGTCACTAATTCCTCTTCACCCAAGTGTAGCCTACCTCGCTCGACTCACTGTTTTCAGCCATCACGACTTAGCTCCCGCTTCAACACCTAAAACACCACACACCTAAACTGGTAGGGGACGGGCTTCTTGGGCTGCATGACAGCATCAGTTTGGTAAAATATGTTGACATTCAGAATGTGAATACACCATAGACTGTATGGAATGCACAGAAAATGTATCGAATTTATCGAAAATTAAGTAATCTTTGCGGTATGTCCATCGCAAGTGTTGTAGATTTTAGATATATCGTGCAGCCCTACTAAGCGTCTCTCGACTGGGAGAACTGGTCTTGCCAATGCTGTGAAATAACCTTTAAAGATATTCATTTGATCACCTGATTGTCTATGTAGGTAACGCCAGTAAACCATTCAGTCCAACTAACCTTGTCACTCACACTCACACACACACACACACACACACACACACACACACACACACAGTCACATTCACATTCATTACATGTACAGTACTTTTCCCTAACAGAGCCAAGAATACAGGGGCGTAGATTTGCGTGGGGACCGAAGGACGTGTCTACACCAATGTCAAATTACGACTGAAATGTCCCCACCAATATTCAGGTTGAAATGATGAAAAAAGCGCTCACATGCGCTACACAAAGAGTTAAATCATTTCTCACTTCAGTGCTGCGGATCATCTCGTACAGATCTTGTAATGTGCAGTAGCCTATAAGGGTAAATCGCGCTTATTTGAAGTTACCTATAATAGGCTAACTACCAGTGAGCCGCAATCTCCTGCGCACCATGCAGTGCTTCAGCTTTACTTCACTACAACCATGAAGTGCGTCCAAATTCACCCATTCTTCTCTAACTCCTCGAGAAGTAGGCTACTCTCATCACACATGTGTAACATGAAAGAGACTTTTCTCAGCTTTTAAACGGTGCTAGCTAGCCACTGTTTGCTGTGATAAACAGTTCGCGAAAAAAAAAATAAGAAAAATAACTTCAAGAGATTTAATAATTATTCTCTGCGCCCATCTCCACATCCATTCGTCTCGGTGGAATATCGTAGGCCTACACACTCTTCACGCAACACATGACAAACCATATACCAGAATAAATAGCAGACTTTACCAAACACAAAGGTGTAATGCATTCCCGTGTATAGTTAGTTCCAGAGTAATCCGGTTTTGAAATAAATTACAGCAAAATTCAACATGGTCTTTCGGCTACATTTCTTAAAACTGAGCTGTGCTTACATCACCTAGATATCTGTAAATATTAGAATCAGAGAATATACAGGCAGTGCACGGTTAAGAGTTTGTCAATGTAGCCTTAATGATTTCTTTTCACAAAATGCTAAGCATGCATGTATTTAAGTTTCTTAAAACTGAGCTGTGCTTAAATGGGCATGATTTCATAACAGACCAAATAGAAAATAAATGTTAAATATAGCCTACATATCTGTAGCCTACATATTAAAATCAGATTATGTAGGCTACACAGTGTAGTTTAAGTTGGACAGTAGCACATTTTAATCATTTTTTATCTTATCTTAGCTTTTATCTTGATTTTGATTTATCTTAGTTTTTTTTCGGGGGGGGGGGGGGGGGGGGGTTGGTGGGTAGTGTCCCCACCAAAGCTCAGACCAAACCTACGCCCTTGCAAGAATAGACCGTCCCTCTATTCTTTCGTACTTTCTCACTGAGTCGTCCTTCTATTCTTTCGTACTTCCTGTCATTGAGGTTTTCCTGGTCTCCCTGTCATCCACGGCAGTGTGCATTCATCAGGACGGGGTCTGCAGGGGTAATTGATGTCTGTCCGCTGCCCCTGGTCCCCACCCCTGGGTGTAATGGTCTGCATTGTGCACTCACAGTGCTGCCTGCCATGGATAGCTCTTGTTCCATGAGGAAAGTGACAGCAGAAGCCGACGTGGACTGTTAACAATGAGACACCCTGCAGATCTGAGAGGTGTCTTGATCTTCTCAAGCACTGAGCCAATCAACAGTGACATTCCCCCCCACTGTTCCATAAATGCCTTGTTCAACGCCCCCCCCCCCCCCAACACACACACACACACACACACTCACCTTCCAAAGGCTTGAGGTCGTTCTGTTTGACGTGCATTGTGCGGCCAGGCTTTCTCTGCGTCCCTCCCTCGCCTTCTCGCCCGTGACGCCCTCCTCTCGCCCGCAGCATGTCATTAGCGTCCAGCCATTTCATCCTGAAAGAGGAGCGAGCAGAATAGAACAGGAAGGGGAATGGACAAGGACTAGATGGACCCTTTAGCTCTCTGATTGCACAAAATAGCTGCGCAATATTTTTTGCCAATGGTTTACTCTAAAAGCTTTCCCTGTCAGCATCACAAAGGGAAAGCAATAAAGCGCTTTCAATAGGCATGAATATAGAAGCGGAGGAGAGGAAAAAAGAAAAGATCCTTTGGGGGTTTGACCGAAGGGTGTCTTTTCTTCAACCAGTAATCAAATTGGAGCTGAAATGAAATGTTGTTTCTTTATGAAAATTCCCTTTGTTGCTGTGCAGACTTGAAATTCATAAACAATAAATGGGCCTTTTGTGCAATAATAATATATTCATGCTCTTTGGAAAGGGTAAAAGGCACAGTGGCAGGACTGAGAGCTTGTGTGGATAAAAGGCAAAAGGGGCTGGGCTGGCTCAGCCGCCGTCTCCACTGCCAGGATTGTCAGAGCTGATGTTTCTCTCTCTCTTTCTCTCTCTCTCTCTCTCTCTCTCTCTATTTCTCTCTCTTTTTCTCTCTCTCTCTTTCTGGCTCACACATGGAGTCTGTCTTTCTTTATCCCACTGTCTCTCTTTCTTTCTTTCTCTCTCTCTCTCACATATATTTTCTCATCCATTCCCTTCTTATCATAAAGGTAGGTGTAGGTGGCGCAGAACTTTGTTGGAGGATTCTCTACCTGTCCTGAACTCCCCAGTGGGGACGGGGGAGGGGAGGGGAGGGGGGGGTAGCCAGAGAGGGAGGGGCACTGGGCTAGCAGGTGGCTGTCTGTTGTCCCGCCTGTACCTGTCAACAGACACTGGGCACTAAGCGGCCGACCAGCACAGACACAGGACGCTGAGGAGAGGAGATTAGTGGAGAGGATGCGAGAGAGGAGAGGAGTGCGCTCACTTTGGGGAGGAGCAGGGCATGATTAGGAGTAAACTAATGGAGAGATGGTGGCCACACACACACACACACACACACACACACACACACACACACACACACACACAGTCTCTACACGCTGTGGAGGGGATCAGCGAGACTGGATTTGTGGTGGATGCAGTCCGAAGCCCTTACTGTGAGAAGTGAGGAGGAGGAAGAGAATTGGACTTTGCTGGAGATGGACATGCCGAGTAAACGAGGTAAGTGCTCTTTCTGTCGTGATCTGCATGCGGGAGTGTGCATTACCAGGTGCGGGTGACAACTTCAGTTCGGAGTGGGCTGTGTTTTTCAGACTCGTGTGTCAAAACTATCCATCTCAGCCGAATGTGAAGTGTGTCAAATGTTTGATATCTCTCTTTTTTTTCTCCTACAGAAATATGATTTGTGTTTTTGCACTGAGCTCTTGTGAGCAAAATGCCAACAGGAGTTTTACGCAGAAGTCATTTGAGTTCTGTTACACAACTCTTTCTTTTAGCACACCCCATTTGACACGAGCCTAGTGCTAAACAGCCACACATATGCACTGTTGGCATGGTTCCGCTGGTTCTAGAATGTTCTAGTTGGTTCGGGGACTTACCTCTGAAAAACTTCACTTTCACTTTTGTTGTGATTCCGGTTGCTTCTTTCCCCTAAGAGATACATGTTCATGAATATCAATAATGCCGTATTTATGCAGAGTCAAACAAACCTGAGACATGAAAGGACGGTTGACATTAAGATTTGAATTGTAACATGAAGCATTCACCTGCGCTTCATGTTCATATCCAGCACTGAAGACCTCTGTGCAAGTTCAAAGCAAAAGCACAGAAAGGATCATGAGATTTAGAAGATATTCAGGATGCTGACATCTCTTCTGCTCCATTCTTAGTGTTCAGAAAGGATCATGGCTCCTAAGGAGGTCCAGGGGAGGGTGTGTGTACTGAATGAAGAGAGAGAGGGAGAGAGAAAGACTCGGATGAGAGAGAGAGTAAAGGAGCTTTGGGAAGTAATCTCCTATTCAGTGCAGTGTGTGCGTGTGTGTGTGTGTGTGTGGGGGGGGCATATCAATTTAAAATGATAAATGAATGTAGGGTTATAAGATGCAATCACCAAGTTATAATACACTTTCATTCAGACTTTCATGATAATTTGAGTCAGTGTCATTTCTAAGGAGGTCTTGTGTGAGAAAATCATGTCTGCACACATTTGTAAACTGTTTGTAGTGGGAAACTAAGGGAGAGCATTTAGAAATCCCATTAGCTATTTTAATAATTTACCTTTCAAAAAAAATATTTCCAGTGTTTTCCATCATCTGATAAGGGTAGACATCAAAACGACATGACAGTATAAAATCTTTATAAAGACTTTTTTTTTTACAAGGACTATTGTTTTTTCTACTGATGGACAGAGGACAGCACAGAGTGTGCTACACATGCACTACCCTCCTGCAGTACCTGTTTTGTCCACAAAAGGCAGCCTTGATTTGGCTACTGAAACCCTCATCCGCCTCATGTCTTTCTGGGAGTTGTATTCTTTTGGTCATCAAGCCTACGTGAAAAGTGGTTTTGAGTTTAGATGCGCTGCTTAGATGTATTGATCTTTTCTTAAAATGTTGTTATTATTATTTATATATCTGTGACTATAGATTCAATATTGAAGGAATTTGAATAGCTCTGGGTCTGGGAAGAAAAAAAACAATGTAGCTTGATAGACAAGTTGAATTACAAAACTAGCAGAGTAGAATTAGGAATGGTTGATGCTGCTACTACAACTGTGATGACTGTTGCAGAGCAACATCACATGCTTTGTTATATTATGTTCCTCATACAATTATCTAACGGTGTTATCCAGTAAGGTTCCAACTCCAACAAATATGACACGATTAGTTAGAATTCATATGGATAATGACCAACTTCTATTGCTTGGCTGGACCATTTTTTTTCTAACATGTGTGTGCACTTCTATTTGTGGGAATGATTCCGAATTAGTCATTCTTATTTACAGACACACTACATTAGGCAACCGTTGTTTTCTATTTGGCTTGCTGTGCACATACTAGACTGCCTTTGCTTGTTATTAAGTAGCCTACTGTCAAGTATCACATGTCTGTAGTGCATCCTTGTGTTGTCGTGTTATAATTGTTAGTTATGAGTAATTACAGGTGACAGATACACAGGTTTGGCCTCTGAGTGTAACCAACAGCAGAAGGAATTTAACACCTCCTGACTACTGAGTCTGACTGCTCAAAAGTATTATTATAGTTAGCAGTTTTCTTAATCTGCAGAATGTAATGTCTGTTTGGTCCTATTTTATTCTAATTCTAATATATTCTAATAATGGAGGCCTACTTTATACTTTCAGATGCTGTTGAGTTTTCTTTTATTACAATGTTGATCAGTAGAGGGCAGTGTTGTTCTATACTTTGTTGTACTCTGTTGGACTGAGGTTGTCTTCGATTTATTTACAACTTTGAAAGACAATATAAGAAAGATAGTGTTAATGTACCACCAATCACCACTCATTTGAATGTACAACCAATCACATTACTTATTTTGGAGTTGTGTTTCTCTTGTTACATTAAGTATATTTTATATCATTCTGTATGCATTTGAGCATGTGTGAGTGTCTGTTATCACGGCTTCTGCATTATCATGTCAGGAACACTAGAGGTCACTGTGGATCTATTAGCCTGCACATATTTCCACGGAATAGGCCATTTTATAAAGTGTTGAGACATTTAGTATGGAGGAAATAATCTTGAGGACTACTGCTTTGTTTTAGCAAATAAAACAATATATTAATTATATATCATGTGGCAATTGTAGATATTTCAATTATATGGATATATAAACGTATTACAACTCTCAATGTGTGCTGTCTTAAGCATCCTCTCATCGGGAAATTGCTGATGCTGACACTGATTCCACACTCCACTGGTGTAAAAAGAGTGTAGGTTAGTGGAAGTTAGCGTAGTTTGCAAAACTACAAATGAAGAGAGGCCAGCATTTGGATCAATATAAAATTCATGTCACATTTTCTAACTAGTTTGTTTGACCCTGAAAACCTATTGTGAGGGGACAAAAAAACACTTGCATAAAGGAGTCTTTCCATAGACATAATATAGATATCTATGGAGTCTTTCATAAACACATTGCTTATGTTTCAGGTTCCATACGAACCTATCTGCTAAACTGTGTCGTCAAATAAAAGCCATTTATTTTTTTTTTAAATTTGGCCTAACCCTTCAATATGCGATGGGGTCGTATTCCCCCACATCCTTATGAGAACAGCAAAGAATAGGCTACACTCACTTCACCACACAGGAGGAGCCCAAAAGAGGGCCCTAGTGAAACACATGTGCAGAGTGGTCTGTAATTGGACCGTATACAACAGACAGAGGCAGAGTAGAGGTACAGGGCCCCTAGAGGCCCATCAGCCATCAGCATTGTAGCCCACTAGCACCTCTGTTTAACACAGGGGGCATAATCAACAATGGCTAGTGCTCAACTCTTATGTCAAAAATATGTTACTCCCTGTCTTCTGGGAGTGCTCCCTCAAAAACTTCCAATTTGCAAGTTTAGCCTTAAGCAGGCCTAGACAACTGCCTCTAGCTGGCATGGATTATTGCCTATGTGCAACACAAGCTATATGTGGTTAATTTTAAGTTAAAATAAAATACATAAAATGTAGCTATTCATTCATCATGCACCTGATTCTGATCTGTTGGTCATATGCTTCTCTCAATATTGTAATACATGCTACTTAGGCCTAGTTATATTCATAGGACTGTGGACATTTTTGTGGTTTTTTTTTTAATTTTTTACAAAAAACAACAACAATAACAAAAAAACACTATTATTTTTTATGATCTCCCTCTACTTGCTCGCCATAGGCGAGAAAACAATCCAGCATAGCCAATTTGTGTCGTCATGTTTCGCCACTTGCTCCCAAATGTAAGAACCCATGTTTATACCCTGCTGCTATTTCACAGGAAGTGCTGCTGTGGATTTGCGACACATTTGTTTTGTTGTATTTCTAAAGAGCCTGGCATTAGAACCTGTTTCGGCTGACAACAAAGACATCATGGAGCCGTTTGTACCAGAAAGTCCAGACAGGTATGATCACACGCGGTGAGAAAGTGGTGGACCGAAACAGTGTTGAGTGGCCTCTTTTTTTAACATCGACACCACCGTGGTTTTTGTTGGCCATTTCCTTGTACTAACGTTAGAATTCATAGTGCAGGGATGTTTGAGCGCGAAGAATAGCCACAGTAAACAGATTTCCGACAGGCCGATTGCAATGGTGGTCAAACTAACTAGGCCTACTGCATGTATATCGTCATACAGTTTAGCCTACTACCACCGACAGACACCCTGCGTTTCATAGCCAAAACATGAATTCAAGCCTGTCCTAGGGAGTCTGGCCTACAGAAAACTTCTGGGGAAATTCTGGGAAATTACTCCCGCAGATAGGCTACAGTGGTGTAGTCTATTAAGCTGTAGTGGATTAGATATACTTGCTTGAATTTCACCTTGGGGATCAATAAAGTATCTATCTATCTATCTGATGTATAAGTAAGTAAGTAGCTTAAGTATATATTATATAGGCTAGCCTACTCTTTTGATCCCGTGAGGGAAATTTGGTCTGCATTTATCCCAATCCGTGAATTAGTGACACACTCAGCACACAGTGAAGCACACTAATCCCGGCGCAGTGAGCTGCCTGCAACAACAGCGGCGCTCGGGGAGCAGTGAGGGGTTAGGTGCCTTGCTCAAGGGCACTTCAGCCGTGCCTACTCGGGATTCGAACCGGCAACCCTCCGGTGACAAGTCCGAAGCGCTACAGCTGCCCCCAAATGTAGTTAGCCGTAGTGGGTATACTGTGATCAACCCTAAATCTTAATAGCCTGCCTACGTATCCTTGCCTATTTTAGTCCTACGTATCACATAGACCACTGCGCATATTCTGGCTTTTCAGTTTTTTCCTGACGTGCACTCGCCCTGGGGGGTAGCCTATTCCAAGTAGACCTACGTGGTTTAGCTAGTGAGTGGTAAACCTCCTACAACAAGATTGTTTTGTTAGGCAAATGAAGCCATACAGCTCTTATATTAGGAGGTTTACCACCGCTTTCTTCTTTACGTTTTCTGATTGCTTGATAGCACCTGGCAGCTGAATAAAAGACAATGATGGGGCCCCAGCTGTGGTGCAACTGGCTGGGGCACCTGCACCGTATGCCGGCGACCCGGGTTCGATTCCCGCCCAGTGGTCCTTTCCGGATCCCACCCCTGCTCTCTCTCTCCTATTCGTTTCCTGTCACTCTCCACGCGAGAGAAAAGCGACTCTTGAACAGACATCTGACCAACCACTGGGCTTCTGAAACCATGTCAAACCAAATGGCCCTGACTCAGCATGCCACGCTGTTACCATGACAGCCTTGGATGCCGAATGGACCCTTCACCCTCCTTTCTCGTCAATCACGAACTGTTTTTTTTTTTTTATAGAGCAGTTGTCAGAATGCAAACATCATTCATCCCAGCCTAGAGTATAAAATGAAGTGTGCCACCTAAAATATAGGGCCTAGTACTTCTAGTACTACTATTATTATTATGATGATGATGATGATGATTATTATTATAAAGACCTTATTGTCAATTCAAAGTGTTTATACAGGTTATTGTAGGTTGATGCAATGCTAGGCAAATTTTTGACGTAAAAGTCGAATTGTTGTGTTGGATTAATTGTATAAGTATATTCTTTTGATCCAGTAAGGGAAATTTGGTCTCTTCATTTATTCCAATCCGTGAATTACACTCAGCACACAGTGAGGTGAAGCACACACTAATCCCGGCGCAGTGAGCTGCCTGCAACAACAGCGGCGCTCGGGGAGCAGTGAGGGGTTAGGTGTGCCTACTGGTCGGGGTTTGAACCGGCAACCCTCCGGTTACAGTCCGAGGTGCTAACCAGTAGGCCACGGCTGCCCCTTGAAGACATTTGAGACATTTATTATGGAGGAATAATCTTGAGGACTACTGCTTTGGTTTCGCAAATAAAACAATATATTAATTATATATCGTGTGGCAAATGTAGATATTTCAATTATATGGATATATAAATGTATTACAACTCTCAATGTGTGCTGTCTTATAAGCATCCTCTCATCGGGAAATTGCTGATGCTGACACTGATTCCACACTCCACTGGTGTAAAAAAACTGTGGAAGTTGGCGTAGTTTTCAAAACTACAAATGAAGAAAGGCCAGCATTTGGCTCAGTATAAAATTCATGTCACATTTTCTAACTAGTTTGTTTGATCCTGAACATCTATTGTGAGGGGGGGGGGGGGACACTTGCATGAAGTCTTTCATAAACACATTGCCTATGTTTCAGGTTCCATACGAACATATCTGTCTGTGTCGTCAAAAGAAGCCATTTATTTTTTTTTAAATTTGGCATAACCCTTCAATATGCGATGGGGTCGTATTCCCCCACATCCTTATGAGAACAGCAAAGAATAGGCTACACTCACTTCACCACACAGGAGGAGCCCAAAAGAGGGCCCTAGTGAAACACATGTGCAGAGTGGTCTGTAATTGGACCGTATACAACAGACAGAGGCAGAGTAGAGGTACAGGGCCCCTAGAGGCCCATCAGCCATCAGCATTGTAGCCCACTAGCACCTCTGTTTAACACAGGGGGCATAATCAACAATGGCTAGTGCTCAACTCTTATGTCCCTAGAGGGCCCATCAGCCATCAGTCAAACTGGCTAAACAACAGTAGGACCTATTCTCTAAATTCAGGCAAACTTTTGTATGGCGACAACAAACGAGTGTAAATCTCATGACTCTTTGAGACGCTGAAGGTTGTTTACTGTAGACGCGCGTTTCCCTCTGCTGTCACTCCGTGCCCGCGCCTTCAGCTGGATCACGCTTCGTGAAGTCTGTTATTTTCCCGTCACGCCACGACGGCAACTTGCCAAAAGATATGACAGAATAAGATCATACTACAGCTCTGAGTTGGAACAGATTATCTTACTCGAGATTCACTCACTCACATACATATGCAGGGCTTTGTAGCAGATGATGTTTTGCATCATTTTAAATTGTTGTAGAATAGGCTTGTTTGTCATGGCTATGTTTACAGTAATATTTGTTTCAGTTCCATGGAAAAGGTCTTTGAATATAGGCTACAATAAAACATAATTAAACAATGATTGGGACATAAATAGATAAGTCACAACAACTAATCACAAACAAACTCTTTGTCTTTAAATGATCTGTCCTTTACAGTATGCTTGTTTGTGTCGATTGAAAGAACCCCTCCCAGTCTTGCTTTGTGGAATGCTAAGGGCAGTAAATCCTCAGTGGCTTTTGAAAAGGTTGATAACCTATTCACAAACAACCATTAAAGAATTTGATAGGCTAATGGAGGCTGGTCGGCTGTACGCTTTTGTAATTGGACATCATAAATCTGAGGAGGCCGTGGCAGGGGGACAAAAGCCTGTGTATTCACACTGCTCTTAGCTACTAAGCCGGCCATATATTCCATAGGCCATGAATGGGGGTATCTGAAGGGGGTGATATACATGTTACAATCGGAGATGCATGGCCCACGGACCCCACACATCGATCAGGGTTCCCCGCACCAGTCTGCTCTCACACAGGAAATGGGAAGGCAGGTCACAGCCGCACGTGATCACCTGCTTATCAAGATCCCTCGCGTGTTCAATGGTAGCCCTCGCCATTAACCTTGCTGGGTTTTATCTCTGTGCAGTGATTAACACAAAGGCCCTGTAGCGGCATCGATGAGGCTGTCGTGAAGATGGAGGGAAGGGGTGAGGTGGGTGAGTGATGGGACGCTAGAGAGAGGAGGTGCTGAGTTTGAGATGCAGGCTGATAGTGATATAAAAGGAGGGAATAAAATGGCCCCCGTCATTTTCAGACGCAGTAATGAATAATCGGGCCCGAAAAATCCTTTCCCAACCCAAACATAAAGCCCACTTTAGACCCCAAAGAGAGTCATTTCCCAATGTGATAATTACTATCAACTATCTATAAATGATTAATCGATAAAAGGTGATTTCCATAGTCATGAACTTGTCATATTGACAATGAAATGATGAGTTAATCATTCCATCCCACCTTTGACCTCACCTGAATCCTCAGTATTAAATATTCATTATATGCGTTATACACGCATTATCACTTTGTTTATTGTATGGCCACCGCGTGCAGTGGCTGTTAAAGTGCCTTTCGATGGCAGGCTTTTGCCAGATAATGTGTGAACATGCTGTAAATAGCAGTCCCAGACCTCCTTAACGTAAGCTATATATTGTGCAGATGGTAATTGAGCAACCCCTCCACCCCCCAAACACACACACACACACACTTTTTTTTCTCCATGAAACCACAACCATTGGCACCCAGCGATTCAAAGGTAGAGCAATGTTGGTGCAGTGTTCATGGTGTCAGCGATTCGAAGGTACAGTAGAGCAATGTTGGTGCAGTGTTCATGGTGTCAGCGATTCGAAGGTAGAGCAATGTTTGTGCAGTGGCCATGGTGTCTGAGGGAGACACTTTCTCCTAGTGTCCCCCCCCCCCCCCATATAACGATGAGAAGCAGCTAGCAGCGCCCTCATGATAAGTGCTAAATGCTGGGTTATCACCCCACCTGAAGGGGGATCGATAGGAGTCGGGGTGTGTGTATAGAGTTTGG
>NW_027468689.1:7386952-7391952 GCF_046254945.1 Alosa pseudoharengus | reverse complement strand
ACACACACACACACACACACACTGTACACACACACAACACACTCGCAGACACATGAGTTCATTCTTTGCTACACAAAGACAGGTGCCTTGAATATTCCATGAAGCACTGAGGTCATGGCTGAGGTTGAATTCAATTTGAGTGTTTTTCTCGCCTGTGAACAGGAAATGACAGGAGGGGGCCATCTTTCTGTGGGTCCTTTCTCTCGCCCGCATGGCAAAATGTAACTAAACTGCCAACCTTTCGTCATGTGCACACGGGCACAAACTGTAGGCTGTTGCTTTGTTAGTGGTACAGACTTACATTCTGCTAAAATTGCAGTTTTTTGGAGACGGTATGTTTTTTTTTTTTTTATCATTCTTAAAAAAAAATGTCAATGAACATGACATTTTAATGTACTGTATAATCTAACACCGGATGCCATGTCAGCAGCTGCATGTATTACATACACACGTGCACAGATGTGCACACACACACAGACACACACACACACACAGACACACACACACACCCCAAGTGCCCACCCGGCATTCGCTCTCATCGGCCGAGCATCTCATTGCTCCTCCACGCTAATCGGTCAAGCTCTTGTGCTCCGCGTGATGCAATGATGACTAATAATGATGAAATGGCATGAAAAGACAGCGCTGGGGGACGAGTGGAGAGGGGGGGGTTAGAGGCGGACGAGTGGAGGGGTCTCCGTGGTGACAGTGAATGATGCACACTGTAATTACAGCTCTATCAGAGTCGCGCTGAGTGCATGGGGCCCCTTCCAGAGCGGCGTATTTGCCCAGGGGCCTCCCATTACTGTGACCCCTCGCGCACCGAGAGGGGAGAGAGGGGGGCAATTTAACGATTTCAGATGCTACTGAGGAAGCTCTACTGTAATTAGGAGATCTAGATGACATCGTATTCACCGTGACAGCTCCTGTCCCTCTGATCGTCCTAACCTCACCGCACTCGTCAGTACCACCCACCCCCCCCCCGCGCCAGTCCGTCCGTCACCACGCACTTCACACTATTCCGTCTCGTAGCTGACGTGAGACAGCAGTCAGATTTCTCCCAGCAGCTCGACTCTGTCTGCAGCCAAATGCTCTGTACTTTTGCCTCTTAGTGATAATTCATCATTATCAATGTCATAATCCTGATCATCGCTATTATCAGAAATGTCAGCACCTTCATCGCTATGAGTGTCATCACCACCATCATCATCACTCCTCCGTCTTCACCTGTCCATGTCCCTGCTCTGTCCAGACGGATGGCGTTGTGTGTTTGAGTCTGTTTGGTGTGCATTAGCGCTGCTAGCCGGGTGCTAATTAATATCCTGCGCTCCAGGTGCTCGACGAGGGAGAGGGAACAATCCCCATCATCATGTCACGCAGCTTGCCACAACCATGGCACACTCTCTATACGCTGCCCCCAACGATATCGTTCTTCATGTAGTTCCTAATAATAGTTCATGTATGATAATTAATAATAATTAATAGTTTATGTGTGAACGTCATCATTCACATTCATGAAAACGATATTTGTTTATAGTTATCATTATCGTTATCGTTCTTGGTGTGAATGACCCTTTAGCCTAGCTGGTCAGGTAGTTAGTGAAGGCTGTGTAGTTTTCATTTCAAACACCATTATGTGTACACAGCACTGGGAGGAGGGGTGAGAAAGCGAGAGAGGTAGGGAGTGAACGAGTGAGAGAGAGAAAGAGAGAGGGGGCTAGCAAGGACAGAAGAATGTATGTACGGTAACCTGCGATGCTAATTCAAGGCCTCCTCGCTCTCCGTCTTTGTTCCGGTTGTTTATGTTATGCAGGAGGCCCAACAGAGGCACGGATAATGACATATAATCACTCGACTGTAGTGCTTCAGGCCTCAGCCTTGAGGAGTAAGGGTGCATTTTGTCACTGTTTGACGGCACTGTGAAAGGACAGCACACCGCTTCCTGTCTTTTATTCCCCAGCGGAGCTGCTTGAAGCTGTTTTGGAAAGGTGCATGCTGTGGGCCTTGGTGAACAACAGAAAATCTTTCTGTGTGTGTGTGTACGTGTGTTTGTGTGTGTGTGTGTGTGTAAGTGGAAAGGAATGGAAAGACAGCTCTCAGGTTTGATAACTGGGGCCAGTACTTCTCCACTATAAGCTTTGAGCGCGTTCTTGCTGGCGGCAGCAGATGATAAATGACTTTGGGGACAGATAATTTCCATTAAAACACTAAGTGTCACTCTTAACCTGCTGTTAAGAATCAATTACAGCAGCTATCAGCAGGCCAGATGAACAGTTGCTCTCTCTCTCTCTCTTTCTCTCTCTGTGTGTGTGTGTGTGTGTGTGTGTGTGTGTGTGTGGGGTTTGCAAGCGCTCGGGGAGGAACTCTGGTCCTCTATCAGGGAAACGGGGGATTTTCAATTAGGAGGTAAATAAGTGGAAAAGAGGAGGAGGAGGAGGACTTCCCTTGGGGCAGCTCTTTCTTTCTCTTTCCAATTCTGTGTCTCTGTGACTGTTTTCTTCCCTTTCTTTCTCTCTTTCTCTGTTTCTTTCTTTCTACCTGTCATTCTCTTTTTCTTTTTTTCTTTATTTTCTTGATGTTCTTTAACTGACTTGTATTTCTTTCCCCCACAGTCCTCTCTCCTCCTCCTTCTGTAATTCTCTTTCTTTCCCTCCTTCATTCTCCCCCTCTGTCCGTGGCACAGACTTCATCCCTCGCTCTCCCCCGGTGCCATCTGCTGCCAGTCAGTGTGTTTGCTCTGTCTCTGCTCAATATTTACCCAGCTTGCTTCACACCTCAGGGGCACCACAGTGGGCACCGTGCCAGGGCAAGGGGCTGCACAGGCAGGGTGTGTGTGTGTGTGTGTGTGTGTGTGTGTGTGTGGGAGAGGGGGGGGGTTAAGGTACATTTCATCAGGCTAATTAATTTACAAGCACCTGTTTTATTACTGGAGTCTGTGGCAGAAGAGATCATACACACACACACACGTCTACCCATGTGTGAGCAGACACACACACACATATGCACACATGCTCACATACACACACACACACACTAATAGAAATAGACACACACATACATACAGTAGTCACAACTAGATGAATCAGTATATCAGTATATATTTTAATGCATTATTCCATCCATCTCAGCCTTTGGCCATGCAGCTGCAGGCTGGTGCGTGCATGCGTGCGTGTGTGTAAAGTACACCTAGAATATGGAGTTTGGTGTTCAACACATCCATAATTCTCCAAAGCGAGAATTCTTCCAGGGAGCTTTACTCACATGTTTCTGTATGTGTGTGTGTATGTGTTTGTGTGTGCGTGTGTTTGTGTTTTGAGTGTATGCCTGTGTGTGTGTGTGTGTTTGTGTGTGCGCGCGTGTTTGTGTTTTATGAGTGTGTGTGTGTGTGTATGTGCGTGCATGTGTTTGTGTTTTATGAGTGTGTGAGTGGGCGTGTGTGTTTGTGTGTGTGCGGGTGCGTGTGTGCTTGTATGAAGCCTTTGTCTTTGCACATTATCAGCTGTGCATGGCTTCATGTAAATAAGTGGAGGAGAGCAGCTGAGCAGGTTCACTCCCAGGAGAAGGAGAGGAGAACCCTATGGGGGAGAGGAGAAGAGGAGAGGAGAGGAGGAGAGAGGAGAAGAGAGGAGAGGAGGAGGACCCTATGGGGGAGAGGAGAAGAGGAGAGGAGGAGAAGAGAGGAGAGGAGGAGGACCCTATGGGGGAGAGGAGAGGAGGAGAAGAGGAGAAGAGAGGAGAGGAGGAGGACCCTATGGGGGAGAGGAGAGGAGAGGAAAGGAGGAGAAGAGGAGGAGGAGAGGAGGAGAGGAGAGGAAGAGGAGTGGAGGAGAAGAGGAGGAGAGGAAATGAAGAAGAGAGGAGAAGAGAAAAGGAGAGGAGAAGAGGAGGAGAGGAGAGGAGAGGAGAAGAGAAGGAGAGGAGAAAAGGAGAGGAGAGGAGAGGAGGAGGAGAGGAGAAGAGAGGAGAGGAGGAGGACCCTATGGGGGAGAGGAGAAGAGAGGAGGAGATGATAAGGAGAGGGGAGGAGAGGAGGAGACGAGAGGAGGAGGACCCTATTGAGGAGAAGAGAGGGGAGAAGAGAGGGGAGGAGAAGAGGATGGAGAGGAGGAGAGAATGGAGAGGAGAGGAGAGGAGGAGGAGAGAAAGGGAGAGGAGAGGAGGAGAGGAGAAGTAGAGGGGGTGTGTGGAGTGTTGGAGGGTCGGAGGGTCCTGATGTTGGGAGCAAAGGTTTGGGAGGCATTTGAAGTGAGCAGAGTTGGGATGAGCTGGGCTCACGTGTTGGTCATCAGTGGTCCACACGAGGATACCTGCCTTCAAGTGTAAACACCTACAAGAAATAGCCTATGTTCCTGAATCTTAACTGGTGGAGGAAGATGCTAACTGCAACAAGGCAATCAGTCTCACTTCCAGATAGCACACATAACAATGAATATGTTATATTTAATTCAGCTCTTTAGGGTGGTGTGTCTGGATAACTAAATCAAACACATAGCTTTTTGGTGATAATATGATATCTTACTGACAGGCATAATCTAGACACCCAGGAAATGACACGTCTCTGTGACATATCACATGGCCATACTAACAGGACCGCTGCTTGATGTGTCTCCGTCTCTCATCATAAACGCTGCATGGCCACA
The DNA here is from genome assembly GCF_046254945.1 of Alosa pseudoharengus. NCBI lineage: Eukaryota > Metazoa > Chordata > Actinopteri > Clupeiformes > Clupeidae > Alosa > Alosa pseudoharengus. The sequence continues at coordinate 7,387,315 of NW_027468689.1, read as the reverse complement.
TCACCAGGCACCAGGTGTTGTCTCCTCACTCAGAGAGTTGCTTCCTTTGAGGTGTAATAGGGAGGCATGCAGGGGAGTGTGGTGGCATGTCTCCACTATTGTAGTCTGATGTGGTCAAGCAGATCAAAGCTGAGGCAGGGGACAGAGGAGTGGAGAGATCTTAGAGTCTCCGCATCCACCTTCATCTCCAGAGTCACTCGAGAGCATCCCAGCTCCTGCTCCTGCTCAACAGAGCGGCACTCGAGGACGGAGCAATCGGGACTCAATTTGGAATTCTGGACATGGAATGTTGCACCTCCTATGGCAACATCTAATTGCTTAAGGAACCCGAGTTCTTGTGGCTGCACAGTGACAGTCTGTTGG
>NW_027468689.1:7346952-7381952 GCF_046254945.1 Alosa pseudoharengus | reverse complement strand
GGCTCTGGTGGTGTTGCGGGCCCTCCTGTTTCAGCAGCAGTGGACACCATGGACAAATCTTCATCCGGAGTCAGTCCTGATTTCCTCAGCTGGTCAACATGGCGCCGCCAAACAACGCCTGATGCTACTTCAACGGTGTAGGACAGGGGGCCATGACGTTCTTTTACTGTAGCCAGGACCCATTTGTGGTCTCCTTTGTAGCTCCTTGCCAATACACTTTGTCCAATGGCAAAGTGTCGCAGTTTCCCTCCACAGGGTCTCTGAGCCTGTTGGAGTTGTCTGTCTTGGACAGTGCGTCTTCTATTTGGCTGGAGTAGATCCAATCTGGAACGAAGATGACGCCCCAGGAACAGCATGGCTGGTGTCTGGTTGGTGGTGGCATGTGTAGCATTCCTGTAGGCGAACAGGAAGTTACTCAGTTTATGGTGGAGAGTGATATTGTCATTCTGCATTGCCCTAAGGGCTTGTTTCAAAGTCTGAACGAACATTTCTGCTTGACCATTGGTTGCCGGGTGCCAGGGGAGCTGAAGTGATGTGACGAATCCCATTTCTTCTCAAAAATGTCTGGAAGTCTTCACTTGTGAATTGGGGCCCGTTATCACTGACAAGTTGCTCTGGAACTCCAGTTCTGGCAAAGAGATCCCTCAGCACTGTAATTGTTTGACTTGTTGTGGTGGAGTTCATATTGAAAACTTTTGGCCATTTGGAAATGGCATTTACCACCACTAGGAAGTTTGTGCCCATGAAGGGCCCTGCAAAGTCAACATGAATGCGTTGCCATGGAGATGCAGGCCATTCCCACTGGTGAAGTGGTGCATGTGCCGGTTCGTTTTGCACCTGTTGGCAGCCCGGGCATTGCATTGCTACACGCTCAATATCCTGGTCAATTCCGGGCCACCACATAAAGCTCCTTGCTAGCGCCTTCATTTTCACCACTCCCAGATGGCCAGAATGGAATTCTTCTAAAACCTTTGTTCTGAGGCTACTCGGTATGATAACTCTTACCCCCCACATGACACAGCCAGCATTCAAGGTAAGTTCACTTCTACGCTGATAGAAAGGAGTTAAGGTGGTTTTGTTGGCTGCTGTCCAGCCAGCTTGTGTGGCTGTGTAAACCTGAGACAATGCCTTGTCACGTCTAGTCTCAGCCTGTACCATTTCTGCTGTGACAGGTGGCTTTCAATTTGACCGAGGGTGAACATATCTAATGCGTAGCAGTTGTCCTGTTTGTTTTTGATATCTTCCAGAGGCAAACGTGACAGTCCGTCTGCGTTCGCGTGGTCCCCAGTCCTCCGGAACTCTATCTTGTACTGGTGTCCCCCGAGAAACAATGCCCAGCGTTTCATACGGGCTGCAGCAGTCACTGGAACGCCTTTTTGAGGACTGAAGATGGACATGAGTGGCTGATGGTCAGTAATGAGAGTAAATTCTCTGCCAAACAAATATTGATTAAATCTTTTTACGCCCCACACCCAGTGCCTCTTTGTCAATCTGGGTGTAGTTTTTCTCTGCTTTGGTTAGGGATCGAGATGCGAAAGCTATTGGCCGTTCACTGCAGTCATCCATAATGTGAGACATCACTGCCCCAATGCCGTACGGTGAAGCATCGCAGGCTAGCCTAACTGGTAGAGAAGGGTTTTAGTGGGTCAGGACTGTGTCTGATGTCACAAGGGTCTTTGCTTCTTTGAAGGCATGTTCACAGTCCCTGGTCCACACCCATTTCCGTCCTACCTGGAGCAGGTCGTTCAGGGGATGGAGCACCATTGCCAGGTTGGGCAAGAATCTGTGATAATAGTTCACAAACCCCAGAAAGGATCTCAACTGCGAAACATCTTGAGTTCGAGGGGCCTTTAACACTGCCTGGACCTTCTCTTGACACTTGTGTAGCCCATTCGCATCAATGGTGTGTCCACAATACGTGACGCTGGACTTGAGGAATTCACATTTGTCTCTCCGTGCTTGGAGTCCATAGTCTTCCAGCCTCTTCAGGATCTCTAGGTGCTCAGTATCAGTGGCCCCCGTGACAATGATGTCATCGAGGTAGCATTGTGTGCCTGGTACTCCTTGTAACACCTGGTCCATGGCCTGTTACCATATTGCTGGTGCTGAGGCCAATCCGAACACAAGTCTATTGTAGCGGTACAAACCCTTGATGGTATTGATGGTCAAAAATGTCTTTGAATCCTCCTCCATTTCCATTTGGAGGTATGCTCCAAACAAACACCAGACAATTTTGGTAGTGGGTATTGCTCAACCTGGAGCACCGGGTTAATTGTGACTTTAAAAGTCGCCACAAAGCCTGACCGTGCCATTTTTCTTAACGACTGGAACCACTGGGGTTGCCCAGGGACTCCAGTCGACTCTGGAAAGTATTCCATCGGCTTCTAGCTGATCAAGTTCCTTCTCTACTACAGGCTATATGGCATACGGCCACGGTTGTCAAACTGGGGTAACCGAACCCCCAGGGGTACGTGGACTGATTTCAGGGGGTACGCGAAAAAATATCTAAGTCATAACTTAGCCTATGCCTTTTCAAACGTTTTCTCTATCCCACGTTGGTAACTTAACTTCCGCATGTGCACTGCACATTAAAATCTTATTTTCTCCGGATTAACAAAATATTCGAGAGTGGAGACAGAGAGGGTAAAACAGCGTTTCTCAAACTGTGGGCGAACTGACGTGAAAAACAGGAGTTTTATTTTTTTTTTTTTTTATCTGTAGCCTAGGCCCAGGTAGCACCCGATGCGCAATGGACGCACTGTGTTATTCATAGGGAAGCGCTTGTGTCAAGGCAGCTTAGTTAGTCCCGACCTGAATGAGATTTTGAACGAGGTTGTGAGAGTGGTGAATTTCATCAAGACCCGGCCCTTAAAAGCGTGTCTATTCTCCACACTTTGAGAGGAGATGGGAACTGACCAAAAGGCTGTAGGCTACTGTTTCACAGCGAGGCAAGGTTTTCCCGAGGTAAAGTGCTGTCGCGTGTTTGAGCTCCGAGTCGCCTCTTCTTGGAGGAAGAGCGCATGTTTGAATCTGCAAGCACGTTCACTAATGAACATTTCTTGACGAAGCTGGCTTATTTTAGCGATATATTTGGAAAGCTCAATGAGTTAAATCTCCAGTTACAAGGCAAAGACAAGCACCTAGCAGATAAGATCACTGCATTCAACAAGACGATTGTGTGTGAGATTAGGTGCAGATCTATTTAAAATCATTATATTCAGCACATTTGTAGGCCTATCATATGTTGACTATTGATGAGATTTGTATCATATGTTTATGATCCTATTCACTATTCTCGACAAAATTGATACAAATAAATATTTATAAAACAATTAAAAAAAAACTTGTTAACAATTGGTGGTGTTGGGGGTACTCCGGAAAATCATAATGTCTCAGGGGGTACATGCCTGTTAAAAGTTTGGGAACCACTGGCATAGGGGACAGGGCGTGCCTTATGAAATGTTGCCTGAGCTCCATCTTTGAGTGTGATTTTCTCCTTTATATGTCGATGTGTTCCAATCCCCTCTTTGAACACTGATGCAGCTTCTTCCAATACCTGGTCCAGCTTGACCTCAGTTGACTGTGGTGTTTTGGACAACACATGCAGGCTTTTTATGACACTCCAATCGAGCCTCAGCTTTCTCAGCCATTCACGTCCCCAGTGTGGTGCACTTCCTCTCTCCAGAACATACAGGTGCAACACCTCTTCCTGACCATTACACTCCACTTGTACAGACTGTACACCAACAGGAACAACTTTCTCTCCTGTATAGGTTTTGAGAAGCATAGAAGTTGGTTTCAACTTTGTTTTGCCAAAAAGTGTGTCATAGTCTTTTTTTGATATTACTGAAACAGCTGAGCCAGTGTCCAATTCCATTTTTATCATCTGTCCATTTATTTTGCCATGTATGCTGTGCAATTGCAGACTGGCCAATGCGTCCTCACTTTCACTATCTGATATTTCAGTAACATTATGCACGCATCTGTTGCCCCTACGATTGTCTCTGGTGTCAGTCTTGGCTTTGTCACTGCGGCAGACTCGCTGAATATGTCCAGTTTTCCCACATTTCCTACATTGTTCATTTCTGAATCTACACTGAGATGATAAATGATAGCCACCACACCTGTAGCATTGTTCTGAATCTACACTGAGATGATAAATGATAGCCACCACACATGTAGCATTGTTCTGAATCTACACTGAGATGATAAATGATAGCCACCACACCTGTAGCATTGTTCTGAATCTACACTGAGATGATAAATGATAGCCACCACACATGTAGCATTGTTCTGAATCTACACTGAGATGATAAATGATAGCCACCACACCTGTAGCATTGTTCTGAATCTACACTGAGATGATTAATGATAGCCACCACACCTGTAGCATTGTTCTGAATCTACACTGAGATGATAAATGATAGCCACCACACCTGTAGCATTGTTCTGAATCTACACTGAGATGATAAATGATAGCCACCACACCTGTAGCACTGTTCTGAATCTACACTGAGATGATAAATGATAGCCACCACACCTGTAGCACTGTTCTGAATCTACACTGAGATGATAAATGATAGCCACCACACCTGTAGCATTGTTCAGAATCTACACTGAGATGATAAATGATAGCCACCACACCTGTAGCACTGTTCTGAATCTACACTGAGATGATAAATGATAGCCACCACACCTGTAGCACTGTTCAGAATCTACACTGAGATGATAAATGATAGCCACCACACCTGTAGCATTGTTGTTCTGACTGCCTTTGCGTAGCTCCTTTCATGGCCAGCTGACATTTTCGGTTTTCACATCAACCTGCATCCTTTGCCGTCGTTTCCGTCGAAACTGAAATTTCCAAAGCCCTTTTGAATGTGAGATCAGCCTCCGTCAACAGTCTTTTCTGAATTCCTTCATGACTAATGCCACAGACTAAACGGTCCTGTAATGCGTCGTTTAAACCAGTCCCAAATTGACAATGTTCTGACAGTCTTTTCAGCTCAGCAACGTATGCCACTATCGTTTCTTCCTTATTTTGATTCCGTTTACGAAACCTATAACGTTCCGCAATTACCAGCGGTTTAGGCGATAAATGTGCACGCATTTCCTCCACAATGTCGTCATAATTCTTGTCGGCAGGTTTCTCTGGGGCTGTTAACTCATTGAGTGCCAAAAACGTAATATAAAGTTTTTCCTTCCCATGCGTTGAGTGCCAAAAACGTAATATTACTTTAATTAGTGCTTCATTGTCATTTTCATTGGATTCTCCCATTTGCGCGTAAATCGCTCCATAAACTTTTTTTTTTTTTGCTACACGCACACTTTTGATAAGGTAAAAAGCCTTATAGGTACGCCAAATAAACAATAACCTATAGGTTTACGCTAGGCTATGTAAAACTCCCCATGAACAGCATCACGTCACTAACCACAGCTAAGATTGCACAATCTCTATTCACTCTGTTGGATATCTGAAGCCAGTTTGTCTACTTAGATACTGAAAATCCTCAAATTATGGCCGGGGTCTTAAGACAAAGTACAGGCCTTTAGGGGCAGGATTGTATTCGAGACAGCCCTTTATTTCTTATGCGAGTTTTATTTTGAGACATGCGTTTCTTGGAGCGGCATTCTGGTAGGCCTTCAAAAGCATGACATTTTCGGTTTAGTTTGATATTTAATTTACTTTTGGACTGTTTGATTATATACAAAAAAAAAATTCTGGGGGAGGACCTCCATACCCCCCCTCTGAAATGTCCCATCCACTTTCAGAATGCCTCCAACGCCCATGGTCCTAGTAGTAGGCTAGATCCCTTTGATACCAATGTTCATTTAACTCTGGGACCCTGGTCCCAGGGATGGATTACTGCACGGGCCTTCCGGGCCCAGGCCCAGGGGCCCAAGGTGTCTGGGGGCCCTGAAGCCCAAGCCTTTGCATGGAATCATTGCCTCAATATCAACACATCAGGATGTAGGCTATGAATCTGATTGAATTTAGTATTGGCCATCCCCAAAATGCTAGCCTGACGAGCCAGACCCACATTAAAATGTAGGGTCTGGGCACTCACCGTTCGCAGTGCTCAGTCCGAGGGGCGGGATAATCGGTTGTCTTTCAAATTCCCTCTGCACGCAATAGGACAGCACTGAGTCCCATGCATTTTCCCACCAGCAAACAAGCTTAACTCGTGTCACACTGTTGGCCAACAGCAATATCCATCTTCTTTGTTTTTTTAAGTAGCAGGGAATTCAAGCCAAACCGTTGCAACTCTGCCATCAATCATTATGTTATGCCCCCCTAACGACTCTATAGACGATTTGATTGGCCTGATAGAAGTTTAATTTTTCGAGCTCACAAGCCAACAGAGAGTTGTTAGACTAGACCTGGAAGCAAATGTAATTTGCTGCCGCTAGGGTGTGTCTAGATTTCTAAGCTACCAAAATGCACCAGAATACAGGAAATCACATCAAACAAATGAAAAAAATTCTGGGGGAGGACCCCCAAACCCCCCTTCCACATATGCGACAATTAGTGGGGAGCCCTTAATACATGTGGGCCCAGGGGCCCGAAAGTTCATAATCCGTCCATGCCTGGTCCCTACACCTGAGAACCACTGATGTACGTTTATTTTACTGTACGGTATAATGCTGAATGAGCCAAACAAAAATTTTGGTTGGCCCCACCAAATCTCACTCCAAAGTTTTTTGAAAAGTTGGCAGCCCTGCAAATGGTGCTTTTTTTTATCACATCCATTGGCTCAACCTGACAAATGATATGGGATGTCTGTGAGGTTGTGTTAAAGTGAAATAGCAGGTGACTAGTGTTTCAGAAGGATAAACATCTGAATATCTGTGTAGCATATCTGAGTATGATAGTCAATGTAAAGACACATTCAACACACGCATGAATCTATAAATTCACACACACACACACACACAGACACACACACAAACACACACACATGCACACATCAGTAGCTGTGAGATAAGTTCCGACTTTGTTTTGACACTTGTGATGAAGGAGTGGTGGCCACACTGTGCGGCTTGCGGAACAATGCGCTGCCCCTGGGAGAGATTGATTTTCTACATTAAAACCCCAGCCTTTGTCTATAGCCACCAGGCCCTTTGTTATGCTAAAGAGCCGTGGAAGATTTCCAATTCAATTTCACCTGGGCGCCGGTCAGCTAGCTGCCCCGCCCCCCCCCCTTTTGTGCCATCCCTTGGGCTCCTGCTTGTCTTTTAAACTGCAATTTAGCCGTGTTGGCGGCCGGAAAAGGAAATTGACAGGCGGCGGAGTACTTTCCTCATGGTATTACACCCATCAGCTCCATTCAAAGGCCTCTGAGGACGCAGCCGTCCAGCCAGCCACATGTACCGCCAGGCTCAAAGCAGTGGTCATTATACACAGATATCAGGAAAATGTTAATAACGCCCTGATACACGCGCAAAATATATCACAGCAGGGAGTAAAACAGGAGTGAGCTTTCTCATGTGTGACAGGTCACACACACACACATGCTGAAAAGCTTACATATACATTCCTGTAGGCAAATAATGAGAGGTTTAGTAGGAGATAAGATATCAACTTTGGCAACTGAATAGTTACCATAGAGTCAGGTGTGTGTGTGTGTGTGTGTGTCTGTGTGTATGTATGTATGTGTGTGTGTTTGTTTGTGTAGAGAGTGAGGTGTGTGTCTGTGTGTGTATTAAATTAAAGCAACACCAAAGAGTTTTGTGTACCTTACAATATTGTTTCCAAACACATTTCAGTGGTTCATCAACTCGTAACAGGGTGAACGGCACTTCTGCATTCGCTTCGCGACCTTCTATCGGCTATAACCGCACTATGCAAGTTTGCCAGATCGGGTAGCGGATCTGTAGTTCGATGGAATGAGACATGAGAAACTACAAATTTGACTTGCTTCTGATGTCGCAATACATCATAATTTCATAAAATCATGCAACGTACTCTACCTTGTCTGTAGACATCGTTATTTCCAAAGCCAGTGCTGGATACAAACTGAACAAATAGCGTGCGTGCAACAGAAAAAGTGCTTTGGTGTTGCTTTAATTAAACTGAGCTAAAGAAGGTTAAGTAATATCTAAATACATGTTCTCAAGTTCTGATGCCAAGAGAAGATATTTATTTAGATATGACTTAACCTTCTTTAACACACACGCACGCGCACACACACGCACGCACGCACGCACGCACGCACACACACACACACACAGCTGACGGTTAACCCCTCCGGAGGAAAATGGGGCTTGTTGGGCTTCTGCTTCATTTTTGGGGAGCATTTCAAATTCAGGAAGTGAGGCTGGCTCATTGAAAGACAAGAATATCCATTTGTTATGATAATTAAATTCTTGAAAATAAACCAATTGTGAGACTAATTGCAAATGAAATGGTGGGAGATTGAGGAGCACATTGTGCAACTGTACCACTGAACAATGCCTAAAGAGTGACATTCTCTCGCTGTTGCCTGAATGCTTTTGCGCCCTGCTCCATCTTTAATTAGACCACAAAATAAAGATTTCATTATGTTTTCATTTTGATGGTGAATGATTTCAAACTCTGTGGTGGTTTTCGGAGCGTCGGAGGAACAAAACATCTTTGTCCCTCCCTCATCAAAATTGATAAAAAATGCTGCAGTACTGCATCGAGATTAGCACCGGGAGATAAGCTCATCCCAAAACCATTAACAATGACGAAATTTAGGCACTGGGTAACCATGCATTTCACTTCTGCTATCCAGAGAAGAGAGAGAGAGAGAGAGAGAGGGAGAGCAGAGAGATATAGATAGAGTGAGATAGAGAGAAAGAGAGAGAGGGAGAGAGAGAGAGCACAGAGAGAGGGGGAGAAAGAGATCTAGCGCACTCCAAACCTGTAATTACACATAGCTGCCTTCTGATCGTGTATTTTTGTCTTTTTCCCCCCTCTCTGATTTTGAAGAGGCTCCTCCATGTCTGCCTTAATATCAGGGTTTTACCTCCTCCGGGAGCTATATTTATGTATTGTTTAAGTTCTCCCCAGCGTGCCGCCACCTCCGCAACATGCAGGGATTTCCTTGTTACTTTGCCATGTAATTTTAGGAGGATCTTACACAACACAGTGTAGCTAAAGCACACTAAAGTATGGAGCTTTGCATGAAAGACTAATTATTTAAATGGATTTAAGGTACATTCATCTTCCCGCTGATGTGTAGGGAAACTTTTTCCCCCTCCTCCTCCTCCTCCTCTTCCTTTTGCTTTTCCTTAAGACGCACTTGTAATGGATGTGTCAGAGCAGCGCAGTTCATACATGTCTGACATCAAAGGCAGGCCGGGCGAGGGGAGGAGAGGGGATGAGAGGAGAGAAGAGGCGAGGAGAGGAGAGAAGAGGGGAGGAGAGGAGAGGAGAGGAGAGAAGAGGGGAGGAGAGGAGAGGGAGGAGAGGAGAGGGAGGAGAGGGGAGGAGAGGAGAGGACAGTGGAGGACAGGGGAGGAGAGGGGAGGAGATGAGAGGAGAGGAGATGAGAGGAGACGGGAGGAGAGGAGAGGACAGTGGAGGAGAGGGAAGGAGAGGAGAGGAGAGGAAAAGAGGGGAGGAAAAGAGGGGAGGAGAGTAGAGGAGAAAGGAGGAGAGCGTTCTGGCAGCAGCACACACAAAAGAGATGCGCGGTGCGGCGTGTGCTCTTAAGCGGATAGATGTGAGATCTCGGGTTGACAGGACCGACGTAAGAGCTGCTTTTCAGAGGGACGGATTCGCCGCCCGCTCACTCAACACACAGCCCATCTAATGCCATCACACTCCACTGGTCTCAAAAGCAGGCTGCCATTGATGGTGCCACATGCATTTCTCCCTCTCTGTCTCTCCCTCTCTCGGTCTCCCCCCTCTCTCTCTCTCTCTCTCTTTCCCTGTCTCCGTCTCTCTCTCTGTCTCTCTGTCTCTCTGTCTATCTCTTCCCCCCACTATTCTTCATTGAAATCCCAAACTGACATGCAAATGGACTCCTATTAAATCCTGTTAGTTTGGCTGTCACATGCTCCAGATCGTTCTCTTTATATTTATAAGGCTAGTCCTTGTGTTGTTTATATCGAGATTAGACAGAGGAGGGAGGGGGGATAAACAGCAGCTCTCTCAGGAAAACACTCCCTGTATCATGTTTGTACTGTCACATCCAAAGAGGGTTCATCGGCGCATTGTTTGGGGATTTGTCAGTCAACATGCTCCAAATGGATTTGAGAGTCCCTCGTGGAGAGACGCACAGTTTTGTTTCCACATTTCTCTTGCTCTGTCACCTTACAACATTCAGTCTCTCCCATGCAGGTTATTGAGACTGACTTCACAAGTTGGAGGTAGTAGGTTTTAGGTGTGGGTTAAAAAAGATGAAAATCACAGCAGAAAGGGTAAACTGTGAGAATCCTGTGGAAGCAAACAGCATCTGATTATGTTTTTGCACAATGGGTTGAGTGTCTGTTCATATATTATTTTAGTGCATGTATGTATGCCTTTTGATCAACAGATGATGACTGTGTGTGTGTGTGTGTGTGTGTGTGTGTGTGTGCCTGTAATGATGCAAGCCCTAATTAGTGGTTTAGTGCTTTAATTATGGGGAAACTGGAAAGAAGGTCATATTCCTCTTTGCCACATTCATATGCTTAAAGTTATTTGTTGCTCTTTTCCTCTATGGGGTAAACCCCTGGGTCCTAAAGGCCTTGTGTCGGAGGTAGATGGCCCTGGACAGACTAGAAAGGCCCTCCAGGAATTCATGCAAATTCAATGACTGCTATTGTTACAATATTTCTGCAAAAAACATGCATGGAAAACATTTGCAATTGATTTTATTCAACTAAAAGGCAACATTTTTGAAATTATTCCTACAGCAAACTCCATTGCTTTTGGTCACAACAATCTCAACTAACCCTTGAATAACTTAAAGCAAAATTCACAAGGATCAAGGACACAGTTTATACCAATTCAGTTCCACGTGTTAGTGCTTGGTTTATACCAATTCAGTTTCATGTGTTGGTGCTTGGTTTTGGAGGGTACCATATTGCCATCTCCTCTCTGCATATCCATTGGTTTACAAGTTGTACTGGTCTCAAGTCTTAAGATTCATTCTTTGTGAATCTGTAAAAGAAATACAAGACTGAGTCTTTTCCTTCACCTGTCTTAAAAAAAAGCATTTCAAATGGATTGAGACAATAAGCTTTACAACGGAAGACACTAGCATTGATCTAAATTTAACTGAATTGAAGGTTGGTAGGAAGCAACAGTTGCTATGCAGTACAGTAGTTTAGTAGCAAAATATGTTTTCCTACTCTGTAAACGCTGGTGAAGCTGAGAGCTGAAGCTGTGTGTGGAGACCGAGACGCCACTGTGAGGATAGCCACTGTGAGGATAGCCACTGTGGTCTACTAATACAGCAGACAAACACAGGCTGGTGATCCACCATTAAAATATTCAAATGTAAATAGCTGGCCTACACTATGCTTCAATTTCCCCCCCCTCAGAATGTCTGTATGTATGTGTGTACATGTGATTGTGTGTGTGTGTGTGTGTGTGTGTGTGTCTTTGTCTGTATGTGTGTGTGTGTGTGTGTGTCTTTGTCTTTATGTGTGTCTGTGTGTGTGTGTGTGTGTGTGTGTGTGTCTGTGTGTGTGTGTGTGTGTATTTGTCTTTATGTGTGTCTGTGTCTGTGTGTGTGTGTGTGTGTGTGTGTGTCTGTGTGTGTGTGTGTGTGTATTTGTCTTTATGTGTGTCTGTGTCTGTGTGTGTGTGTGTCTTTGTCTTTATGTGTGTGTGTGTGTGTGTGTGTGTGTGTGTGTGTGTGTGTGTGTGTGTTTGTCTTTATGTGTGTCTGTGTGTGTGTGTGTGTGTGTGTGTGTGTGTGTGTGTGTGTGTGTGTGTGTGTGTGTGTCTTTGTCTTTATCTGTGTCTGTGTGTGTGCGTGTGTGTGTGTGTTTGTGTGTGTGCAGTGAGGGGGCTGAGCGCACGGCTGTGTGTGTGTGTGTGTGTGTGTGTGTGTGTGTGTGTGTGTGTGTCTTTGTCTTTATGTGTGTGTGTGTGTGTGTGTGTCTTTGTCTTTATGTGTGTGTGTGTGTGTGTGTGTGTGTGTGTGTGTGTCTTTATCTTTATGTGTGTGTGTGTGTGTGTGTGTGTGTGTGTGTGTGCGCGCATGTGCCCATATGTGCAATTCCACAGCTGTCTCTGGCTAGCGTTGGATTCCTTTGGTTGGATTCCCATTTCTGGAGTGTGAATGGGCCGGTCTGCCGCAGGCCTGATTAGAGCGCCCAAATCCCCCCCGCGCCACACCGCGTTCAGCCCCCTCACTGCATACACACACACACACTCACACACACACACTCACACACACACACACACACACACACACACACACACACACACACACACACACACACACACACACACACACAGCCGTGCGCTCAGCCCCCTCACTGAGCCCCCTCACATCCGCCACTTTTATTAACATTTCTGATGATGTGACACTTTCGCTTTCATCTGCCTCTTTAATTCCATCTCTTTCTCTCTCTCTGCGTGTGTGCATGTATGTGTGTGTGTGTGTGTGTGTGTGTGTGTGTGTGTGTGTGTGTGTGTGTGTGTGTGTGTGTGTGTGTGCGTGTGTGCATGTATGTGTGTGTGTGTGTGTGTGTGTGTGTGTGTGTGTGTGTCTTTTGCTGTGTCTATCTGTGTGTGTGTATGTGTATCTTGCCTTATGTGTGTGTGTGTGTGTGTCTCACAGTGTTTTTAGCTGGATTTTGCAACTGAGTTTCACCATTTTCATGGAAGCTGTTCAACTGTGGTTTCTTAATTCTATCTGGGCAAGGCGACAAGCGCGCGGTTCTAATACTTGGCAGAGGATCTCACAGATGAGACGCAGAACAGTGCTGAGGAAGGAGCTAAGTGCATTACAAACAGGCCATGCTCTGTTTTGAAGTGATAGCTGTGTGAGTGTGTGTGTGTGTGTGTGTGTGTGTGTGTGTGTGTGTGTGTTTGCGAGGTGATGCAAACTCTGTGTTTGTTTCATGTGGGCTTTTGTCATCCTTCCCACCAGAGGGACAGCTCGGCCAGGTTGTCATGACAACACCTCTGTTGACATCCTGACCCATTAATTAAGTGTATATGATGCAGCCAGGGAGTCCCTGATGCCAAGGGGACTTGCACTGCACTCAACCCATATGGACGTAACCTGTGTTTACTTGTGTTTACATGTGTTTACTTGTGTTTACTTGTGTCGGACTCCCCCTTGTACTGCTGGTGATATGACATACTTGGCAACGGAATGATATCCAGTGCATGGATTTCTTCAGTTCCAGGTGATCTGCCATGTGTTCCCGTCACGTTTCCCCGTCATTTTGTTCTCCGTCATATCTTCCGGCCATGTGTCCCGGTCACGTGTCCCCGTCTTCCTCCCTCTGTGTCGTGTCCCTCTGGTGTGTCTTCTGGTGTGTGTCCCTCTGGTGTGTCTTCTGGTGTGTGTCTTCTGGTGTGTGTCCCTCTGGTGTGTCTTCTGGTGTGTGTCTTCTGGTGTGTGTCCCTCTGGTGTGTCTTCTGGTGTGTGTCCCTCTGGCGTGTGTCTTCTGGTGTGTGTCCCTCTGGTGTGTGTCTTCTGGTGTGTGTCTTCTGGTGTGTGTCCCTCTGGTGTGTGTCTTCTGGTGTGTGTCCCTCTGGCGTGTGTCTTCTGGTGTATGTCTGCTGAGTTCAAGCTGCTTTTGCATCATGAGTCTGCAGAACCTGATCTCTAATGTTGTGTTCCTGATGTGATTATTCTCATATGAAAACAGAGGGCTTGCTTGGCTGCTCCAGGCGTCTCATCTGACACTCTTGGCTGTGGCTGGTTCTCTCTTCTCACTCTTGCCCAAAGGCCTCAGATAGACAGGCTCTGTCTGTGTGCATTAACAAATTGCTGGAGTTGTCTTCAAACACTGCTCAAATGGAATTATGGTATGGTATGGCATGGTATTATCAAATCAAATCAGAACCAAATCATTCTGGGAAATATCTGACTTTCTTTCTTGCTGGCAGTGTAGAGCTTAGATGTAGATATGTCTGCCCAGATTGACGTATTGTTCCTATGAACAAAATGTTGGTTCCTGCACATGGCCTGGTTAGTGAGTGTATATATGGGGTGGGAGGTGTAACAGACTTTTAGGTGACTTCCTGGTGGTGGACATTTTGTTTGAGCTGGCTGACCATCCACCCTTCCGTACCTCCCACTCTGTCCCATGCATGGCCCAATCAGGTCCAGCAGCTGGTTGAGAGAGCACAGAAGATTTTTGGGGCAGCTGTGGCCCACTGGTTAGCACTCTGGACTTGTAACCGGAGGGTTGCCGGTTCGAGTCCTGACCAGTGGGCCGCGGCTGAAGTGCCCTTGAGCAAGGCACCTAACCCCTCACTGCTCCCCGAGCGCCGCCGTTGTAGCAGGCAGCTCACTGCGCCGGGATTAGTGTGTGCTTCACCTCACTGTGTGCTGTTTGTGTTTCACTAATTCACCGATTGGGTTAAATGCAGAGACCAAATTTCCCTCACGGGATCAAAAAAGTATATATACTTATACTATACTTATACTTATACTACTTAGAAGAGTTCTTCCTCTCCGCATCGATCCCCCAATGTCTCAGTCCAATCATGTGAGACGGCATTCATTAGCTGAATAATGAGCTCTCTGTAATTATTAGCAAAGCCACTACACAGCAAATTTATCCTTGTTTTGATTCCCCGTAATCAATTAATCAAGAAGTATTAGCTCAGAACTTTCACAATGCATTTAAAAATGATTGTCACTCTCTGTGTGTTCTCTGCATCTCCGAATGTATGTATGTATGTATTTATGTATGTATGCCAAAGCCAGCACAATATGTATGTATTTATGTAAATACATGGCATCCCTATCCTTCTGTCCTTGTGCTGCTGTTGTGTGTTATGAGAGAACGATTGTGTTGAACAAGGCTATTTGTTTAGTGGGTGGCTTGTGCTGTTGTAAGTATTTGTCCTTGCCCTTGGATGGGGTCAGCCATTTGGCTTTTTTTTTGTCTTCCCTGAAAAGGATTGAGTCCCTTTAGGGTGTTTTACGTGTGATTTTTTTTTTTGTGTGTGTGTGTTTGTGTGTGTGTGTGTGTGTGTGTGTATGTGTATTGTTATGAGTATATGTGCTCCTGAGGTCAGAAGAATACTTTACCGCAGGGGCAGGAACTACCCACAAAAAATAAAAAAAACACAAACTCAAAAACACACACACATCCTCTCTGTCTCTTCCTCTGCCTCTGTCTAAGTATTTATTTGCATGTAATGAGATAAGTATTGGGTTTTGCCAGTATCGGCGGTGAGATCGAGGCGTGAGTGCCTGATCCTCTGCAAGATGAGCCTCCTCTAATCTCCCCTTGCAGCCCTGTGGAGATGAGATGGGCCCCGATCTGCTTACTCCGCTCCGCTCCTCACTGCTCCGCACCCCTTTATCACAACGCGCCTTCCCCCCGCCAGCACACTCCCGTCCGGCACAGAATGGGCCAAGCAGTCTGGGAGAGAGAGAGAGAGAGAGGGAGAGAGAGAGAGAAAGAGAGAGAGGGAGAGAGAGAGAGAGAGAGAGAGAAGGAGGGAAGATTCAATAGCTAAATATATTTGCCCACGCCTCAGGTTTATCTGCATGGGTTGCTTAGAGATTAGAGGAGTGATTATCTCCCCCCTACACACGTGCACACACACACACACACACATACACACACACACATACACACTCTCTCTGTCTCTCTCTCTCTCTCTCTCTCTCACACACACACACACATGCACATACACACAGACACACACACACACACACGCACACACACTCTCTCTCTGTCTCTCTCACACACACACACATGCACATACACACACACACGCACACACGCAGACACACTCACACACTCCCCACTCCTCATGTGCCCCTACACACGCACACACGCACACACACACGCAGACACACTCACAGACACACACGCACGCACGCACACACACACGCAGACACACTCACACACTCCCCATGTGCACCTTATTCAGCCTCTTCTGCGTAGAGTGTGGAGGGTTTGTTAATTAGGAACAAATTTGATCTTGCCAGGATTTGTAAACCAGCATTTTATCACCATTTATCTCTCCGAGACTCTGCACTGAAGTTTCCTTACTTTCTGAAAGTACTTCAACTCATGAATATAATTAGTTGAGCTAGAAGATTTGTAACTAATCAAAATGTGGATTATCAGTACATGAATCAAATGACTTCAATTACACGACGTAAATGAGTTAAATGTATTTAATTTGTATCTTTGTTGAACTTTCAAACTTGGTTAGCTGTGTTTATGTGTGAGATATAGACTCCTCATGAGTATTTATGATCTATCCATGTAAGCAGAGGTCAAGTGGTGAGATGTGGCCGACTCTGTGTTTATGTGTGAGATATAGACTCCTCATGAGTATTTGTGATCTATCCATGTAAGCAGAGGTCAAGTGGTGAGATGTGGCCGACTCTGTGTTTATGTGTGAGATATAGACTCCTCATGAGTATTTGTGATCTATCCATGTAAGCAGAGGTCAAGTGATGAGATGCGGCCGACTCTGTGGATGCCAGGATCTTGTTCACAGATCAGTTACGGTACATGGTACCTGCTTCATAGGGATTCTTGTCTCAGCTTTCTCTCCTCTCTGTCACTGTCTCACACACACACACACACACACACACACACACACACACACTCACATTTACCGTCACTCTCTTTTTCACATTTCCTTTCCTTTAGTCCTGCCCCCCTCACACACACACACAGCCACACACACACACATTCTGCATTCTGATGTCTACAGTACAAGCACACACACACACACTAAGCACGAAAAGCACACTAAGCACACACACACTAAGCACATTTAAACAAAGATGTCAGTGTTTAATGTGTTTGGTGATTAGTTTACTGTGGACTGATTGGAAATTAATTAAAGTGATGAGGGGGGCCCAGCGGAGGGTCGGCCGGGTTGGCAGCAGTGGTGGGGGTGGGTGTGGGTGTGGGGTGGGGGTGGTGGGGGTGGTGGCGTTGATGGCGGAGCGGTTGGTGGCGTTGTTGCCAGTGCCGGAGCCTGAGCGGGTCCCGTGGGAGATGGCGCTCATCTGCAGCTCCACAGGGTGTCTGCTCCTGCCAATCAGCTGACTCACTCTCTAGCGCTCACCACTCACACACTCTCATCAGATAAACACTACCAGGGTGTGCGTGTGTGTGTGTGTGTGTGTGTGTGTGTTTGTTTTTGTGTTGGGGAGAGGGGGACTAACATCCATAACCTTCCTTCACGTGTGTGTGTGTGTGTGTGTGTGTGTGTGTGTGTGTGTGTGTGCTGTAGCAAAGGCAAAAATGAGCTACAAACTAGGACAGAGAGCTTTCTGTTTATCTGTAGGAGACCACTGGAGACCACAAAGATGGTTGGTCACGGTGAGTGAGACGAGAGAGAGAGAGTGTGTGTGTGTGTGTGTGGAGGGGGAGATGACTCCTGTTGTAGGGTCATCTTTTCTTCTCAGTCCATCATCTCTTATGTGTCCACTACACAGCTCACTACTTAGTGACACACACACACACGCACGCATACACTGTGTGTTCTTCATTACTGAGCTCAATTATAGTCTGGCCATATACTTACTGTGTATCGGATGAAGGGGATAACATGACTACTGTCCCCAAACCTAATTGGTATGCACCTGCTGGCATCCTAATCATACGCTTCACGCTGTAATGGGGACGCCCCCCGAGAAATGGACTGCCCCACCGCTGCTCTCTTCCTCATGTCACCCTCCTTTCCCCTCCTTTTCTCTCCTTTTCTCCTTTCCCCTCCTTTCGCCTTTTCTCTCCTTTTTTCTCCTTTTCTTTTCTTCTCCTTTCCTCCTTTTTCCTCCTCCCCTCAACCCCAGTGTGGCCAGTGTGGAGTATCCACAGCGGAATGCTTGATTGACAGGTCCATTCTGTGCTTGGTGACAGAGGCATGCTGGGACGGGAGATTGTCAGCATATGGCCGACTGCTTCTGGCTGTCATGGTGCCCGCGGCTTTCAGCGCAGCGATAAACAAACAGCCCCGGGGGCAACAGGAGCAAACACAGAAACACATCATATACAAACAAACACCGAAACAGGTCACACACAAACAAACACCTAAACACATCATACACAAACAAACCCCTAAACATATCATACACAAACACCTAAACAGGTCACACACAAACAAACACTGAAACAGGTCACACACAAACAAACACCTAAACACATCATATACAAACAAACACCTAAACACATCATATACAAAAACAAATACCTAGACACATCATACTCAAACAAACACCTAAACACATCATTACACCTAACACATCATATACAAACAAACACCTAAACACATCATACACAACACCTAACACATCATACACAAACAAACACCTAAACACATTATACACAACACCTAACACACCATACACAAACAAACACCTAAACACATCATACACAAACAAACACCTAAACACATTGAACACAAACACGTAGTGACTTCAGTAGGGGAGAAACATGTGAAATATTGTGTCTTTTTCCCTAAGGATCTTAGAATATAGCACCCCCCCCCCCCCCCTCCCAAACAAAGTCACTTCTGGGATGTAATTTGTGCAAATGTACTTTTCCAGTTGAGAAAACCTAAAGCAATTATGTAAAAGGTCAATGATTTTTTTATTTGATCAAACATTTAATGTTTGACATTATAGGCAAAAAATTAGGCACATGCTGAGAAAAGCTGAAAGCTGGAGATAGTAAGAAATGTGATAGAAGTTAATTAACTATGGTAACTATGATAGCCATCACTAACTAACTATGGTAACTATGGTAACTATAATGAAATGTATGTGATGGGGAACATTTCAATTTTAGCCCCTAAATTCTACATTTTAGACACAATAACATCCTCTCTCTCTCTCTCTCTCTAGAGGTTACAGAGGGGTAGAGGTTATTTATGTGTGTGTGTGTGTGTGTGTGTGTGTGTGTGTGTGTGTGTGTGTGTGTGTGTGTGTGTGTGTGTGTGTGGGGTGGGGGGTGGGTGGTCTTGTTGGGTTTAAAAGTGTTTGACAAGTCCTACACCTTCAGGACGGCTCTTGTAGCTGTGTGATTTAATGAGGTCTTCGCTTCAGACAAGCATGTGAAGACTAATTGACAAAATGCTTTAAATCATTTCCAAGTAACACAAGTGCAGTAATAATTGGCTCCCTAATCTGGGCAGTAATTGGCTGGGGCTGGGGTGTGCAGTGGCGGTGGAGGGCCTGAATGAGCTCTCGCCAGGGTGGCTGCGGTGGTCCTCTCCCCTCAGGTGGTTCCCTGGAGAAAGACGGGGGGCCACAGAGGCTGCTTTGTTCCGCTGGGAGCAGTGTGTGGGTGGCCCCCCTCTCAGATGTAGGGTGGGGGGGGGGGGTGTCCCTGGGGTAATGAGTGTGTGGTTGTGGTGGAGGTGGTCTGTGAATGCAGGGCTGAGTGCAGGCATGGCATTATGTTAAGGCACCTGCTCATCCAAAGTCTCTCTCTCTCTCTCTCTCTCTCTCTCTCTCTCTCTCTCTCTCTCTCTCTCTCTCTCTCTCTCTCTCTCTCTCTCTCTCTGCATTCACCATATATATCCTTTTCAACTACCCTTAGTTGATAGTTTACTGGGGACTTCTCCTAAGAGAGGAGCGACACATGTATGCATGGTCTGCATGGGTTCCACTGAGGACACATGTATGTATGGTCTGCATGGGTTCCACTGAGGACACATGTATGCCTGGTCTGCATGTATGCATGGTCTGCATGGGTTCCACTGAGAACACATGTATGCATGGTCTGCATGGGTTCCACTGAGAACACATGTATGCATGGTCTGCATGGGTTCCACTGAGAACACATGTACTGTATGCATGGTCTGCATGGGTTCCACTGAGAACACATGTACTGTATGCATGGTCTGCATGGGTTCCACTGAGGACTGTACTCTACAGAGTAGTGATGAGAGCATGTTTGCGGTACAATTAACTGCTGACTGCTCAGAATTACAGGTAAAGCACAGCAGGTTCATCCGTTCTCAGGCAAATGAAAGCGATTCCTATACTGTAAGGAATAAGTATATCGGTATATTATAAGTATAAATAAATGAATCAGATTATGCTTGCGCAGACATGAATAATTATCTTTAAAAGATGGGAGGTTGTACTTACTGAGTACTGTCAAAAAAGAACACTTCTCTAAAGGAACACTGTTAAACACTGTTTTCAGATCATCTCACAAAGCAGTCAAAATGAAAACACTACTGAGCAGTCATTAGACGCTACATCAAAACATGGAAAACACAGTGTTCCTGCACATATAGCTCCAGGAGAAATGTTCATTGTTTACAATACAGTAAATGCAAAAACAAAGCAAAAAGATTTCATAACTCAGTGGATTCAACATTTACTGTAAATTCAGTAGATGTAAAGTATTGAAAATTGGGGGTTTGTGTTTACAATTTTGAAAAAAGGGTGGAACGTTTAAAAAAAAATGTGTTTTAGCAATTGTGAAAAACTGTATACTGGAAAAGACAGGCATTTCAGTACTGTAAATGAGAAATACATTGCAGTCTACAGCCTACAGTGTACTCTGAATGCTTTACTGATAGTTTCTGTCCATTGTTGATATGAATCTGCACTTTTCAGCAACCTGTTTACACTCTGAACTACCTTACATTGGTTGTTGCATCATTTGAAACAAATGTGATCAATTTTAAGTAGTTGTGTTTAACCCTTAAAGGTGTAGGTTTTTGAACATTCTAACATAAGATTCCGTTGCGCAACAATTGAAGGTTCTAAAATTCTATGTTGAATTCAATAAACCCAGATATATAACATTTCGGTACTCCTTCGTATGACGTGGGCTCTATTTGTGTTTACCTTTTGCCACTTTGTTACCATTATTATTATCACAAGTGCATCACAATGCAACATGTGTCTTATTGCATGAGAATGTGCATAGAGTTTTGCAAAAAGATCTGCAAATTGTGTTTCATATGTGAAAACTGTTTTTGCCAAAGGTTTTGCCAAAAGGGGGATTAATTCAAGAAATGTGTTCAGGCAACTGGCAACTTGGTTCAGAGAATGGAGTTTAGTGTTTTAGCAATTGTGAAAGACTGTGATGTGCTAAAAAGCAAGTGTACCAGTGTAAAGAGAGTTTGTGTACGTACAGTAGACCCTTTTGTGTTTGAGCAGACTGTCACGTACACACACACACACACACACACACACACACACACACACACACACACACACACACACACACACACACACACACACACACACACACAGGGCAGCCCCCCCATGACTGTTGTGTGTCCTTGTCACCCAGAGCACCTCAGTCAGTGACTGCATGGAGATATCAGGGAGTCGGTGAGGGAGGTGCGGGGGCCTGGCCTGTCTGTAGAATATGCTAACACGTATAAAGATACGTGGTGCTCCCCTGGCCTCACTCTGACATTTCCCGCGTCTGGCAAGGACATGCCCTTTTCACGCTCCCCATCTCGTCCAGCTAATCAGTGGCCTTGAAAGGTAGGCCGATAAGGCCCATTGTTTGTGCTGACAATGTCGTGATGGTGTGGCCAGGGAAGATCACAAGCGAGGCGTCCCCTTTTTAGTGGGGGCTGGCCACCAGAGGGAACTCATTACCCCGGCGCATGTGGGTTAATTAGCTCACCAAGACGGCGTGAAGGGAGGGAAAAGAGAGAGTGAAGGGGGGGAAAAAAAATCACATCTGTGTTTGGAGCGACGGTGCTCTTTTATTAGAGTCTTAGCTCCGGTGAGGTAATTATCAGTGCTAATGGATTTCATGGTCAAGCCTGGTGCAAGCTGAGAAAATGCGGTGGTGCTCAGAATAACCTGCAGCTGCTGGATACTGAATGCATCGGAGGCGTGAATCGTTGGGACTTAAGCAGGATGACTAACCAATGGGTTTCTGTAGGCAGCTATTTATTCTATGCAGATGACCTGTTCTATTGCTGTAAGATGGAGGTTTCTTTCATTTGTACATGATTCAGTTCTTTGTGCTACTCCCTTATTGTACATAACAACAACTGCACTAACAACAAAAACATGTACAGTATCTTAGTATGTGATATTTTTTGTATGGCTACAAGTGATGGTTATGACAGAGGGTATCTACTGCCTTTGTGCAGTGGTGTTGTGGGGATAAAGTGGGAGGACGCTATTTTTATGACGTCATTGCAAAAACTGTAACACTCGCACCTCCACATACATCGGTGCGTAAGGCCAAGGCCAAATTTTTACCAGCTTTCATGAACATGAAACCGAATAAAAAAAAAACGACATTAAATGACATGGAATGATTAAAGGAACCAAATGTAAGATTGTGGCCAAAACTGGTACTGCAATCACTTTCAAAATAATGAAGAGCGGTGTATCCCCTCCCCCTCCCCCCTGACTCGAGGTTGCACACGCGGATGGCGAAACACTACTGACTTCGTGATAAGTAGATAGGTGGAGGGTGGCACATCAGGCCAAAACACAACATGACATGACAAAACACAACATCAACAACAGTTGAGGGCTGCAACTTCACTTTTTAAAAGACAATATCCTGGCTGGACTACTGTTGTCAGTGATATAAGTATTTGAAATGAACATGATTTCTTAATGTCTAGTGACATATCAAGTGATCTAGTGATCATAATCATATCATTTTATGATTAATTGAAATATTTTTCTTACATACGGTTCCTTTAAATGACATGGATTAGCTTCAAAATGTAGCCTAATGTCTTCACCCAAACTACACTTTTCCACCAAAGTCTATGAATATGGTCTGTAGCTTTTCATGTTGTTGTATCATACAATAAACAGACAAACCATAATGTAGAGTAGCCTATGAAATATAGCGTAGTCTGATCTCCTTGACGCATAACATGCTGCGGCATGGCTTCATTCATTACCACACGTAAACCATGGCAATAACAATAGCACAAGCAGATTCACACGCATTCAACACGCTGTGTGGGCAGTGTAGCTCAATTTGAGGGGGCGTCATATGAATGTCATTGCGAATGATTAAAATGCAGAGGTGCACAGTCAATAAAACAAAACAAAAAAATAACAGAAAGAACATTGGCAGGCAAGTGCCAGTCATTTGAAAAGTTTTTGTTTTGATGAAAGTATAGTTGCACCAATCGTAAGTTTTTCCTAAAGTTGTTCAGGTTCACCGTTGGGTCATTATTTATGGTTAAATACCCGTTCACTTATATTGGAGCTCCCTCGATAAAAATCACTCGTTTTACTCACAAATATCATGTCATTTTGACCACTGGATTAGCCTACCTGCTTTCTGCAAAACACAAGGAATTGCAACAGTGGGCCATGAAGATGCTTGCTAAATTCGGATACAGGCAGTTGTATAATCTATGGTTTTCTAGCCACTTTCTAGCTACTTTCGGGTATTGCGGAATGACGAGCTGCGTAGTTTTTAATGTCTTTACGCATGGTCGAGTGCTACAGCATGACGGTCATTCTTGTAACGAATTTTATGACAAAGAGGCCTAATTGGAGATGTTTGCATGATGCGTTGCTATCACTGGTAACAACACTTGTTATATTAATAAATGCATATTAAAATGCTCAAAACAATGCTCCAAGAAGTGGGGGACGGCGTTCCCCCGCGTCCAACGCCCACTACACCCCTGCCTTTATGTGTGTGAGAGAGTGAGTGAGTTAGTTGTACAAGTATGTATCATATTCTTCTACATAGCCTACATGTGCTGTGTTGCCAGAGCTCAGAACCCGCACCTCACGCTCCTCTACCCTGTACTGTAGAAGAGCTCAGAACCTGCACCTCATGCTCCTCTACCCTGTACTGTAGAAGAGCTCAGAACCCAACCCGCACCTTATGCTCCTCTACCCTGTACTGTAGAAGAGCTCAGAACCCGCACCTCACGCTCCTCTACCCTGTACTGTAGAAGAGCTCAGAACCTGCACCTCACCCTCCTCTACCCTGTACTGTAGAAGAGCTCAGAACCCGCACCTCACGCTCCTTTACCCTGTACTGTAGAAGAGCTCAGAACCCGCACCTCACGCTCCTCTACCCTGTACTGTAGAAGAGCTCAGAACCCGCACCTCACGCTCCTCTACCCTGTACTGTAGAAGAGCTCAGAACCCGCACCTTATGCTCCTCTACCCTGTACTGTAGAAGAGCTCAGAACCCAACCCGCACCTTATGCTCCTCTACCCTGTACTGTAGAAGAGCTCAGAACCCGCACCTCACGCTCCTCTACCCTGTACTGTAGAAGAGCTCAGAACCCGCACCTCACGCTCCTCTACCCTGTACTGTAGAAGAGCTCAGAACCCGCACCTCACGCTCCTCTACCCTGTACTGTAGAAGAGCTCAGAACCCGCACCTCACGCTCCTCTACCCTGTACTGTAGAAGAGCTCAGAACCCGCACCTTATGCTCCTCTACCCTGTACTGTAGAAGAGCTCAGAACCCAACCCGCACCTTATGCTCCTCTACCCTGTACTGTAGAAGAGCTCAGAACCCGCACCTCACGCTCCTCTACCCTGTACTGTAGAAGAGCTCAGAACCTGCACCTCACCCTCCTCTACCCTGTACTGTAGAAGAGCTCAGAACCCGCACCTCACGCTCCTCTACCCTGTACTGTAGAAGAGCTCAGAACCCGCACCTCACGCTCCTCTACCCTGTACTGTAGAAGAGCTCAGAACCCGCACCTTACGCTCCTCTACCCTGTACTGTAGAAGAGCTCAGAACCCGCACCTCATGCTCCTCTACCCTGTACTGTAGAAGAGCTCAGAACCCGCACCTCATGCTCCTCTACCCTGTACTGTAGAAGAGCTCAGAACCCAACCCGCACCTCGGGGGTGTTAGGCGTGGGGGCGTGGAACTCCTCGTGTTTCACTGTTACTGTCACAAAAGTAGAACCCCTGGAGAAACAAACGGAGGCGAAAGCGTGTTCCGATGGACCTCCATGTTTTCTCTCTCCTGCTGCTTAAGACGCCCAGGACTGGAGGAAGTCATGTATAATCTTCTCTCTGGCCCAACACTTCCTACTGTCTCTCTTTTCATACTTATTGAACATTAGCAATTTTACAGTGTTGTACAATCTTTTCTACATTTACAAGTAGGTCAAAGACTACACAGTCAACAAAGATAATTAATGGTGATTTGCATTATGTTTTTTTTTTATCAATGATTGCATTACTGTATGAATACAAATGGTGTCATTTAACTAGTCTACATACATCTATCGTCTAAATGGGATATCAAAGTTCCATGCTCCAACGGATCCCAAAGTGGCACCATTTCTTTATGTAAAGACCATTTTGAAGTCTTAATGGCTCGCGTTTCTCTCTCTGTGAAATCACCACACATCTGGAATACATTTCAATGCAAATTCGGATAATGCCCAGACTTCGTCTCGCTCTCGCTCTCGCTCTCCAGTGAAAACCCTATCTCTGGCCCAGGGAGATATCACGTTAACTCCTTACATGGTGCTGAGGGGTGTCAGTCTCTCCTGCATAGTGGGCTTTGTGGTAATTGTAGTGTGAGATCTTAATAATATTACACATATCTGCTGCTTTTAAGAAGCTCATTTTGAAGGTGGTGCCATATAATGCATTTTGAAATATATCCGCCTCACGCACAAAATCCCCAAATGTATTGCCTTGGCACATAATGCCCCCACTTCAATTTGCTTGGTCAGACTTATTTCTTATGTAAATAGAACATCCCCAAAAAGACTATAATATCTGATAAAGGTGTCAAATTGCCTTCCTTTTACTTTCCCCCTATTACTTAGTAGCAGGAGCTGGCCGCATAGACAGAAGCCACTTTGGATCATTATGAGAATTCTGATTGGTCTTTCAGTTCTTCGGGGACTTGTGTGTGTGTTGTGGGGGAGGGGGTGAGGAACAGAGAGGCAGAAAGGGAGAGAAGGAGAGAGAGAGAGGAAGAGAAAAAGTGAGAGGATTGTACTTGTGCAGTTCATAGATGATTCGATCGACTGCATCGCTACTCTGAGCTCCTCCTTTCTCTTCAGTCTTAAACGCCGCTGATGTCTCTGAGTCTTCAGACCCCAGTCCGCCGCTGGCCATCAGAGCTCAGTTTCATCCAATCGCAGTCCGCTCTGGGCCCACATGTCAAACAGACCGTTTACAGGACACGGCCCCAGGACAAGTGCTCCCTTCATCCCCCACCTCAGGCCTTTTCATCACTACTGTATCAACTGAGTGTGTGTTGCTCACGCCGTTTACTTTTAGTGTGCGTTATTTTCCTGCGAGACCGGAGCAACCAGGGGGTTATTTTAGCCAATCACATGCTGTATGATTTTAATTATTTATCTGATGTGAGGAAACACAATCATGTATTGACTTCAGTGAAGCACAAAACTACAGTTTGAGACATATATGTAATAAACATTATAATCACTGTGAACAATAAACTAATGTTGTTGTTTTGTTAGAAAGTGTTTAAAGATAAATTGAATTCTTTATTAATAGGTATTATTATTCACTGATAATTTCTGCTGAATTGAAATACAGCTATGGGCAGGTCTCAAAAACAAATGATTATGAAATAGTGCACTATTGAATTTGTTGTGTGTAAGAAAATACTGTGGGTTTTGCAAACCCCAAAATGAACAAGGGAGACTAATGATGTCACATTTATTGGCTCTCTGGAAAGGGTCATTAATCACAAAGTAAATTAATAGGTTTGACGATGCTTTGACTATTTGGTTTTATAATTATTTGCAACATGTGTTAGTTCTGGTATACTACTTTGTTGTTTAATGTTTGATTGCCATTCTTAACAGCCATAAACCCACATCCTTTTCATTTATTTAGCATTTTACTCTTTTTACAGTCGATAACATAAATGTATTTTGTATTATTTTGTGCTAAGACTATTAGGCAATATTCTGATTAAGAGTATTTAGTGGTAAAGAGGTTGGATGGTTTCTTTGAAATGAGCATAATTACAATTTATTCATGGCTTCATATATACAGGCCACTGCATAATTAGGCTGTTCAGTATGCCAAATCAAGCCCACATCCAGCTTGCATTTCAAATGCTTTCATTTTCCTCTCGCTGTCTGATGAACAACAAGAACACAAACAAACCCCCCACACTACGCCAGCAAGAGAAAAGAGCAGAGCCGATAAAGGTGGGATGGGTTTTATGTATCGGGGAAGCTGTGGCACAGTCGCAGAAGAGGCATTGTACAAAAGAGAGGGAGAGAGTGAGAAAGAGAAAGAGGAATAAAGAGATGTGAAGACAGCAAGCGGGGCGAGTGAAGTTGGAGGTTGTGGGCGATGGGGTGTGTCACTGACACCAGCACTCAGGCCACGCGCAGCACTTTACTGTACTCACTGGTAATTTGGGTAATTTTATTGCAGGGTTTGTCGATCCGGAAATTGTGCACTACTGTCTTGGTGCACCGTGTAATTTCGTTGTTTCCCACTTGGTGATTGAAGTGAAATTGAAGCTGCCAGGCCAGGTCGACTCGGAGGGAACTGCAGCTGTTTGGGTTTTTCCGTCAGGGCAGTAGGAGACAGAGCAGGCGAGCGGTGTGGACACTCAGAACTGGCCGAGGAGCGGTGCACCAGCTGGACAAGAATGTTCCGGTAATTAAGACACCATACCATGTAGCCTACATATTTTGGCCCCTGTGAGTTTCATTTGAAAATGTAAATATCTTATATATTTATTATCACTTAATGTAGAAACAATAACAACATCATCATGAACAATATTGAATAATGATGATAATAATAATAATAATAATACATTTTGTCTCTGTAGTTAAAGTGACTGAACAAAATCTTTTGCAGACATGCGTTGCAGTGGGCCTGCTTAGAGAGTAGAAGGCTCACAATAAAACGTTCTATTTACCATGGCGACTGGGCCCTGTGTTCTCCGTTTCTCTGGTAACCAGAGGCACTTTCTATTGGTTTAGCTATTGAACCCCCTGCTAGAGACAAAAGAAAGGCCCCAGCTCTTGTAACTCCTTATCAGAAAATCCCATTAGGCTATTCCCCTTTAGTCCCAGCCCACACAACAGTGAGAGGAAATAATTCCTGTCTGTAGGCTTCCAAACGGGTGGGGGGTGTTGGAGAGTCGGGCTGCTCCTGCACAGAATCATCTCAAGACCAAACAAAAGCGCACCATAAAAATCCATGTCAATTGCACAGCGAGTGGAGTTGCCATGTTGTAAAAAAACACACTGAGATTCTGTGGCTGAGAGATTCTCTGCAGGTCTAATCTTTGCAGTTGAATGTGCCACAATATGCCTGCAAATATGCCTGTTTGTGTCTGAATAGGTGTTCAACAGCGGCTCAACAAAAACACAGTCTTTATAGTCTTGCTTGCTTTTGTGTATGTAGCATGTTTTTTTTATTGGTACTATAGCATCAGGTTTTTGTGTATGTCGCATGTGTCATCTTTACTGTCAGCATGATACAATAAAACAAGAGATGACAGTACTGTATCTTGCACTACTCTGTATCATCTTCAACACATTTGAAAACTTCAAAGACCTCTGGATTACTTCATAATAATACTAATAATAATAATTTAGTTTTGATAAATGGCACAGTGCTGTGTCCTCTAATGCTCATTTGTGGTCAGCGTGGTCACATCCCTCTGCCTTTCCCTCATAGCCACTAGGGGGCCCTGTGTGTGGACTTTACCACTGAGCTGGTGTGTCCGTTAATTTACATGGTGTGTATTTCATGTGGTCTGAGCAGATGGAAAGGTGTGTGTGTGTGTGTGTGTACTGTATGTGTGAGAGAGAGACAGAGGGAGAGAGAGAGAGCAACTATAGGTTCATGGAACCATAGTACAGTAGAGCTTTTAATGATTTTTCACAAAGGACACCTCATAGACCCTCAGAGATATTGTAGGGTTAGTGTGTAGTATATATTTGTTTGTGTGTGTGTGTGTGTGTTAGAGAGAGTGTGTGTGTGTATGCTGGTTCCACAAATGATTAGTAGCCTACTCCTGTACTCTACATGGTTAGAGTGATCCTCTCTCTCTCTCTTCCTCCCTCTCTCTCTCTCCCTCTCTCTCTCTCTCTCTCTCTCTCTCTCTCTCTCTCTGCTGGCTATCTAATTATGCCCCTTGCTTAATTGGCTGATTAAGAGCTTGTCACCACACAGTAAGGGATTCCTGATGAGTGCAGTGGTGCAGCAGCATCTTCCTGAATCAATCAGGTGGAAACCGCTTCACACGGCGACACACACCTGCTTCACATGTCTGCCTGTGCCCTGTGGCATGCTTTAGGTCAGGGGTGGGCAAACTTTTTGGCTCAAGGGCCACATTGGGTCCCCCCCCCCCCCCCCACGACACACACATAAAAAAATACATTTTTTATAGCCTATAATTTAGTATGAAACATGCTGCTAATTTTATGCTGTTTAACAAATGTATAAATTGTGCACTGTCGCTTTAAGACAGTCGCTTTAATTCACGTTTATTTCTCAATGATCTTATGCCTGCTCCGCTATGGCTAGTGCTGTACCTACAGCTGGGCCCTCTCACAGTTTTTAAATGGTCAGTAGTGGGAACTACTGTTGCCTTCATGATTTCCTTTTAAAAGTTTCTTATAAGAAGGAGATATTATTTATCAACAATGACAAGCCAGCTGGAACCTGCGGCTCTCTCTCCCTCTCGTGAGTGCAGACGCGTTCCCAATTAAATGGATCGCATAATGTTCACGTTAGATCTGCTGCAAAGGAGATAACTAAGAGTTAACTTAGTTTAACATGATGTTATCTCTATTTAACATGATGTTTTGACATTGACATATTGTTCTCTAAGGAGAGTGAAAAGCAGTTTGCAGTAAAGCTAACCAACGTCGTCTCTATCGCAGGAAAAAAATAGCGAGCAGCCTGATAACCAAATGAAATGCTCGGCGGGCCGGATGAAAGTGCTTGGCGGGCCGGATCCCCTGCCCACCCCTGCTTTATTTCGGTAGGATTCAGTGCACACACATATACTTGGGAGTACCGTACATCACACACACACATGCACACACGTAAATGGAAATAAATACCGTAATGCGCGCGCGCGCGCGCACACACACACACACACACACACACACACACGCAAATGGAAATAAATACCGTAATGCGCGCACACACACACACAAAC
Organism: Alosa pseudoharengus; assembly: GCF_046254945.1. Classification (NCBI taxonomy): domain Eukaryota; kingdom Metazoa; phylum Chordata; class Actinopteri; order Clupeiformes; family Clupeidae; genus Alosa; species Alosa pseudoharengus. Next base: position 7,351,746 of record NW_027468689.1, on the reverse strand, counting down.
ACAGAGGCATGGACACAAGTTTGAATATAAGAACAGGGTGTTGTTGCTGTGATATTGCATTTCACTTGATCGCTTTGCATAAAATGTGTCAGATGGCCAACACAACAAACCCCATGGAGGCAAACTTGAGAGCAGTCATGAGGCTGAGGAGCTGGTGATTTTATGCTAATTTAGTTGCTTGTTTGCTGTTTATTTTTTTTATCCATCAAAAATAACTCGACAACCCAACAAACAGTGGTGCTGTTGAAGATGGAAACTGGTGGCTGATATTTCCAGTCACCCCTACGGCTCGGCCACACGCTTGTGAAGTGCTGTAATGTTTCTGATCATTTTTCCCTCTTTGAAAGCCATTTTTCCTAAGTGCTTGTCAATGGAATTTGAATATGCCCCCCCCCCCCCTCAAGCTCTCACACACACTCTTTTTCTCTCTCTCTCTCTCTCTATCACACACACACACACACACACACCCTCTACTCTTTTTTCGATGTCATAAGCACACTCACTGAGACTTCTGCATTTGTGCTTCTGCAAATCAGGTTTGGTGGGAGTTAAATTGAGGCGTATGGCGTTTGCCATTGAAGTGAGTGATTGGGAGTGAATGACGAGGCCTCCTCAGGGCTGTGAACCAGAATCAGGCCTGACAGGCTGCCAGGGGCCCCTAATCTCCACTCACATCCACTGCAGGTATTGATCCAAAGCCCTCACATAATTCTCCTGCACGTAACACAAGCAATTTCATCTAATGCCTATAATAACACAGCGTTCAAACTCAAGCAGCCATCAAAGCCTTTGAGTCCCATGCAAAGGTGAAGCTGCAAACTGGGGACTTCAGAGCAGTGAAAGCCCCACTGACCCCCTCCTCTCTCTCTCTCTCTCTCTCTCTCTCTCTCTCTCTCTCTCTCTCTCTCTCTCTCTCTCTTTTTCTTTCTTTCTTTCTTTCTTTCTCTCTCTCTCTCTCTATGGGCCTCCAAAAATTAAAAGAAAGAACAAATATTAATCTTTATCTGGTATAAATCCCATTAGGATCACCAAGTGCCCACATGGTCATTTGGGGGTCCACATATGGGGTTCCAAAAGAGTCACCTCTGCCGGAGAGGGTTTTTCGACCCCCATAAAACCCCCACCAGTGGTACCCTACCCTTCAAATTCATTTTGGCAAGAGCAAGGTTCCCACATATAACAAATGGGCAAACCGTTTGAGATATTGACCTGAAACTTCAGATTCCCTCGTTTGGTAACAAAAGCCATATTTTCTCAGCTTTTCAGCAAAATCTGAGAGGTAACATGTACATGATACCCTGATATTGGCTGTTTTCACATGGAATGACCCTTTAGCCATTCCCCAATGAACTGCATACTGTGTATAAAATGGGTAAGGCTATTTGCACCCCTGGTACAATTAGCAGTGTATGCTATTCGTAACGTGGTGCAATAAGAAGTGAATTCTATTCGTACCCCGGTGCACACAGCAATGTGTCCTATTAGTACCCCGTCTAGTACAAATATCAATGTATGCTATTCGTACCCAGGTGCACACAGCAATGTGTCCTATTAGTACCCCGTCTGGTACAAATATCAATGTATGCTATTCGTACCCCGGTGCATACAGCAATGTGTTCTATTAGTACCTCGTCTGGTACAAATATCAATGTATGCTATTCGTACCCCGGTGCACACAGCAATGTGTTCTATTAGTACCTACCTAGTACCATATTGATCACACAATGTAATAATATTTTTTTTTTTAAAACAAGCAACATGTTTTTTTTGATGTTACATAACAGAGTGTGAATAGCTCAGCTGTGTAATCACTCTGTATAAGGTATGCTGTTTGCATCAATGTACAGTTAGAAGTGGATGCTATTCGTACCCAGGTGTTTATAGTACTGCATGCTATTTACACCCTGGTGCATGAACTAGCTAATTGTTGCAATCAAAACTTCCGTTTGAGAACCGATTTCTTATTCAAATTGCGCGCCTTCTCTCCAGAGACGTTGGTACACATGCACACTCACTCCGCCAAAACGTATCACACAGGAATCGAACCCCGGTCTCCCATGTGCAAGACCTTGCCTGTGACCACTACACTATCTACTTCAATAGAAGTTGAAATTTGCAGGTAAACTTAGAGATTATAGGCCTGAACGTCATATTCACGAAATTTCTGTTAGCTAACAAACTGACGGTTGTATGTGTTCACTGAACAAAGATTATGAAAATAAAACACAACTTTTCCATCTCAACTTTAATTTGAACAGATATTAGTGCTGAACCGTTCAGAATTCTTCACTTTCTGCTGACGAAAAAATGAATGTCGGCCATGTTTTTTGGGCACGCGAGCAACATGTTTTTGTTGTTATGTAACAGGGTGTGAATAGCCCAGTTGTGTGGCCAAGGCTATTCGTACCAGGGGTACGAATAGACACTCCGGTATAAAATAGATTTTGAGTTTATTCATCGCTGTCTGCATTCTCCTCTTTGGCCACAGAGTTCTCTTTTAAGTCTACACAGGATTTTGGGATCTTTCATTTCTACTCATTGCAATGGCTATTTCTATTAAAAAAAAATGTAAAGTCACAAAAAATCTTCACACTTCATAAAATCGGTGCACTTTGATTTTATCCTCAATGTTTTGAGGATTTCAGCATTTGAGCTGTTCCAGACGCGTCATATGGCTGACACGGTGTCTGAGAACCTGTCCTGGACCCCATTCATCGGTAGTTCCTCCTCAGCTGATGGCATCACTACCTTCCTCTCATAAGCAGTGCGGTTCTTTATGAACAGAACCAATCTATCTGCATATGCCAAGATCTTTTTCAGTGACATTTTACTTGGACAGTGTGCCCACAGAGACTTAACAGTAAAATTGTTGTTTAGCAATTATTGAACATCACCTTAACTAAATCCAATCCCTAATCTTAACCGCTATCATAAATTGTAGTTAATGGATTTTCAACTGATAGTTTGTTGATAATTTGGGCATCTGTAGATGATCTATGGGATAGTCTATGGGCATACAGTACATTCCAAGTAAGGAGTGTGACCGATTTTTCAGAAAACGTTCACTTGTGAAGTGTGTGGAACAAACGCATAAACTTTAATGTGTATGTTTGTTCTGAGGGGGGGGGGGGGGGGTGGTATTGCATGTTTAGTCTGTGCTGCTGAACCCTCCTGGGCATCATTCCATTGTCTTATCAAGGCCAGCGCAGGCCCCTGACTAATAGATGGTCCGCACCGCCGGCCAATATACGTCATTGTCCTCCGCTGGGGGCAGGTCAATCACTCACAGATTATCAGTCAGCCAGCAGACGGCCGGCAATCACGCTGACAGCAGAGCATCATGGGAGCAGGGATGGGGTTACGTGAGACTGACAGGCGGGATAATGATGATTTGGCTACAAAAAGAAGATGGAGGTTATATTTGATGGGTGGAATGGGCCTTAGACCCATGTCCATCGTATTTATTTATTTATTTATGTAATTATTTATTATTGCTCCGATGATCTGTTTATGTATTGTATCAATCACAGCACATATGTCTCACGTGGTGACATAATGGCACTTTTTCTTGGGATGATCATTCATTCAAGGCTGGGACACTGTAATGGCTAGCCCGTTGTCAGTGATGGTGTTACTTAGAGGAACCCTGGTTGGGATTGTTGATCTGGTGTGGTTTGTACCTAAACAGGGATTTGGCTTGAAACAGTCGTGGAGACTGCAACCCATCCGTGACATCTCTTCTGTGATGTTCACCTCACAGGCCGGCGGGCAGGCGGGTAGACAGTCTCTTATCAGAGCAGGACGTTTGGACATGTCTCTTTCAGTCTCTGTGAGAGGACTCGCCTTTAGTCTCCTGTGTGTGTGAGGAATGAGGAGAGTGGGAAAGGTGTGTGCGTGCGTGCGTGTGTGCGTGTGTGCATGCATGCGTGTGTGTGCGCCGGTGTGTGTGTGTGTGTGTGTGTGTGTGTGTGTGTGTGTGTGTATGCATCAAAGCCCAAGCCCAGTTGTGTGTGCGAGCACCCTCTGAAAGCATGTTTTCCCTCCTCCGAGGTTTTGAGGCGTCAGCCTTGGCATGTGATTAGAAGTGCGGGCCCTCAGGAGAATGGCTCCTCTCCTCTCCAAACAGAGGATTCCTCCGGCCCCCTGGTCCGCACCACTCGCCCGTCAGGGTCCTTCTTTCCTGCCCTCCCTTCTGCCCTCTGTCAATACAGCCTGTGCCTCTTCACAACCCCAGCGCCGCCCAGGCATAGTCAAGTATACTTCAAAAAATGAGTTCAACTCCTTTCAATGCTGCAGCTAATTCAAAAGGTCGAGCCTCAAATTTAGAAAATGCTTCAAGCAATTTGAGGCAAGGTTGCCAGAGAGTTGTGTCCTTTCACGGAAACGATGTGAATCGTCTTTTGAGGCGTATTATTAAAAAGGAGATACAGTGTACCAAAAAACATTGTAGCCTACACATAGATCTCGTCATGTCCTCACTGCTCCTGCGATTTCCCTCCTTTCCTTCTCTCTAAATGTACAACCCCAAATCAGAAAAAGTTGGGACATTGTACAAACATTGTTAAATAATTATAAATAATATATATAAATAATAAGGTGCACGTTGCACACACACGTTGCGAAACAAATACGCCTGAAGTGGGCACAAAAGCGTTAGTACATCTCGCCCAGAATGTGAAAGGACATATCAACCGGAAAACATATCAAATGTTGAAAATGTGAACTATTTCATGGAAAATATATGTTCCTTTTGAAGCTAATGCCAGCAACATGTTTCAAAAAAAGTTGGGATGG
>NW_027468689.1:7319452-7341952 GCF_046254945.1 Alosa pseudoharengus | reverse complement strand
CATACTGTAAGTAAAAGAGGACAGTCATTACAGAAAGACAACTTGTCATATGGTTTCAATGCTGCCTGCATTTCCCCCCTTGTGTTCTCAATGAAGATGTTGCTGACGCTTATTAGAGTGCTTGAGAGCCAAGGGGCTTCTGATACGGAATGAGAAAGACATTAATCACGTGAGAGACCATTGAGTCAGACTCCTGTGTCAAATCCCACACCAAATGGAATTAGTTGATGATTTGTACGAATGGCCGTAATTTGATTTGAATTAGTTAATGCTTTGTACGAATGGACATAATTTGATTGGATGCAGAGTGCCACGGGTTTGCAGATCAAAGTGGATTTCGTTAGGGATGTCAAAACATGTGGCCCCTGGTGCTCACAAACTTCCTGTCACGACATTATGTTTTTGTGAGGCGGGCTACGGATACTTTGGCAGGAACAGCCTTTATGTTCAACAACATAGATGCACGTGTGCGGCAGATGCCTTGTCTTTCAGCCAGCCAACCAGAGAATCCTGTGAGTCCAATTATGGATTCTATTTATCGGTGAAGTCATTTGAAGGCCCCTGAGATTAGGTGAAACAGCATTAACCCTTAGAACCCTAAGCTGTTTTTAGGGCATTTTCACTACCTTTATTCATAAGGATTTATTCTGGTCATTGTAAGTGCCACACACATATATTATATATTGTTTTTTTCAGGAGAGTCTAGGCTATTCAGATCTGCCATCATTTCATGTATTAATACTAGCATTGATTTTATTTTGATTTTTAAAGAATTAAAATATAAAAAGTGTATTATAAAAATTCTTATATTTTGACATGTATCTCACCACAGCAAGCTCACAGCTCTACATGCATTTCATGTGGTTGTAGGGCAGACTGTCCTGAATCGGGCAATATAATTGCCATGTTGGAGGGATACTCTGGGGCTGAGCAATTTACAGAAATATTTGCTGTGTGATTTACGGAAATAAATGCCATTTTTTATAGTGACCTTTCTGAGCTCCATATCTGTGACACGAACTGATCTGACCTGACTTGACCTGAGGTTATGTGTTAGCCTGCGTGCCTGTGTGTATGCTGTCATAATAATTCTCAACTTTTTACTGCATTGCCTTGAACAAAGTAAAGGCAAAAAAGGTGTTTATTTGTTGAACAAATTGGGATGCAATGTGAGCCTTGAATTGGATGCCATGCAGGAATTTGCTAGGATCTCAAAACCGGAATATGAACATGCTTTGCCATAGAGAAACACATGATAGCATTGGATTATAAACATGCTTTGCCACAAGAACAGACAAAAACGTGGGGTAAGTCCAGCTATATGAAGTTATTATTTTGCTGTCACTTCGTCTGTTTTATAACCCAGAAGGATGTACTTGGTATCTGAGTCTCCTCTTTCATCTGACATGCGTGGCATATCTATGCGATCACGGGTCCGCGAGTAATTCAAACGAGAGTAATGAGTGTGCAGCGTTGGTTTGTGTACATGATGTTATTATTTTGCAGTCACTTCGTCTGGTTTTATAAGCCCGAAGGATCGATAAACATGGTACCAATGGATAGCCCTGTGCCTCCTCTTTCATCTGATATGCTTGCCATATCGATGCGATCACGGGTTCGCGAGTAATTCAAACTAGAGTAATGTGTGTGCAGGTGAACGCAGAGAAGTATAGACTGTAAATATGATGCAATTTGATTTAATTTCATGATTTTTTTAAATTTTCATACTTGATCGTACAGACAAGTGTGTAGTCTCGTTGGAAAGCCCCACTTCTGCTCTGTCGTGCAATAAAGGTTTCATCTCGCTGCGATGAACCGTTCCGGAGCAATGTAACAGAGAAGAAGGGGGGTGTTTTTTGACGCACTTTGCGTCAATCGGGTTCTAAGGGTTAAGTGACATGCATGAAACTGTGGAGTGACACAGGAAGTGACATCAATGCAGCAGGGGACAAAAGGAAGGCCATTAGCCAGTGTAGGCCTACACATAACCTGCAGACTAAGCATCTCTCCCTGTCTCATCTGCATACAGCTGACCTGACCTGGACATTCACTCCAAAGATGAAAGCTCACTGTTTGTTATTGTAAATATCATTTAAAGCAGCTTTAAGGGAACATACCGACTTTTTTGGGAAACTAGCTTATTTACCGTCTTCCCTAGAATTAGCCTAGCTTAGCATAATTCACTGGAAGTGGGTTATAACAGTTAGTTTAGCAACCTTTTTACTCCCTATAAGGAGTTTGCATCTGAATGTACAGTACTCTTGTTAAGTGTGCTTGCAAAGCAGCACACTTATTGTTCTTCTTAAGTTTTACTATTATTTTTCCTGTCTCCCTAATTTTTTGTCAGCTCTAGCACCTAGGCCCTTTGAGACAGAGACACCGTTCCAACTTTAAAATGTCCGGTCAGTACCGGTGTAAGTTGCTCGCGAAGATGACGTCAGGTGGGCGTGTCGTTCGTCCGCCATATTAGATTGAACAGAAAGCGAAACTAAATTTTCACAGGTCACAAATTTGGTCCGAACGCCACGAAACTTGACGTACATTATCCTTGGACCAGGTCTCACAAAAGTTACCAGAAGGATTTTTGATTTTCATAAGCGTTTGCCCGTCACAGCCAAACGAAATCGGCGGCGAAGCTCCGAAACAGGAAGTTGTCCATATCTCAGGAACACTGTCACATATTGATACAAAATTTTGTATTTGAACTCGGGGCTCCAATGTGAGGGTGCATAAGCTAAAAAAAAAAACATTTGGCAAACCACCCACCCATATTTGGTAACTATCACCTTCCACATTTGCTGTTGTACTTCTACCACAATGCCTTCCAAGTATGCACAATGTCTCTGGGCAGCCTTTGCCCAATCATGAAATCCGAACTGAAATGTTAAGGAGAACATTAGCTATTTATTGCTGACGTAGTACAGTTATTTTCACATTGACGGTATTCAAATTAAATTTTTCATTATTGTTAAATATCATGACGGGAGAGTATTATTAAAAATGTTACAAGTATGCAAATGCATATGTTTATGGGCATTTAGATTTTACTGTGTTGTTTTGTTGTAACGACATGCAAGGCATTCTGGGCCATGTAATGAACAGTGGTCGGCAGCACTCCATACGTATTAATATGAATAGGTGTTTCTGTACACCTAACCTTCATAGCAACCTTCTGTAAACCTGGCCTTCATAGCAACCTAACAGCTATCTCTGTTACAAAAACGAGCTGGTAATCGCTCATTGAAGAGGGAACTATGATAAAAAAGATTGTTTTCCTAAAAGCATGGAGTTGACGAAAGAATAAGCAGGAAATGTCACGTTAATGTTAAATAGCCTACATCTGAACGCTAGGTGGTAACGTTGTATTACATTTCACTAAATACGGTGTGAGCTTCACAAGTAAGGAAGGTGCAAATATTATGTAATTTATCATGGGAAATGATTGGAAATGTTATTTCTTGTTTATTCTAATTGCAAACCACACACATCCATTCGTAATCACACGTACACTTTTAATACCTTGAAAAGACTCTCATTTCGTTTATTTGATGTTGCCTAGCAACGCAGCCTTCAGAGCAAAGATTCTAGAACAGAGCTTCAGAGAGACACGTTTTGAGTTTGTGGCCAAGTACCTAAAATATCGGTTTACATGTGTATGTGCTGGATGGTGTGCTTCCTTTATGAAAGTAAGTGTTTTATAGAGTTACAGACATAATGAGTCATGTTGTAGTGGTCAACATAAATGTGCCCCTTCTGTTATTAGAATGCTAAGCGGAGAAACATGCTAAGCAGAGATTTAGTATCATTAATTTCTTGTGTGGCTAGCTATTCATATGGATTTCTATGCAACGTCACGAAACATGCGTGCGCAACCAAGAGGCAGAAAGCACCATAGAACAGCATAGAGCAATCAGAGATTGTCTAATAAGGGGAGAACTGCCACTCTCTGAAAACTTCCGGTTTCTGAACTGGTTGCAGTTCCTTCTGTGGTTCCACATGAGGGCGCTCGTCCACGAGTGCAGAATGCATGGAGGTCTATGGAGCTGTACCCCTCAAAATCCACTTTTCTCAGGATATAATTTTTTTCCAAGTCATTTTAATATTGTATTCGAAAGAAAATACACTTGGTTGAGTATTATATTTTTTAAAGTCACTTAATTGTTCTTAAAAGCCTTTCAAACGTGTCAATGACGTCACTCATTAGCACAATGCTAGCGTGTTATGGGCAACAACGACGCAACCTGTAAGAAAACAAAAGGACATAAGTACTCATTCATTCAACTTTTGACCTATAACCCATGTTGAAGTTATACAAACTACAATCAAATCTGAGATTTGTCAACGACAGTCAGGTGAAAGAGACAAATTTAGCCGTCTAGCTCCATTGACTCCCATTCATTCTGCACTCATGGCGATCGCCCCCAGTGGAAATCTGGTGGAACTGCAACCAAAATTTGGTACAATGGGACTTAATACGGAGTGGCCAGGCTCTCCGTAGACGGGCTCTGGAGCAATGCAGTTTTTGTGCTGAAAACTGCACCAATTCAAAATCACGATGGTTAGAGAATGTTAAATATGTTCAATATCCCTAAGGGAATGCATGTCTTCGCCAAAAATGACAAAATACGATGTTATATTAATAATGCAAATGAACGGCAAACTTTGAAATATAGTCTGAAATGAGATGTTATTATCATTGAGACAACAGGGGTTTACAATACAATCCGATTGTAGCTTACAGAAGCCGACAATTTAGGTTAAGTTTACAACGTTGTGGATGGCCACCAAGCGTCTTCTGGCTCACGGCTGCGCACGCATCTAGTTTTGTTGGTAAACGGGAAACCCGTGTATAGGGAGGAGATGTATGTTGCTAATTGGGATTTATGTTGTTTAGCGAAATGCCATGGTCATTTGATATGAGATGCTTGCACTGGTAACTTCGTCACTTGTAACTTTAGGACTGCTATTTAGCACTTTAGCCCTAAAAGTAGCACCTAAGTCTGTGACAGCTTAAAAGAAGTGGCGAGGACTCCTAACACGATGTTTTGAAATGTGTCTACTAGGAGCTTCCAATCGCGAGGGAACTTGCATTGTAGGCATAACTAAGGGATGCAATAACACCACCAACAACCAAAACTAGCCTACTCATTTGTCAACATGTACATTAAATGTAACGTTTCATGTGAATCAAATTAAAATGTTTTCTTTGCAAACGTAGGCATAGGCATATGGTCACAGATTAATTAAGTGTGCTTGCTGCAAAGCAGCACACTTATTGTTCTTCTTAAGTTTTCTTATTCCTGTAAGCCCAATTTTTCGTCAGCTCCTGCTCCTAGACCTTTTGAGATATCGCCACCGGTCCAACTCTGGGACGTCCGGCCGGAACCGGTGTAGTGCGGAAATTGAAAATGATGTCACTGACCCTTGTCATTCTTGGAAGTGGGTTATAACAGTTAGTTTAGCAACCTTTTTACTCCCTATAAGGAGTTTGCATCTGAATGTACAGTACTCTTGTTAAGTGTGCTTGCAAAGCAGCACACTTATTGTTCTTCTTAAGTTTTACTATTATTTTTCCTGTCTCCCTAAATTTTTGTCAGCTCTAGCACCTAGGCCCTTTGAGACAGAGACACCGTTCCAACTTTAAAATGTCCGGTCAGTACCGGTGTAAGTTGCTCGCGAAGATGACGTCAGGTGGGCGTGTCGTTCGTCCGCCATATTAGATTGAATAGAAAGCGAAACTAAAGTTTCACAGGTCACAAATTTGGTCCGAACTTCACGAAACTTGACGTACATGATCCTTGGACCAAGCCTCACAAAAGTTACAGAAATAATTTTTGATTTTCATAAGCGTTTGCCTGTCACAGCCAAACGAAATCGGCGGCGAAGCTCCGAAACAGGAAGTCGTCCATATCTCAGGAACACTGTCACATATTGATACCAAATTTTGTATTTGAACTCGGGACTCCAATGTGAGGGTGCATAAGCTAAAAAAAAAAAGAAAACATACCAAATGTTTCCACCATTTGGCAAACCACCCACAGGTATTCCGTAATTCTCACCATTCACCTTCTATCACAATACCTTCCAAGTATGCTCAATGTCTCTGGGCAGCCACAATGTCTCTAGGCAACCTTGCCCAATCATGGAATCCTTGCTCTGCCATGGGATAGTATGGACTTATGAACTGAAATAGCAAGGAGAACAGTAGCTATATATAGCTTACATAATAGAGTTGTTTTCACATTGACGGTATTCAAATTAAATTTTTCATTATTGTTAAATATCATGATGGGAGAGTATTATTAAAAATGTTACAAGTATGCAAATGCATATGTTTATGGGCATTTAGGTTTTACTGTGTTGTTTTGTTGTAAAGACATGCAAGGCATTCTGGGCCATAATGAACAGTGGTCGGCAGCACTCCATAGGCTACGTATTAATATGAATAGGTGTTTCTGTAAACCTAGGGACAATAAACAACTATCTCTGTTACAAAAACGAACTATTAATCGCTCATTGAAGAGGGAACTATGATAAAAAAAGATTGTTTTCCTAAAAGCATGGAGTTGACGAAAGAATAAGCAAGAATGTCACGTTAATGTAAATAGCCTACTGAACGCTAGGTGGCAACCTTGTATTACATTTCACATCTACATAGGGTGAGATCATTAGAATTATGTGAGCTTCACAAGTAAGGAAGGTGCAAATATTATGTAATTTATAATGGGAAATTATTGGAAATGTTATTTCTTGTTTCTAACCACACACATCCATTCGTAATCACACGTACACATTTAATACTGGAAGACTGTCTATTCGTTTATTTGATGTTGCTTAGCAACGCTAGAGCAGAGCTTCAGAGAGACACGTTTTGAGTTCGTGGCCAAGTAGGCTACCTAAAATATCGGTTTCCATGTGTATGTGCTGGATGGTGTGCTTTCTTTATGAAAGTAAGTGTTTTATACAGTTAACGTTACAGACATAATGAGTCATGTTGTAGTGGTCCACATAAATGTGCCCCTTCTATTATTAGAATGCTAAGCGGAGATTTCATTCATTTCTTGTGTGGCTAGAAGCTAGCTAGCTAGGTCATAGGGAGAAGATGTTGCTGTAACGTTATGAGATTTACTGTATGTTGCTTAGCGTAATGCCATGGTCATTTGATATGAGATGCTTGTACTCGTAACTTCGTCACTCGTAACTTTAGGACTCCTATTTTTTTTTACTAAGAGTAATTCAGGAAGCATTTTAGCCCTAAAAGTAGCGTCTGTGACAGCTTAAGCGAGGACTCCTAATAAGACCGATTCACAAACAATGTTTTGTGGTGGCATTTCACGTCGCGATGTTTTGAAATGCGTCTAACAATCACGAGGGAACAATTTTGCATTGTAGGCATAACTAAGGGATGCAGTAACACCACCAACAACAACCAAAACTAGCCTACTCATTGTTTACATGTACATTAAATGTAACGTTTCATTGTGAATCAATTAAAAGATTCTCCTCTTTGCAAACGTTGGCATAGGCATATGGTGACAGATTAACTTAATAATGTTGCTGCGTGAATCACGGTAAGCGCGAATGAAGTGGCCACTTCTTAATAGGAGTCACTGTATGGAAGTAGGCTAAGTAAAATAGAGATGTTTAAAATAAGATAAAGTTAGGATATGCCCGCTTGACAACGGCAGAGATAACTGGCCTTTGGCCATAGCAACCATCCATTTAGAACGACTGGCCTTCATAGCAACCAAGGATCTTAGCTGTGATTCATGTACAGTAGCTACAGTATGCATACAATGTGATGCAAAGTATAGAAAGGTGATGAAATATACAGAGACAGGTCAAGAAATATAGTGCAATGTAGACAGTAGTATACAGTTGATTTACAGAAGGTGGTTTAGAGTAATATGAATCAAATATAAATATGTGCAGTGTATTAGCAGTTATCTCATACAATAAGTAGAATAATGTATGTAGTAGTAACATTATAATAGTAGAAATAATAATATAGATATATGCAGTGTATTAACAGAATATAATAAAACAGAATAAATATGGATATTCAATGTGACAAATATATAACAGATATGTACATGACATACAGCTATGTGCAGTGTGGAAACAGTGTCATTGTAGTGCAGAAACAACATTATAAGAGTAGTAAGAATAAGTTTATGTGCAGGATGAATAGTATAAAGATCAGTAGAATAACTATGTATAAATGTAATTACAGTAGGCCTATGTACATTTGTAAATAAATAGAAAACTATGGGTGAGAGGGATAAATTAATTTTATTTAATCGTAAAAGTAAATTGCATTCAATTAAATTGCAATTAAAAATCTTTCCAGTAGGCTTCAATGTCACGCAAAAAGTACAACCAAAGCTGAGCTTGATCAACTAAAACGTCTAAAGAACCAGAACTTGAGTGTAGTTTTTTGCTGGGTCCCAGGCCATGTTGGTCTGAGGGGAAATGAGAAAGCGGACAGTGCTGCTAAGCAAGCCCTCAATGAAGAAGTCACAGAATGTCAAATCCCTGCCCCAGACCTTAAACCTATACTGAACTCTTACATCTCAGATAAGTGGCAATCTGAATGGGATTAATGTACCAACAACAAGCAAGGAATGTGAATTTTGGCACATTTTCATGATCCACTGGGTCGTTATGGGCCACACAAAATACGGTGTTGCTAAAATTACTCCTATTGTGGCTATTAGAGACATGCGTTCATGAGTATCCAGCTACATTCAATGAGTTAAGTAAAATACATTCACACACAAAAAAACCCATCACTAATGTTGTGGACATTCCTTTATTCTGAGATACATCAATAGGCTCTCAAAACAATCCCAAACAGACATAAGGTTTTTATAGAGCAAATCCATATAGATTATTTGTCAAATAAACCAGTAAAACAGAATTAGGGGATGGAATATATAACATTCACACTCATAGCTCATATTTCTAAAATAAATCAGTGAAAAAGTATCCTGACAAACAAGCAGAATTTTAATGCCTTAGTCATATTTCATAATTTCAAGGTTACCTGATAGCCCAGTTTGAGAGGTGCAAGACGCATGACATTATTTATTTTTGCAGCCAATCACTGCTGTTGTTTTATTTTATTGATTTGATTTTAGTCATAGAAGCTAAATTCGAAGGCAGGCCACAGGTAAAAGCCAACGAACCGCATTCACCCCGCAAGGCAATAGTTGAATAGAGCTTTTGAGGTATTGCCACTGCTCCAACACTGAAAGGCACTGTTAGAATGCTTGGATCAAGCCAGGTTCAGCATAGCGTATGTCACTGTCTGCTCACGTTGGTGACCGGACCAGGGCAAGCACACTTTCGCAGTTCCCGCCGGAAATGCAGTCTAGTTTAATAATGCTGCTGTGTGAATCACGGTAAGCGCGAATGAAGTGGCCACTTCTTAATGGGACGCACTGTATGGAAGTGGGCTAAGTAAAATAGAGATGTTTCAAATAAGATAAGGTTAATTAGAATTCTACGATATGCACACTTGACAACGGCAGAGATAGAACTGGCCTTTGGCCATAGCAACCATCCATTTAGAACGATTGGCCTTCATAGCAACCATAGATCTGAGCTGTGTTGCAATGTGAGGCAAAGTATAGAAAGGTGATGAAATATACAGAGACAGGTCAAGAAATATAGTGCAATGTAGACAGTAGTATACAGTTGATTTACAGTGGTTTAGAGTAATATGAAGTATTCCTTTATTCTGAGATAGGCTACATCAATAGGCTCTCAAAACAACCCCAGGCTCACAAAACAATCCGAAACAGACATAAGGTCTTTATAGAGCAAATCCATATAGATTATTTGTCAAATAAACCAGTAAAACATAATTTGTGGGATGGAATATATAACATTCACACTCATAGCTCATATTTTTTTAAATAAATCAGTATCCTGACAAACAAGCAGCTTTTTAATGCCTTGGTCATATTTCATAATTTCAATTCCTCTGTAGGTTACCTGATAGCCCAGTTTGAGAGGCGCAAGACGCGTGACATTATTTATTTTTGCAGCCAATCACTGCTGTCATTTTATTTTATTGATTTGATCTCAGTCATAGAAGCTAAATTCGAAGGCAGGCCAAAGGTAAAATCCAACGAACCGCATTCAACCCGCAAGCCAATAGTTGAATAGCCCTCTCCTAGAGCTTTTGAGATATTGCCACTGCTGAAAGGCACTGTTACAATGCC
Organism: Alosa pseudoharengus; assembly: GCF_046254945.1. Taxonomy (NCBI): domain Eukaryota; kingdom Metazoa; phylum Chordata; class Actinopteri; order Clupeiformes; family Clupeidae; genus Alosa; species Alosa pseudoharengus. Next base: position 7,331,723 of record NW_027468689.1, on the reverse strand, counting down.
TGTCTGCTCACGTTGGTGACCGGACCAGGGCAAGCACACTTTCGCAGTTCCCGCCGGAAATGCAGTAGTTTTTTGTTGATATCGTTAGTTAGGAAAGCCATGCTGTGAAAGTGTGTCTGATTGGCCACCTTCAGTGGTATGTGTCTGAAAATCTTCTTTGTGGCATTTTGAATTCTATGTCATTCGGATTCATACATATCAATGATAACCCTGACCTCAGTTCCAAGCACATCTTGAAATAGCACTTAATCAATCTGACAAGCAGGTAGCCTACTCATAAAAAGATGCATTGTACCTAAGTTCATATTAGAGACAGTTAAAAGAGTGGTGGTATTTTTCACTTTATAGACTGTAACTGACTATGACACAGAGAATTGAGCACAAGGGAAAGCTGAGGGGAGATTATTGGCCGGTATTTTGAGTTGAAGGCTGAGTGATAAAAGTGTTTTTGAACGCTAACATGTGATTCTGTTTGGCCAGCGGCTCTAGTGATTTGTCTCCATGAAGCTGAGCAGTCGACAGAGAGCTGACATAACCTAATTTAGCCATCACCCCCATCTGACAGACGTTATCTCGCCGCTGTCAGTTTGAGCGCGATGCTCACATCAGCTCTCCCCCTCTACACACCCTGTTGACCGTTTTAAACAGTAATATGCTTTTGTGATGAAGCTCAGATAACATGACAGAGCATCAGATGATGCGGGCATAATAGCCGATGCTGCCGTTTCATCGCAAATGATCTGTTTGCAGAGTCCATATACTTTATTGTGAAAATGTATTGTAACAAACTGCAAAGTTGTCTCAGAATGGTTTTATTGGTTACGCACCAAAACACACGAACGTCATTAGACAGGTAACACAAGGGAGGTCAATTAAACAAGCACGATACACAAACAGGGTAGTCACATACAATACACGGGGTAAACACATGAGGTACAACATAAAGAAAGACTATAACAGCTAACACATACATGACAAGGTAAACGCAATTACTCTCACTAAAACCAACATCAACATTACACACACACATAGCCTATACTGCACAGCACTATGGGAGTTCAGTCATGAACCAGCTAGGCTCAGTTCACTACAGTATGTAAGAGTAGGCTACATTCCAATTCAAATGTGATTTCAAGCTGCAAAAATATTTTTTTCCACCTCATCCCATGCCACAACCAGACAGGAATACACACATGAATGTGGTCATCCAAATGATCCTCAGTTATCACACTCTAAGTTCCTTATGATGCTGTGACATGCTAGGATAACAGTGACAAAGCATCAGATGGCTGACGTCCTCAGCAACCCACAAAAGCTGATGCTGATGCAAAGGACTTAGCACAGTCATGGCAGAATTCAAGCACGTTTTTATTGTATTGATATACATTTCAGTAGGCTATGGTTTCAGGTTGCAATATCATGGGATGTTTTCCTCTACCCCTACATAAATTAAATTCCAAGAAATTGTTTTAAGTGGCTATTATGACAGAGTTTTCACCCTCCTTAGATCGTAAGTCATTTCTGAAATGATGAGCGGTCATAATTAAACTGAAATGATGAGCGGTCATAATTAAACTGAATATGCTACTGTAAGATCCATATGAAGGATTCCATGGTACAGGTAGCAAATATTTCTTCCATGCTACATATTTTATTTTGGGAGAATTACAGCTACTCTTTTGAACGTGCAAGTAAAATGCAACCGTGCCCTTCACGTCAAACATACTTCATTGAGGCAATTAACCTGGCTTGGCTACAATTGTTTGGAGGAGAAATAAACTGACAATAAGGGCTAATACATCCAGCTCTCTCCCGCGACGCTGCTTTATTATCCACCAATGACATCCCTGCTGGGGCTGTTTCTCCCGTGCTAATTGTCAGCTCTTAATTAGCCGAGCAGAGCAAGGTGAGGGTCTCTCAAGGAAGCCGTCATTCACTATCACAATGGCCATCACCCTCCACAGACAGGAACACATGCAAATTCTCCCCCCACCATTATACACAGACCTTGGAGAAAAGTAGAGTGGGAGAGAGAGAGAGTGTGAGAGAGAGAGAGAGAGGAGTGGGGAGGAAGGGGATAGAGAGAGAAAGCGTGAGAGAAGTGGAAAGGAGTAGGCTAGGTGAGGCCGTTCACATGTGAAAGCTTAAGAAACTCTTTTGAGCAATTTGAATTTGTTTCCATTTCAAAATCAAGGTCGCAAGGCTTCTGTTCCGAGCACTTGTGTGTGTGCAGAGCACAGGGACCTACATCAGGTGAAGTGGTCAAGTCGTCAGCCACACCAACACTCCCTCTCCGCAAGGCATTGGCTGAGGTCGGCCGTATAGAATCACAGTTCACTGTCTCACATTTAGAGAACGTCCAGCTACTTAACGCTCTGTGTGTGTAGTTATGTAGCTGGATTGTTGTGTTCTTTTCATTTGTCAAACAATGTTTGAACATCTTTGCATAGTCAAAGCCAAGAAACATCAGAAAACGTAGATAATATTTCTACTTCAACCTCTCTATAGACTATTTTACTCAGCATCCATGAGCCGTTGTTTCATTGGACAAAAATTTTGTTTTTTAAAGGAATGCATGAAAGACAGCATTTAGTTTGGTTATTGAGTTAAAAGAGCTTTGTTGGTTGAATGTGGTTATTCATTTGTAAATAATACTTAAATGTCTGGTGTATGTACAAGAATGTGAAAAATTCCTCTTTATTTATATTTCGTATATTACGCTTTGTTATATTGCAGCTGTTTCATTATTGCGTCTCTGAAGAATTTGTCAAGCTGATTGTTCCTGGAGCCGAGGCGGAGACGGTCTTCAGGCCAGTGACTGCGACACTGCGCCAGGTGAGATCTTTATGAAGGCCACAGAGTTCTGTCTGAAAGCTGTTGCTGCATATCCAGTTACAGGAATTTCCACAATTAAATGTTGTCATTGTTTATATTATAATGCATCCATCCAGCTGGACTTTCATCAACTCTTGCTCATGTCTTAGCTGAGGTGATTTGATGGCCACGCTGATTTCCTGTCTGCAGAGAAATGGAACTGGCAGTTAGAAGCCAGCTCTCTATTGTGCAAAGAGTCTCTCTGTTTCCTAAGCCATTCATCTCTCTCTCTGTTTGTCTCACACACACACACAAAACGACAGTGCCACAGCTCTAACAGTCGTGAGCCCATGTTTGTGCAACAATAATTTCAATCCACACAGCTGAACTGAGATAACCCTTTAGAGCTGCCTCAATGCCAGAGTGTGTTGAATCATCCTGTCAGCTGTGTGTCTGTGGGTGAATAAAAGTACCTCTTGGCCTTGGCATATCTGTCTTTACTGCCCCTCTCAATGGACGTGTCATTGAAGCAAGCCCGCTAGGCAGAAGAAAAGTGCGGAGGTATGTTACTGCGGCACGATGGTACAGAAACACTCGGCATGGGAGCCGTACATCGATCCATCACTTCTGTTTTCTTCCTCGTGCTTTGGACAAAACCAGCGGGTTTTTATCTCGGTTGCGGTTCGGAGGTCTTTTATTCTGCCAACGCTGGAAACTTAGGTCTTTATTCACCCAGAGAAATTTAAGGGCAATGACCAGCTTTTAAAAGATGGTGTCACAAACGGAAAATACAACCATTTACTCTACATACAATGTTTATAGACTAGACAAACAATCAAATACAATACAGTAAAAAAAAAAGACCTCAGTGGACTCGCAATGAAAGTTTGCTTTTTCATACACTCACTCTTTCACACACATCCACAAAAACACACTCCCACACAAACACATGGCAGAGAGGCATGTCTATATGAACATGTAACTAAATGTAGAATTTCTGGCCCAAGGATAAGTGCTGTTCTCCAGCTCCTGCAACTGCACTCTTCCCATCAGGATGCTGTGTGAGGCCATTCATCTCCTCCACTGCGAAGAGGATAAAGAGGAGCCACTGAATGTATCATGGAGGATTTCGAAGAATACAGCAAAGCAAGGCCTTCAGAAGTTTATTCCACCATCTTACATCATGTACTTCATCCTTTAACTTTTTGCGATTCTCTCGGCTATTGAATGTTCCTCTGTGGTGGACAAAAATGAGGTTATATATCTGAGGGAGGCTGGTGTTTGTCTCTGTATGCTATCGTTCACATGATTATGGTTATGGCAATGGTATTTAGCTGTATACTACCGTACACATACAAAATCAAAATATGGAAACAAACAAGTCTGAAGCACTAACCAGTAGGCCACGGCTGCCCCCGTTATGAGGATAGCTGACTTAGTGATGAGTTTGCTCCAAATAGGCAAGAGAGGAGGGGAGCTCATGAAATCATTAATCAATAATTTGACTTGGAAATAATTATTTGGTGATACAGAGAAAGCATGTAAGCACAAGAGTGGTGCTAGCTACTGTGTATGACTCAGAATAAGGAAGCCAATGGAAAGATTGGAAAGATTAACCGATATGTATCGGTATCCGTTTTTAACGTGTAAGATACGGCTACATCGATACGTGATGTAGATGTTTCAGAAAAAAAATGAAATGAACCGGTCGTTATATTGATTTACTTGTTATGAATCGGTTAACAACGTTTTCTGCTCGCTCATATAGCCTACTCTCATTTACGTTCCAAGCAGCGCGTTCATCCCACTTCCGGTTTTGAAACTATACGTGGTACGGAATTGTGGGTAATGCAGTACATCTAAGCCCAGAGAGTTCATTGATTTGTAGGCCTATTTTATTCTTGTAGGGTAGGCTAGGCTATATGAGAAAAGGCCAAGAGTTTTTTAAGCACTTTTATTTTGGTATTGTCTTACCTCAACAAGGCTACAGTTCCATGAAAACAATCAGATATAACTCTATAAAATCTGTGAAAGTCTATAAAAATGTATTTTTATGTTGTATTTGGTGCTGCGTTTGACTGAAATGTAGACTATTCTTTTTTCATTTCAATAGAGTATATGAAACAAACCTCAGTTTAGATAATCATATTCACACATTTTTTTTGACTAATTGACAACCATGACCATGATAATTGATAATATAAAATTAATGTGCATCATGAGCAAATGATAAAAAATCTTTCAGAATGCTTTCCATTCTTAAACTGCATCGAATTGCATCGAATCGCATCACATCGAATCATACTGAATCATTTTTTATAAACATGTATCTTTTCTTGTATCGAATCGTGCCCATGTATCTAGATGTGAATCGTATCGTCTTTTACATGAGAGATTCACACCCCTAATTACTATTGATATTATCACGCTGTGATAGTCATTTTTGCAATTATACTCTGAGCATTGTATCAACCCGTTTACAGGGATCTTCTAGATTCCGCAACAGGGTCAAAAATATGGAAATGGAGAGCTTAAAAATTCAAAAAACATCACATACTACTTCCTCTGTCCAAGTGCCTTGTGATGTGTTTTGTGCACCCATGAAAGTAGGTGCGTCCATGTTGCATCTCTATGTAAATGTGCCCCAGCCCACAGTCCTCCTCATTACACTCCACTGAGCGCGCTCAGTTCTTAGCAACACCAAATTAAAGGTATGTGAATGTAGCCGCTCTTTCATCCACAGCCTAATAAGCACCGCGAGTGTCCCTCTCAAAGCAGCGCGCACGCCACTGCCCGCTCACCTCCTCCCTGATCTCCCACACCTGGGCACCACAATTATTCAGTCATTCATTCATTCAGCCGACAGCAGTTTTGAAGAGCCACAGTTCAAAGGCTCCGGGGGGGTGGTGTGTGTGTGTGTGTGTGGGGAGGGGGGGTGGTTGGGGGGTTGTGTGTGTGGAAAATGAGACAAGAAAGAGAGAAACACAGTGAAGTGCTCTCCAGTTCTACTGGGGCGCACACCGACCAGCCTGCCTGCAACAGTGGAGACCGGCCGCATGGAAAAATGGAGAGGAGGGAGGGAAAGAGGGAGAGAGAGAGAGGGAAGGAGAGAGAAAAGGAGGGATGGAGAGGGAGGGATGGAGAGAGAGAGAGGGAGGGAAAGAGAGAGAGGGAGGGATGGAGAGAGAGAGAGGGAGGGAAAGAGAGAGAGGGAGGGATGGAGAGGGAGAGAGGGAGAGGGAGGGAGAAAGAGAAAGCGAGGGATAGAGAGGGAAGGATGGAGAGGGGGAGAGAGAGGGAGGGATGGAGAGGGAAAGAGAGAGGGAGGGATAGAGAGGGGGAGAGGGAGGGAGAGAGAGAGAGGGTGCTGCTGGGAAGCTGGACAGCTGACGTGTCGTCCACACAAAGACGAGGGGGGTTCAGGTCGGATATCAGCTGCCCTCCCCTCATCTCTCTGTGGGGTTAATGAGACAGTAGTAGTGTGGTGTCGCTACCAGCTCCTGTTGCCCCCATGTCTCTGAGCACGGCCTCTCGTCATCAGATCCCCGCCACTGACCATGAAAATCAGCTGAATATTTAATACCGCCATGATTATGTCATCAATTAGTCATCAAAATCGGGACCCAAATCCTCCGAGCTTATTAGTAAGGGGCAGCAGGCCAAGCACACATCATGAATGATTTACTCGGACAGCTGAAGTACGCATCTCATACACGGTTTGTGCTGGGGCAACAGGTGGCATTCCTGAAAAAACTAAACCTGGAAATACAACAAAAATGAAGGGAAGTACAGTGTAGTATACATAAAATTTCCTAATCTTTAAAGTTATGTTTTTTATGTTGTTGTTGTTGTGTGTGTATGTGTTTGTATTTGTATTTGTGTTGTGGCCTCTATATTCTTAGATCTCTCTCCAGTCTGTCCTGTAAGAAAAGACTAAGGTATTTGTAGGAGAACCTCCACATCAACTTGACCGATGGAAATGGTGCCCAGACTTGCTTTATTCCTGCAGAAGTTCATTATCAGCTTTTGATTGGTTCTCTTTTTTCAATTTGTACTACCTCTTCTTTGGCAGGCTAAAAACAATTAAAAGTAATGAAATGCAATATTATATTATTGTAGTGAAGTAATTAAAATGGTTACATTACATTTGACATTTTTAACAAAGGTCAGTAGTAATCTTCTGCCTATTACATTTCAAAAAATGTCAGATGTCCTGGTCACATCAGCATTTCATGTTATTATTTTTTTTTATTTGTCAGGGTTTACCTCTGTTGGAGTGTTGGGGCAGCTGTGGCCTACTGGTTAGCGCTTCAGACTTGTAACCGGAGGGTTGCCAGTTTTGGACCCCGACCGGTAGGCCACGGCTGAAGTGCCCTTGAGCAAGGCACCTAACCCCTCACTGCTCCCCGAGCGCCGCTGTTGTTGCAGGCAGCTCACTGCGCCGGGATTAGTGTGTGCTTCACCTCACTGTGTGTACACTGTGTGCTGTGTGTGTTTCACTAATTCACGGATTGGGATAAAAGCAGAGACCAAATTTCCCTCACGGGATCAAAAGAGTATATATACTTACTTATACTTACTTCATAATTTTTCAGACCGAGATGCCACTCTCTCTGGAAGTTTCTGGACCGGTCAAGCCTGACCATTTAAGTGGAAATCTGTGGAGGTCATAGACCCCTTGAAAATGTCATGGGTATCTCGTCAGGATCTGAGAGATCGGCGGTGATATGCCACCACTCCGAAATGAGACATGCAAAGAAGAAAAGACGTCCATAGCAGTCCTGCGTGCATATCTCTTGCTCTGAGCATCCCTTTCCCAGAGTGGCAGCTAGTCGGATGGAATCGTAAAATTAACCTTCATTCAGCAGGCATCCAAGTCAACCTGTAATCTATCATATAATGGGGCCTGCCTGGCTATCAAATGATGAATCGTTTGAGGCGGCCTGGATTAATACTCCTCCTCTTCCTCCTCCTCCTCCTCCACACATGAACAGAGTGGAGTCTTTCTTTTCCTGTCCACAGCAGACGGTCCTAAGAAAGAGCCGCAGACGTGTGGCCTTCAAGTTGATTGGAGTAATTTCCCTGAGTTGAATCATGGCTTTGTGCAATTGGCCAACGCCACGACAGGCACCTGTTTTGAAACTAAAACGGGTTGACTGGAGAAGGGGAAAGAGAGAGGAACTGGGGAAAAAAAGGAGGGAAGAAAGAAAACAGACAGAATAAAAGGGAGGCAGAGAGGGAGAGGGAGGGAAAGGAAGAGAGAGAGAGGTGAAGGAGGATAAAATGCAGTTGAATGTTTCAGTAGGCCAACCAGGCACAAAAGAGAACACAGCTGTGAGAGCAGAGGGAGGAGGGGGTGGAGGTGTGTGTCGGGGGGGTGGAGGTGTGTGTATGAGTGTGTGTGTTGGGGGGTGGAGGTGTGTGTATGAGTGTGTGTGTTGGGGGGGTGGAGGTGTGTGTATGAGTGTGTGTGTTGGGGGGGTGGAGGTGTGTGTCGGGGGGGTGGAGGTGTGTGTCGGGGGGTGGAGGTGTGTGTATGAGTGTGTGTGTCGGGGGGGGGGTGGAGGTGTGTGTATGAGTGTGTGTGTCGGGGGGGGGGGGTGGAGGTGTGTGTATGAGTGTGTGTGTCGGGGGGGTGGAGGTGTGTGTCGGGGGGGGTGGAGGTGTGTGTATGAGTGTGTGTGTTGGGGGGTGGAGGTGTGTGTATGAGTGTGTGTGTTGGGGGGTGGAGGTGTGTGTATGAGTGTGTGTGTTGGGGGGGGGGGTTGTTTGGTCTGCATTCTCAGTAGGCTAATGACCAGCCCCTCCACCTTACTTGCTGCCCATTTTGTAGTGTGGGGGGGGGGGGGCAACGGAACGGCCCAGCGAGCCCCAGGACAGCAGGAGGCCCTCGATTGTTCGCCCCCCCCCCCCCCCCCCCCCCCCAGGGACACCTGAGTCAGGTGGCCATCTCCACTCCGTGGGGAGTAGGTCTGCGCTGATTAATAATGCACAAAGCCCAATATTCCTGTTACATATTTCAGTGCTGACTCCTGCCTGGAGAAATGCTTGAAAGCCTTCTTTGTTGCACCCCCGCGGCCCTCGCAGAGTCCAGAAAGGACTCTGGGAGTGTGTGTCTGACTCAGTGGTCAGTCCCGGAGTGTGTGTCCGACTCAGTGGTCAGGCTACTAAGTGTGTGTGTGTGTGTGTGTGTGTGTGTGTTTGTGTGTCTGACTCAGTGGTCAGGTTGCTAAGCAAACTGCTGTTTATGTCTGACAGGCTGTTTTCCTGGGTGCATGAATGGCAGACTGTTATAAGCTCACATATTTATGGCCACCTGTAATCATTATTTGCTCTCTGTAGAAAGAAAAACTTCTCAGGAATCAAGCCCAGTAAGAACCATCTAAATTAGGTTACTCATCATGATAAATAACTGATTGTTGTGAGGGCTAAAATACAAACATATGGAGGATACACACATAACATGCACAGGATACATTTGAACCTGTGAGCTCTTAGTTCAGCTCCCAGCTAACACATCATTACTGATGATCTGTTGGATCTGAATGGCTGTTGAAACAGGAGGGCGATGAACGTCAGAGGCTTATGAAAGAGTAGTATTGGTATTTGATGACTACTGAAGCACTGCTGGGAGAGTGGGAAGTTGATGTGTGATGTTGGTGTGAGCTGAGACCTGCGGATGCTGATGGATTGTGGCTGATGAGTGCAGTGGTGAGTCACGATCCATCCCATGGTCACCTTTCCTGCATTCCATCTGCATTACTGTCCACCTGTTCCAACGCCTGCATGTGACCCGAGCACTAAGCCTTATACATCACTATACCTTCCTTTACATTATAACACAATACTAAACCTATAGGTCACTGCCTTCTTTTACATTATAATACAATTATAAACCTATAGGTCACTATGCCTTCCTTTACATTATATAATACAATACTAAACCTATAGATCACTATGCTTTCCTTTACAATATAATACAATACTAAGCCTATACAGTAGATCACTATGCCTTCCTTTACATTATAAGACAGTACTAAACCTAACCTAATAGATCACTATGTCCTCCTTTACATTATAATACAATACTAAACCTATAGATCACTATGCCTTCCTTTACATTATAATACAGTACTAAACCTATAGCTCACTACTGTATGCCCTCCTTACATTATAATACAACACTAATCCTATAGATCACTATTATCTCTGTCCTTCCCTTCTGCCCTCTCCTTCCCTTTTACTCTCTCACTCTCTCTCCCTCCCTCTCTTTCTCTCTTTCTCTATCACTCTCTCTTTTTCTCATCCCATCTATCTCTTTCAAATTCAAAAAAGCTTTATTGACATGACTGAACATACAATAAAGCATTAATAAAATAATAAAGTAATTAATTTGTATATAGACCCTTTCAACAATAAAAACAAAAACAATGCTTGAACTTTCTATTTGGTTCCCAATCTACTTCCTCTGCATTAAGATAACATATGGAATGTTAAAATGGAAGCCTTGTGGGGCCAACTATGATGCTGATAATGGAACTCTCTTGAAAGGGTCTATACTTTCTCTCTCTCACTTTCTCTCTCTCATCCCATATCCCCCTCTCTCTCTCCCCCTCTCTCTCTCTCTCTCTCTCAGGACGAGCCCTGCCTGGCCATCGGCATCTTGCTGAGGACCCTATCCATTACGGTGTCAGAGGGATGTCGGAGAGGCGGCAGCGACAGGCTGTCAACACAAGGTGCTGTGCCGAGCCCGGCAGCACGTCTCCTGCTAATTACCCCGGGCTTCCAGTTAATTAAGCACGCGGTAGAACGCAGCAGGGAACGGCCCGCTAATTAACTCCTCTCATAATTACAGGATGAAACAGAATTTTCCAACTGGCTTTAAATAAACGTGTTAAAATTGTTTGTCACAGTTGGCGCACAGGGCTAACCTGGGAAATTATTCAAATTTGTTAATTTTTTCCCACCTTTTTTGTTTTGTTTTTTCTAAATGGAATGTAGTGATGAGTTGGAATTCATTTAACTGTGAGAGCACATAAAATGTATGACTTGGGTGGGTGGGGGGGTGCCCAGCGTCCGTCCTATGCGGGGCGGGGTGGGGTTGGGGGGGGGGGGGGGGGCTGGTTGGACATGGAGGCCTCCACATGAGAGCGTTATCCTTCCAGCCTGTTTCTGCTCAGCCAGTGATCATGCACAAAGGGACCCAGACTTGATGCGAACCGACTAGAATAATCTCCAGGAGAGACAGAGTGACCGAGAGGGGGAGAAGGCATGTGTCACGGATAGACAGACACAGAGAGGAAGTCAGAGAGAAATGGAAGGGCAGAGAGGATGGGATCTGCGACCTGTTTTCCTACTACTATGACAAAACGAACTCGCTACTAATGCTTTCTATTAGTAGTAGCACGTATTTACAAACCTGAACAACTGAATAAGCTTTGTATGTGTTTTACGTCTTCTTTCAACTCCTTTACCTTCTGTTTGTACACTGTGAATTTGATTTGCTAGGAATTTCAACAGGTTTACCAAGTGACTGCGCTAACAGATTTATGAATTTTTTTTCTCAAACCTTTTGGAGAGGTACTCAGAAACAGGTGGGGAGCGACTCGTATCTCGTAAACTACCTGTCGGAGACAGCTAGATAGAGAGAGGGAACGCTCACAGGTTAAGCCGAGGCTGTTTTGCACTCACAGACGTTTGTGTTGTGTGCGTCATGGTGTGATGTGTGGTGCCGTGGTGTCGGGAGTGCTTCGGTATCTTTCTGTTGCTGACCTGTTGCTGTGTGAGCTTTTGGCCTGTTGACACATCAGCAGGGCGATGCCCCCTGCTTTGTCCGCCCCTTTGTGCCGGCCCTTTGGGCTTTAGGAGAGCAAACGCTCGCTGGAAACCAGGAGAGAACTGCTGATGTCATTCATTCTATCTCCAAACGTCCAGGTTTTTACCCTTTCACTCCCAACACTGCCAGAGGTTTGAAAAGCGAAAAACCCATTCAGCCTCCATGGACTTAACACACCATAAGCATGTCGCTAAAGCACCCTGGGCCAAGGTTTCTGCTCTCTCACACTTAATGGGATAAAGCCGAAGTCTTTTAGCTAGACACTCAAGTGGAACTCATGGAAATAGATTATACACAAAATAGATGTTTTTGTATGAATTCATTATAGGGCAGTTCTACGCAAAACTGTCACGTCCATAACGACAACACAGTCTACACTACATTCGTCTACACAGTCTTTTCACAGGCTCTATTCAGGTTACATGGATGGGCAATATGTCTTAAGAGCTCAGGCACAGCACAGACTGGTCTCTCTGTCTTTCTATCTATCTTTCTATCTTTCTCTCAAATTCAAACTCAAATATGCTTTATTGGCATGGCAAATCATATCCTGCAATGCCAAAGCATTTACAGGAATAATAGAAAATGCATATGAAACATTTACAAACATTGTTACATTAT
>NW_027468689.1:7301952-7314452 GCF_046254945.1 Alosa pseudoharengus | reverse complement strand
TCTCTCTCTCTCTCTCTCTGCTAACAGAGGGTTGAATGCTTGCTAAGCCTTATTAGGTTCATTTGAAATCTGTAGATAAATGGGGAAACTTTTATTTGCTGTGTAATGAGATTATGCTTATTAGTCCGAGGGCTCGCAACCCTTGTGTGAGAGGATGAGAGGAAGTGGGAAGGATTATGAATGGTGATATGCCACAAACACAGCAGTCGTCATAGCCCACCCACACACACACACACACACACACACACACACACACACACATGCATGCACACACACACACACACACAGGCAAACCACACACACGCCCCATCCACATGCCCCATCCACACACACACACACACACACACACACACACACACACACACCCTCAACTGCAATGTACATAGTGGTAGATCTTGCTTTTATTACACATAATGCAATGCACACTTGATTATATCTTCCATCCAGACACACACCACTGAAACGTTGATCTATTTTTGATTAGGACAATATGGCATGTAATGAGAATGTCAGCAGTGAGGCCCCTGGTGTGTGTTTGAGCTGAAGCTTGCTGTCGGAGCCCACCCATGCTCACCAGAGAGCCTCACTCTCCTCCCAATTCATTAAGGAGCGTAAAATGGCTACATTACACCCAGCAGCTCAAATCAATCTGTGTCCACACCTCCACCCGGCGAACCCTGCTCCCTCTCTAGGGGTGCACGGCTGCCCCCCATCCCCCGCCCCCCCTCCCTCCTCCTGTCCCAACGCTGGGTAAACTGCAGCTTGGCTAATCCGTGCATGGATGCATTAGCCAGCTAACGAGGCATACTATTCAAAGTGCTTCACAAAGACACCTCCCCTCTTCCCCCAGCTGCATGGCAACCATTGTACCTCCTCTTTTTATTCTAATCCTGCCTCTCTCCTGACCTAGGTCCACCCCACAGCTGCATTCAGACGCACTCATGCGACTGGGCTTCATCTAATTCCCATTAGCGTTAGCACCTATTAGCCTCCTAATGAGTGACATAGCTCCTAATTATAATTGTACATGGAGATGCTGCCATTATTAAATGCAGAGGGCTGGAGGAGCCATTAGCAGGACAGCTCTAAGTGATCTGTCTGTGAACTGCTAAAACCATCACATTCATCAAATATCAATCCAGGAAGGTGCAATGATTAATTGATGAGAGAAATAATACTTACCAGCCGCTCCTTAAAAAACACCCCCTACTTTTGAGGGACATAACTCAAAAAGGATAAAGTACATTAGCATCTGTAGTGCCATTAAAGCTTTAAGATGAATGGCCTTTGTTATTCACTTGTCATTTGGATTTCAGTTACTGATGAATAGAAAAATGATAGAACATTTTTTCTGTGTTTTCTAGTGAATTGTTCTCAGAATTTATGCATATTTGTCTCCTGCCAAATGTTGTCTTGATACTGTGGAGACAATAGTCAGCCTTAGAGACTGACGTTTTTGATAATAAATAAATAAATAAATACTACTACTTGGAATACAACCACTGTACAGCCATTCTCTCTGACCACTTGGATGTGTTCATGTTATTTTTGACTCTTTTGTCAAATGACTCTCAGTGAGATGCTTGGATGTAGACCACTGGATATGACTCTCAGTGAGATGCTTGGATGTAGACCACTGGATATGACTCTCAGTGAGATGCTTGGATGTAGACCACTGGATATGTCTCTCAGTAAAAAGCAAGTGGTGTCTGTGCTCTCATTTTGCATTGTGCAATTGGCTTCCCATCACCAAACAGAGACAGAAGAACGAGAGAGAGAGAGAGAAATAGAAAGAGAGAGAGAGAAAGGAGAGACAGAGAAAGAGGGATAGAGAGAAGAGAGAGAGAGAGAGAAATAGAAAGAGAGAGAGAAAAGAAGAGACAGAGAAAGAGGGATAGAGAGAAGAGAGAGAGACAGAGAAAGAGGAATAGAGAGAAGAGAGAGAGAGAGACGGAGAAAGAGAGAGTAGGAGCCCTTCCTTTGATGCCATTAGTTCCTGCAGAGAGCCAGCGTGTTGCTGCAGCGTGCCCAGCTGCTGAGGCTGCCCGGGGAGAGAGGGACTGTGGGCTTAGAGATTCCAGCACTAGCAGCAGGACTGACCCCATGACGGCACAGCCGGGCTGTGGAAGCGGCCAGCGTGCTTATCACCGCACGCTTTGATCCCTCACTGTGCCGACGCGTTGTTTATTGTGGCTCCATATTGGGCAGTGGGAGGCTGATGTTGGTGCTTCACACACGAGCACAGTGCTACAGGCGACCGAAGAGCAATGTAAAGAGTTCCTCTTCATCCATTTAGCCGTCTGAATGTATAACTGGGCAGACAGAATTTACAATTTCATTGGTGAGACCTTTGGTCAAAGCCTTTTATTAATATGGTAATTCAAGTTGCTGAACAGCATCACCCAAAACAAATTTGTCTTTCACAAGTGTAGATTTGAAGTTGAATATGAACATTTTATGGACTGATTACATCACTCAATTTTGAGTTAAGTTGGTACAGCAAGAGTCAGTGTTGACTGTTTTTTTCCCCTTGCTTTGATACAAACTGTGTTTCCATCATTAAAAATTCATAAATGTGTTTTTGGCTGGAAGTTTAAGATTCAAAATATGAAAACTACATCTGCATTCATATCTACTCAGATATTGTATTTTCAGGGCAACACCTTTTTATTTTATATGGTGTAATAGCACAAGGTGCTATTCTTTGTCCTGTTCACAAAATAAATATCAGAGTGCAACAATGTCTTTTATCTCTACTCCTTGTGATGTGAAGTGTTTAGGTCATGGCATTATGATTGACATGACAAAGGGAAGCCCAAAGTTGCACATTTCTGGAGAGCCATGTGAAAACTGGATGCTGTTGTATTTTTGTCTAAGGGTCAGGCCCTGTCTTGTCTTCAAATGAATGGTAGATATTTGTCTGTAGTGTTTGAGTGTCTGTAGTTTAGTGTTCTCACCTATCACAGCCAGCATTTTATTGACGTGGTTCCATAATAGAAGCCAAGGATGACATTCAACTTTCTAGAAATCATCCAAATAAAATGGTATTTTACACTATAATATAATTTTCTACAGCTACTGAAATGAAATAGCTAATGAAATGGAATTTATTGTATGTGACATTCATGCACGCAACAGAAAACGTGTCTATTTTCATGTCCAGTGTTTTTGTGTTCAGGTGATCGCTCAAGCCTAAGTCTTTTTCAGAGGTATAGGCCTAGGCCTAAAAATAGGCCAGTATTTTCACTTGAACTCAGAACAAGTTACATTCTCAGTTAAATTCTATTAAATCAAATTCATATTGGTTATAAAACAGTAAAATGTGACAACACACAAGTGATGATATTATAAAAGTATATTATTGGTGGAATGGGCCTACCTCTAATCCTGAATACCCGGAGAAGGAGCCTTGCTTCGTCCACTTATGATGGTAATGTCTTTTAAGTTTTCTTTGTAAACACTCTTGGCAAAAAATAATAGCTTTACCAACTGTATAGCCTACAGAATACATTTGCAATCATTGCTGTGCCAAGCCTACACTGGAACTTATCCTTTAAGTTACTTTTTATGTAACACATTCTAGAAGTAGCCTATGCATGTAAACATTTGTTTCATCTGTATTCGTTTACAGTAATTCATAAGTAGGCTAATGCCGATAGTAAGATATCAGCGTCTTGTGGTTGGATCATGCGCAGACACCCTCTTTAAGTTTGCTGACTTTATCTGGGCTTGAAATGTTAATTTTGCTTTTCTGTAATTTGTCTACATTATTGCATGAGATACTTTTAGATCTACTATAGATCTGCCACCTAAATATACAGTATTGTTCCATAATGTGGACAAAATAACGAATAGTTTTTATTTTCAGGGTTTAAAATCTGTAGTCCTTGTCAGTCAAGCAAACAGCGAAGAAATGCTTTCTGATGCAGTGAGCATACATCATCAACCAAATTAAAACATAAGGTCAGACAAAAACTCACCCTTTCCTTTCCTCCTCAACGGTCCCCTCCCCCGCCCCCGCGTGCGACGCAATTATCCCGCTAAAACGCCGAGCAAAGCGACAGGCAGCACCTGACAGATGTTGACCATTTTCAACCAGGCCTTCTCGCGAGTTCAAGAGACTCTCCACGCTCACTTTAGTGTGCCGATGAAACGGAGCAGTGGTACTTAAGCTGTCTCGCGGGAGGGTTTTGGGACGTGGAGCCAAATGAATAGCCCAGATCGCTGTTCTTGCTCCACACATCTTTAAGTCGCAGCACACTCGAGTTTCTATTAACAACCGCATTTTTGCAAAATTGTACTAATTAACTGACAGATTTTTTCATTTAGGATTATTTTTATTAAGGATTTATTAAGAGAATATCATGCATATTCTTGAAGGAAATCGAATTATTTGTTATTTTAATAGCCAGGCTGGAAGGCTATTCATATGCTTAAATAATTTAAGTGTAAGGTACAAATATAGCCTAGTCTTATAGCCTAGGCTACTAGCTGCATGAACTCCAAGAAAGGTTCAAAAGTTCTCATTCAGTTGGTTCCATGGTTATGAATCATCTCCATGTAGGCTAAATAATCTTTCTGTCCTCACCTCATTCTCTGGTGTTTTTTTTAATAAAAATCTAACTATGAATCTATAAACAGGATGCAGTAGAACAGTAGGTTTTTCCATAAGAATGCGCAACCTACATACATCTATCAAATGTTAATTTACGATACTATTCATTATTCAACCATGAAGCAACAGACAAATAAAAATAAAATAAAATAAAATAAAATATAATAATAATAATAATAATAATAATAATAATAACAACAACAACACGGGTCACATCTTGTTTATAGTAATCCAATTGATGCCAGATTGTTTAGAATGCATTATTAAATCTTAATGGACCATGATGGAAGCCTGCATCTCTCTCCCATACAGAGCTGTCTTTCAGCACCACGACACGTCTTCGAGACGCGTCCACGGTGGATTTACTTCCAGTAGACGGCGATCGCACACTGAGGTAGCCTGAACTGTATAATGTGTAGCCTACCATTTTACTGTTAGCAAAACTTGAAATGTCATTCTATAGAATTTACCTTTTGATGATGCAAACACGTGTTTATGATTCAGTTTAAAATAGGTAGCCTATACTTTAAAATGAAGGCTAGACGTGATGTTTTTTTCCAGCAGGATGGCTGGGCTACATGTCTTCAGCACATAGCTTAGTATTTCATAAACCATCACAATGAGATTTAATGTGTGATATTAGTCTGACTTTTTACTATCAACAACTTGAAGCAGCAACATGTGTCACATGGCGTCTTCTCCATGCGTAATTGTAGTATCCGCAGTACTCCCTCTTCACTTGGGTTACAGACAAAAGGGCTCGGCTGGCACGTGCGCTGGGCGTCAGTCACTTGTATCTTAGCAACCATCACAACACTGGAGCACCTGTGGCTCCAGTCCATTTAAAATATACCAGTGATTTTAGCGCAAGTTCAACATCATATTCTTATACCCATATACTTATCCAAATTATTGATCGTATTTATTTATTTAGCATATTGCATCATTATGATACATATTGCTTTCAATGAGTTGCAATGTAGCCTACTCTAGGTCTATTAGGGGGATAGCCTAGGCTGCATGCCTGGCCAACATTTTGAGTGTAGCCTGGCTAGAAAGCAGTTAGGTCTAGTTTATTCCACAACCTAAAACCCCATTCATTATAAAACAAATTATAATAAAAAAAAAAACGGACACATTTCGGATATAACCTACTGAAACACATGTAAACAAGACTAAACCGCAGGCGTTGTACAGTGCATTGTATTATATATTTTCAGCAATTTAAATGTAGGCTAGGACACTGTGGCTACAATGTAGCCTATTAAAAATGTGAGTTTTTAGTGTTTGCTTTCTATTTTGGTGTAGGAAATGTAGTCTCTCTGCCCCAGTCTGTCGTCAGGTTAGCTCTCCCCTTAGCTTGTCACCTGACCGCAAGTCACGCAAATCACGCCTTTTCTAAAGCGCTATTGGCCGCTTCCAGCTCATTTAACCACTGTCAAAGCGCATCAGATGGCCGCGCTCTAGCAACTTTTCTATCCTATCACAGAAAGTAGCTCAAGAAGCTTTTCATCGTCGTGGATGGGAAAATTCTGTGAAAGGGGAAAGCTTAAGTGATAAAACTTTGGATTTTACTGCACCTTTGTCCTTTCCTTTGAGAGGGAGATTTGCGCGTCGGTGGCGGCTCAACCTGACTGTGTGTCGTAAGTGAATGTTCCTGTGTATTGGCTGACAAATAAGAACCGGGTGAATGTATAGCATGATGATGGAAACGGACTTACACTCGCCGGGACCCCAATCGAATACAAATTCGGGGCACACAGGGCCAAACAATGGGAACAAAGTGAACCAAGACCGCGTCAAGAGACCGATGAACGCTTTTATGGTTTGGTCCCGGGGCCAGCGGCGGAAGATGGCACAAGAGAATCCCAAAATGCACAACTCTGAAATCAGCAAAAGACTTGGCGCTGAGTGGAAACTCATGTCCGAGGCGGAAAAGAGACCTTTTATTGACGAGGCAAAGAGATTACGTGCCATGCACATGAAGGAGCACCCGGATTACAAGTACAGACCCAGAAGAAAGACCAAGACGCTGCTGAAAAAAGATAAATATTCCTTAGCAAGCGGTCTTCTCGCCGGATCTGGGGCTGGAGCTGGTGTAGGTCTCGGTGTTGGGATGAGCCCTGGTGGGGTCGGACAGAGGTTAGACAGTCCTGGGGGTCACGGTGGCACCGCTACCAGCTATGCACATATGAACGGCTGGGCGAACGGTGCCTACTCGGGCCAGGTGGCAGCGGCGGCAGCAGCCGCGGCGATGATGCAGGAAGCGCAGCTCGCCTACAGCCAGCACCCGGGCAATGGGACGCACCACCACCACGGACACCATCATCACCCACACAATCCACAGCCCATGCACCGCTACGACATGACTGCTCTTCAGTACAGCCCTCTCTCTAACTCCCCCAGCTACATGAGCGCATCGCCGTCAGGTTACGGGGGGATCACCTACACACAGCACCAAAACACCAGCGTGGGTTCCACAGGCGCAATCGGCACTCTGGGATCTCTGGTGAAATCGGAGCCAAGTGTAAGCCCTCCCGTTACTACTCACTCCCGCGGTCCTTGTCCCGGAGACTTGAGAGAAATGATAAGCATGTATCTACCGACGGGAGAGACAGGTGATCCGGCCGTTCAAAGTAGACTTCACGCTTTGCCACCACACTATCAAAGTTCCACGGGTGTCAATGGCACAGTCCCACTGACGCATATATAAGAGAAATAGGAACAAGACCAAGCGCAACCCATGAAACAGTAACCAAATATTTACCTCTTAAATCGCAACTACCTTTTTGTACAGAATGTTGTACTTGTAAATTAAAAGTAAATTTTATTTAAACACGCTATTTGATGGGTTTTAATAGGGGCACTGTCTAACAATGTCTTAAGTGGGAAATTTCTTGGCATTTCATATTTGCATTTACCAATTAGCAAAGTTCTGAGAGAATTGTGAAGAATAACTGCCCAATTTGAATTACTTTATGCTGTGTTTTTAATTATGAAATAAGATGGTTTACGGTGTCATTTGAGTGAACGCGGAAAATGTTTTTCAAGGTAGCCTAATACCTTTTCATTTCTCATCTCCCAGATTTGTAAACAAGTGCGAGTAACTGTGATTGAAGCATTTCTTTTGTGTTGTATATTTTCTTTGTAAATTGTGAATACACTTTAGGAAAAACTGATACATCTGTAAATAATTTGCAATTGCATTTCACCCGGGATATATTTTGCCTTGGTATGAGTTAAATAAATTTCTCAACAGTTGCTCAGAATCTCTCTAAAACTAAAAGTTGTTTCATCTTTTGTTTATGCGTGTAGCTGGCGTTATTACTTAATGGATTCAGGAATTCGAATAAACTGAACAATTAAAAAAAAATAAAAAATTCATGGCAGCCTAACTGTCCAAAAGTTTGTGGCCATGTGTGGCAGCCTTTAACTCGTCTGGGAGGAAAACTTGGCCTTGTGCAAGACCAATCCAGCCACTATAAGCCTTGACCCAAAACAAGCAGATTACAATGACAAATATGGCTAAACACAAATGAATGCGTAATGATCCTCTAAATTACCCGGCCGTGACGGGTTCATGCCAACAGGCAGCAGTGACAGGGCCTAGTCTCACCAGTTCAAGCATTCATTTTGGAACAAGCGCGAAACGAAAGTCAATTGCTAACATGGCACATGCGATATCGATTGATATGCCGTCACACCAACAGAGATATATTATGACAGTTAACATATGTTTTTTTCTAGTGAGGTTTAGCGCGAACTGGACACATTTTTTTTTGTTTGTTATCGACGTACGTTCAACCCTCAATTCCGTTTCCAGTTCAATTACTTGATCGTGGTCTGTGTAAAACTTCATATCCAGTGCCCTGTGATTGTCATTTAAATATGTAATTTTAATACGTTCTGAATGATGCTCATCATGGCCTACCGGTCAGAGTCGCCTGACAGCTCCTTGCTGTGACATGTCTTTTGTGAAGCAAAGATGAGATAGCCTTCATAGCCTACCTATTTAGAACGAACAAATAATATAGGTCATAACTGGACGATGTACATGCAATGTCATCTGAACCAGATAATAGTTCAGGAGAACCCGAAATGGACAAAATAATGTATCAAGACAGTCCTAAAAGCTCGTTAGTAAAATGTGAACACGTTGCTTTTGTTGCACTTTATCCAGTCCTGTAAATCACTTCAATTTGTGTATTCTGTGTTTTCCAACAATAAGCCTATCTTTCTTCAAGTGAAATAGAAAGGAACATCTGGGAACATGTCCTATTAGGATAGTCACAATTCCAAAATAAAAAACAAACATATACGTCTGTCGGGATTTCAATTAACCTATACGACATTTTTTTTCTGAATTCAGGGGTCCAATAGATTATCTAAACCCACATTAACACAAACAGAAACCTTCTTAACTGTATGCCTCGTACAACCCCATGAATCTAAACCAAAATAATTATTCAGTAACTGCAGTTCTGCTGCGTGGAAGTAAAGGGTACTGAGTATGCAAAACATGTAAATGCTAAAAGAAGGCCGAGCAACAAAATGTCCGATACTGTCAACTGTTGCCAATCTGCCCAGCCTACTTTAAAAATGTCCAGCAGACCAAGAATAGTAGACAAACCTCTGCTTTGATGTTTAGACGAAGCTTCAAGCCTACTGAGGTAATTTAGGATCAACTATTGAAATTGTTATCATAAAAAATGTACTTGCTTGTTTTCGAGGTCAAAGTTCAAGACGCCTAATCACAAAGAAACTCAAATAACAGAGGATACAATAAAAAACACATATTCATCATTGGTCAAATGACTCGCCCCTCTCTCCTCTTATTTAAAGTCTGAGTACCAACATTTGAAATCCTCTCAGCATCCACTTCAGAAATCAGGAGTTTATTTGCCTGCATGGCTAAAAAATAGTTTGATCTACTACCCTACATGGGTTTTGTGTACTACTGGGAACCTTTTGAAATTTGCAAAAATAAAGAGCTGCTTTATTATAATTTCCCCCTGGGTCTATTTTCCCAGCCTAAACGATTTTGTTATTCATAGGTGAATCCCTCAGTCGTCAAGAAAATGTAGTCTTCTTCTGTTCGATGTCAACGGGGATTAAGATGAATGCGCAGGGGCAGTGGAGATGAATGCACTGGGGTAGTGTGGAGCGTTTAGTGTCAGTCAGAAAGGGATTAGACATAGTCAGGGACCAACCCCCAGGTCAGAGGCAAGTCAATGGCTTTTACCAATTACCGACCGGAACCATTACGTCAGATACCGTGAGCTCTTGGAACAGCACTGACTCGGCCATCTCCAGGATAATAGGCTGCACTAGCATGTTAGTGCGCGACGTATGTAAATGACCCGTATGCAAGGCTTGACTTAAAATATCCTTCATGACACGAATTACTTTTTGCGTGGAATTCCGATCGCTGACCAGTCTTTGCAATGTTTTAAAATAACAGCCTATAGAATATACAGAACGTCCCTTATAAAAGGAATTAGTAAGAACAACACAAGGCTAATTAATAAAACACCAGAGGATGATTTTATCACATTCACAGTGACAGTATACGGACATGCAGAAACACTGGTAGTGAATGAGTCCTATACAGCCGTATGTGAAAATATATCTTACATTTATTTTATACTTACAAAGACACAAAGACAGTGTAAATCTTGGCACCTTTCCAATTTTAATCAATGAGCAGTTTTGATCTCACCAAATCATTTCCCAATTCGTGAGAATGTGTCAGAAAGAGACCAACAGTCTCAACAATAAATCGCGAGAGTCCCTTCTGATACCCTTATCTGAAGTCAGATATGTATTACTAGGAACCAGGCGGCGTTGGCCTATATTTTCTTGTTTGCTAACCCCCGATCTCTTGCACCCGGTATCCTAAATGTGGATAATTAAAACCAGTTTATCACGCCTCTGCATATTTTCCTCTAGTTTCTAAAAACTCTCAGCACCATTGGATGCTGTTGTGTCACAGCAGATTAGGGAGAGAGATTGGAGAGGAGCCGTGTGCGCAGCGAGATTAGAAAGGAAGAGGAATAACAATTGGCCCAATGCATTTCTCGCGAGGGCCTTATCGGGCAATTACACGTTGACATGTTTAACAATCTCCCAGCCCCTTAATCCAGCAACCCTCCAAAAGCAGACCACGCACTGTCCCTTTAAGAAATCAAGTGAGACTATATATAAAAATAAGACAACGAATCAACATTATAGGCTATGCTATACTTTTCATGTTATACCTTCATTAATTTTTTTGCACATTTTACATTTGGCGCAATGACTTTTTGACCTGTACCCACCCAGCCAATTTAAACATCAACCTTATAAACAAACCAAATAAACAGACTGAAAACTAGACAATAAACAAATAAACTGGACTGAATAATATAGGCAAACAGTGATATTCTCCATCATAGTTTGAGTAATTGGAAAATGATTGCCTACAAGTGACATCGATATTATGCGTGGACTTTACTGGAATATGTTGTCAGTTTCAGCTAGGATCGTCAGGATTGACTGGCTCATTTGTTTCTGAAGTTAGTCCACACTTGTTTCACTCCTCCGTCTGCCTCCTAGGTCCGCCTTCCCGAGGCCTGGGGAGGGGTGATTATGAGAGACTCTGCTGGAATTTGGCAGGGCTCAGGCTTGGAGAGCCGCCTCTTGCTGACTGCCATTCAGCAGCCCGACGCGTTGTGAGGTTGGGAAGTTGCAGTGAGCCGTGCACTCATTGGCTTCACAAAGCTGATTACAAGCCTCAGCGCATTCCTGAAGGCAACGAGAAGCGACGCAGGTGCAAGGGAGCTGAGGGAGTCGTGCTAACAGTGGAGAAAGTACTGGGACCACACAAACCCTTCTGCGTCCCAGCAGGGTAAACAAGCGGCTGCAAGGAGAATGGGAGCGAGCACCTTGATATTTCTAGAAACGACCTCTTCTTTGTGTACCACATATTGTTATTACAGTAGCCAACTGTTTTTTACGCCCGCCGACACCCCATAATATCGATCTTTATTAGGTTCCTGATAGTTAACTCTAATTCATAGCCTACATTTCTATAAACTATATCAGACTGTCTAAGTTAGTTATATCTGACTAAGCTTAGATCACGAAGGAGCACTTTTACGCATAGAAGATGGCAAATAAAGACTTTTTGTTATTCAAAACTTTATGACACAGCGATCTATAAATTAATTAATCCATAATCAACAGCGTGTCCTCCTGATGGAATACAGATCAGACAAGGTGTAGGCTTTACCAACAAGAGGCCACTTTCCAAGAACTTTACAAAAGTTTGGTTCTCTCTCTCTCTCTCTCAAGCTTAGCTATAGCCAGCGGTGTTCAATGTTTTATTGTTTCTTTTTGGATGTGTCGGCGAGATATTTTATTGCATTAGGCAAAACATTGGGATTACGAAGATTTGATCTGTATCTTAGAAAAATATATTTCTGCAAATAAATGAAAGTGTGATCCCTCGGGGGCTCGTGGGTTGAAGGCATTTATTGAAATAAAACAAGAGTTTACATGAATGCGATCCAAAGGGAATCTAAATGGTTCATCACCTGAACCCCAACACCCCCTCCGTCTTCGGGTGATTAGGGGACAAAGGAGGTCTCCCAGACCTGTTATGGTAGTCAGTCAAGCAGAACGGACTATGCAAATGTCGAAGAAAAGCGAGAAGATGGCGAACAGTGCTCCCAATTGTTGGTCAGATTTCACAGCACAACGCAGCTGCACCTCAGTGGTTGCCTTGGACACTCGTTTTATTTGCGAAACAACACAGCTCAGACCTTGAGAAGAACCACAAAGTGGCCTATTCACCAATAGACCACTCTTAATATTCGGAATATTTAAACGCGCTCATTCGAAATTA
>NW_027468689.1:7256952-7291952 GCF_046254945.1 Alosa pseudoharengus | reverse complement strand
TCTCAGGCATACAAAGACTGTATCACTCTCTCTCACACACACACACACACACACACACACACACACACACACCTAGTTCTACTCCCCATTCCACCAACAGGCAAAGGCTGAGCTACAGGTGCAGAGGACCTGATTTAACAGCTGCAGTGCTGCAGTGCTCCAAAGTTTACCACTGAACTCACAAACACACACGCTAGTTTTGATAAGACCACAACAACCACAGTTAGATGTGGAGTTGCAATCACTTAACGAGAGTACTGTTACAAGCACCCGTCGGTTTTCTTATCAGAATACAGAATATTCCAGTTGACATGGTAAGCAAACTAGTACAAATCAGATTCCATGAGGACACATCTTCATTGAGGAATTATAATACACATCTAAAATCTGAATATTGTTTACATGATAGATGTAATCAGATTGAAATTGAATATTCCAATTTCATAAATCGGTTTGCATCGGCTTGCATGTAAACACATTGAGTGAATGCACTTAAATGCAAACAAACACTGATTTCAGTCCGAAGACACTCTTAACTCTGATTAAAATATAACATGCTAATTGCATAATCGGTATTTGATGATTTTTGTCTGATTAGATCTGTCATTTAACTCGCAGCCCACTCTGATTTCAGTTGGAGTTGATCATGAGTCCTGAATGAAGATGTGTCATCCTGGAATTTGATTTTTATTAGTTAGTTTAGCATGTTAACTGGACTATGCTTAAATCAGATTCTATTGCACGGGTAACCGCACAGACTGTGAATTAAGAATTGGTTGTTTTCAATACAACCTCAACATGATCTCCTCTCCCATAAATATGGGTATGCAAGCTGAGTCAGTGAATGACTTATTTGTTTGCAAAGGCAAAATAAGACATCGGCTGCTTGTTGTGTATTTTTTACCTGCTTTGAGAAAATCTGGAAAAAACACAATATAATTATATTATTGCACTGTATAGAAAAAATACAGACACTGTTCCCACTGCCTTTAGAATGTGATGTGAATGCAAACTCACAGTTATTCAGGTGATGAATAAAATGTCTTCTACTCCACTTTTTTCTCTTAGAAAAGCACAGTGACAAGAACAGGGGTGGGGTGAAGGTGAAGGTTGTTGGTCTCTAATGTGTCTCTGCCCGATGTTTATTGCCATTGCTCTGACAGATTCTGGCACTTTACCAACAGGAGTCCAGTCATTTCCTGTGCTGTTCACTCTGAACAGTCATACCTGACTCCAAAACATTTTACAACTGAGACAGTAAACACCACAAAGACCTCAAGCGTGTGTTGCATATTATGCTGACCAAATCTAATAAAATCTCAAAATATCAACCTATAAATATCATTTTTCTAGTGATCAGGCTACTTTATGCCACTGAGTACACATCAGGCAGCATATTAGGGGGCAGCCGTGGCCTACTGGTTAGCGCTTCGGACTTGTAACCGGAGGGTTGCCGGTTCGAACCCCCACCAGTAGGCACGGCTGAAGTGCCCTTGAGCAAGGCACCTAACCCCTTGCAGGCAGCTCACTGCGCCGGGATTAGTGTGTGTTTCACGGATTGGGAGACCAAATTTCCCTCATGGGATCAAAAGAGTATATATACTTATACATCAAGACACACTTAGTAAGAACAGCTATATGATACAGACGTAGCTTAATACATCTCAAAAAGGAGACAATCCTTCTCTGTCAACTCTACATGCTCTCCTTTCTTATATCCATTGCTCAATGGCCCATAACGAAATCTGTCTGAAAAAAAAAAAAATCTTTACGATGACGAGAACATCTCTCCCTGGCTGATAGATAGCAATCACAGCTCGGAACAGGTGGATCCCTCCTGCTTGACCTCCTTTGGAGCCGAGTCTCCCTCTGCTTGTGGCCTGTGTGCTTTTAGCCAGACTGGCAGCACAGGCAGGACTGCCCGGTAATGGGACACTCCGCAGGGGGCAGTGGCAAGAGGCCGCCTTCCGATTCATGTCCTCTGCACAAGAACATGGCAGGAAACAGCAAAGAGCAAAAAAGCAAAAAGCATGCATGTGAGTGGAGTGACACAAGCTTACCAGCCCTCACTCTCTCTCTCTCTCTCCGTCTCCTGTCAGCTTACAAAATGACACATCCTTCAACTTTTAATCCAGCTACTTTGGTAAAGTTGTCGCTCTCTGGTTAAGCTGATGTCTTGCTGCCTTCTTGTTTCTCTCCGATCTTTCTCTCTGTCATCTATCCTTTTCTCTTTCACCTTTTTGTTATTACGTTTTCCTCTTTTCCTATATTCTCTCCATTCTTCTGTCCACCTCTACAGTATCACCATCAAAGCCTCAGCCCATGAGGATTCTGGATGTTTCCGGAAGGAGTGGAAGGTCCGCTGCTGGACATAGACCCCCTATACTGGGCTTGCATACAGTGATTTTACATCTTGGAAGCTGGAAGATGTGTTTATGCATGTGTGTGTTGTTTTGGGGACTTACTGTTTAAATGAGTACGTGCTGGAGATGTTTGAGAAAGTGCCGGGCACAAACTTAGCATCACCAGGAACGAGGACAAACGGACGATGTGCTGCTTAATTTTTGGTCGTACTTAAAGTTTCAGCCAGTTATTTTGTCTGCATGACCCAAAGCCTTGCAAAAGACTCCAGGTAGTGATATTAGGTAAGTTAGTGTTTGTAGACCTGAGCAGTTCCTAAATCACTCCTGCGTTCTGTACCTCACATGCAGTCACACTGCCCCCTCTGGCCCTTAGGGTAAAGAGCCTGGAGAATGGGCCAGATGCAGACCAGACTTATAACCTGCTCTCAGACCAAGGGTCTCCCTCCCACCTTTTATCCTCCGAGAGCCACTATGACAAAATGCACATGGCCGGGAACTACTAATGCTTTATATTAGCAGTAGCATCATGTATTCACATAGCTGACCTCCACACAAAACAGCTGAATACGATTCATACGTATTTTTGAGGTTTCTTTCCATTCCTTTACCATCTCTGTTTGTAAACTGTGAGTTTGATTTGATAGGGACCTTTTGGAGTGCTACTCAGAGACAGGTGGGGAGCTACTGGTAGCTTGCAAACTACCTGTTGGAAACCCCTGTCTTAGACTTTACTATACTTATGGGGGGGTGCTGTGGCACAACAGGCTACAGCGCTCATACCATATATGGGTCCAAGTGCCCACGGGGACCCAGGTTCAAATCCGACCTGCGGTCATATCCCGGTCCCACCCCATCTCTCTCTCCTGCGGTCATGTCCCGGTCCCACCCCATCTCTCTCTCCCACTTACTTCCTGTCTCACTCTTCACTGTCCTATACAAATAAAGGCAAAAAGCCCCCAAAAAAAACATTACTATACTTATGAAAATGGATGGCTTTTGAGGGTTGTTTTCAGAAGATATCTGTAAAGGTACCTTAGTAAATCATTTTTAAACATTTGGATGATCTCAATCTGAAATACAGCCTTGCTGCTACTCTTTTCTGATATGACATAAAATAAAATGTGTTGTTGTTTTCTACAATATTGTTCCAATGAAATCATCATGTTAACATTTAACAAAAGGTATTGGGCGAAAAGAATATGAGAGGCCTAGGAACGGCCATTACAGCAATTGGAAATCTTATCCAGTGTAGGGAGAAGGACTGTCTTGAATGTCTTTCTCCTAACGTGTGTTTGCATTTGATCCGTAATGTGGTGATTAACTGTGCTGACTCTATAGAAGCTGCTGTTGTTCCTGTTTAAATGGACCGATAGGTCGCCAAGATAATCTGTAAACATTTGTGTTGAGTGGTGGCACTTTCTTCTAATTAGTGTGCTGGATGCAAGATTAGGCCTGGTCATTAATTGATTAGATGTCTTGGGGCATGGCTATATCAGTTCAATCTAGACACAACAGTATACTGGTCTAGCACAACCCATCCATACAGGAAATCCACGCTCTGCCAACAACCTGGAAAATAAGGACTGCTGTGCACTAGGCTTTACCAATCCCTTTTCTGTTTTTTTTTCCCTGTTTGAAGTCAGGTGTTTGGTGTGGCATATGTCAGCGTCTTACCTGTCCAGGTATCCTGGCGTTCCTGCTGTCCTGGGAGTCAGCCAAGCGATGTCAATTAGCCGTAAGCCAGTGCCGCGGCGGTGGCGACCGTATCGTATTCTGGCTCCCGCTGTGCAAGTGCGGCGCGGGGCAGAGCCGTCTCCACGGCACCAGGACCGGGGACACCGTTTACACGGCTTCAACAGGCTCATGTTCAGCCGTCTTTCCGATGCACCGCGATAAACGTGCACACTGCGTACAAGCAAGAAAGGCGAGCTACAGCCTCCAGCTCCAGTTGCTCTCCCACCAACACCATCCCTCCACATGCCCCCCTGATATCACTGTCCTGCTTTCTCCATCACTCGCTCTCTCTCTTTTATTTCTACATTGTCTTTCTTGGTAAATGTGTTGTTTTAAAAATATCTAAATATTCTGAAGTGTTCCCAATGATTATTGTGACCACTTTTGATCCTCTTTAATTATGATTTTTTATTTAAAAAAAAACTTTAAGCTCAAATCTATTGCAACAGAACTTGTTTTATTCTTTTATATATAAAACAAATAATACTTAGATATTTTTGTTTTATAGAAGCAATTTAAAAAAGCATTCATATTGAATTGGGTCTGTATGTTAGTAGGTAAGTGTAATAAATCTATCCAAACCCTCTCCTTGGGAAATACCACTGAACTCTACGGTGCAACCAAGATGTCTCTATTAGTAATCTGATCTTCTGTAGGAGTTTTGTGTGTATAGGTCAGACAGAGTAGAGACAGCTAACAATGAACATGTCTTTGTAGACATCTAAAACGCAAATTCAACTGTTTGTTTGTTTACATTGTTGCACTCTGCCACACAGGCGCATGTGCTTGTGTACATTGTTTGTGACACTGACATTGTAAGCCAGTCAGAAGATTGTGCCTTAAACACAAGCCACCCTTGACCCCTCCTCGCGTTCAATAGAGGCTTACCGCCAGCACAATCCAAAAGGTTGTGGGTGTGTGCCGTATCAATGGCACAGGAGCAAAAGAGAGAAAATCTCCTTAATACTGCGGCATTGTCCTCCTAATCCCCTTGTCCATCACACAGCACTAAGTGTTTCTGTTCTGGCCGTCCATCACGGAGGAAGGAGGCTACTTTCATCTGGGATCAGGTAACACAAGCCCAGGTGGGGCCGATTGATGGGCGGTGAGGAATGCCCAAACTGGTGGGTTATCCATGGAGGCGAGCACCCCTGGGACCCCACCCCCCCCTCACCCCATGACGGTCTCTCAGTTGCCTGCCCTGCTGTCTGCTACATTATTGCCACTTCTGCTAAAGATGACGAAAAACTGGTATAAAAAATAATCTGTTGGTGATTTATTGTAATCTCACAATGAAAAGAAAAAATAGGAAAAATCCAACCTTGAAGGGAAGCAAATTTATTTTGAGTAAAAGGAACACTTGACGGTCTCTCAGATTCCTGACCTGCTGTCTGCTACACTAACACGCTGTCGGTAGGACACTGTAAGGACAGATGACTGTCTTGCTTCAAATACTCGTTTTTGAAAGGAACTCTGAAGTTCCTGAGGGGACTTAGTTCCTAATTTTCTTCAGTTCCTTCTTGAAACCGTCTGAGGTTTAAGATTTAAGGTTGTGATGAAGAAACGATACGAGTTAGAGACATCCTCCACGGTCAGTGTCCTCCAACTCATGAGCAGACCAAATGACTGAAACTGGATGATGTCCATTACACTCAGCCATATAAGAGGAATGCAGCTGTGGATGAATCCACTGGGCAGCCTGAATGCAGAACCACACGTACAGCTGACGACGGACCGATGGCCATTCATACTTCAAAGGTAGAATTGAATAAAGCTAACTGCACACCATTGTTCTAACTCTTATAAAGTTGACCAGTAACTACAGAAATGGTAATATAATGAAATGAAAGTTGACCATTTGACCATTTCTGGGTTACATTCTGGATATTGAAAAAAGCAAAACACAAAGCATTGTTTGTTTAATGTGTTGCTCAGAGCATGAATATCCTGAATATAAGTGTACCTGAATGAGAATCCACATTACATTTATTAATTTAGTAGACACTGTTGTCCAAAGTGACTTATATGTGAACTATATTACAAGGGATTACATTGTACTTGGGTTTAAGTGCTGTGCACAGCGGTGAAAGCCAGGAATTGAACTCACAACCTTTTAGGCTACCTCACGCTAGCCCAGCTCCTTAACTACCACCACACCACACATGAAGCACAAAGGTTTCATGTGTATGATGCTCTCAAAGATGGAGTCTTTTGACTTACAGTGGTGTATGAAGCCAATCCTACGCACAAACAGAACTGACCTTGGTTGTGCCATCTTGAAATGCTCTTAACCAAACTTTCCAGTGGAACCTTGAGACCTTTTCTTACTCCAGAAATACCATTCCAACTTAAGACATTGTTCTTCACAATGCACCAATCGATAGCAGGCCCCTAGTCCAAGACATTTCCCAGACTCCAACTCACATTACTTTAAACATTTGTCATATTCTTCTGTCATAAACAAAGGACAAAAGTGATTGAGAGAGAAATACTAAGTATAAAGTAGTTTTTGGGCATTAAGATTGGGCATTAAGCTTAAGATAATACAGGTACTTGAGGAAACAGGACCAAGGTTGGCGGGCTATAGAAAGGTATCCCGGACAAGGTTCCCTTTTGTCCAAAGCTCTTCTGTTTAACAGAAGAACCAGACATAAGAAGCCAAACATTCTCTAATACTATCTGTACCTGAACAGAGAGTGATAATGCGCTACATGTCATGCTTAGGAGACCTTGACCTACCTATTTAATGATGGCATGGCTTTGTAGCAATCAGCAATATGGCATAACTTTTTCTTCCTCCGTTTTGTACTGTTACTTGATGCATACACATGAAAAGAACCCTTTTAAATGTGTTCTGAAAGTTCTCTTCGTACAAAGTCCAAGGAAGCTGCCAGAGTCTTGTCGGGGATGACGTGTAGGGAAAGGAAAGATGGAAAGAAGGGGTTTAGGGGGGCAAGGAGCGCACTCTCTTTACACCTGGTAATTAAAATCACTAATTACGAGCAATTACCCTACCCTGCAGCACCACACCCACCCCCCACCCACTCCCAGACAGATACAGCTTTCCCCCAAATGTTGAAAGGCATGGAATTCTGTGTCCTTCCTGTAAGAGAGAGAGAGAGAGAGAGAGAGAGAGAGACTCCCTGGTAGCTTTGTGTGTGTGTGTGTGTGCTCTGAAGAGGATCCATCCACTGAGAGGAAGTGGAGGAGTGAGGGGTGGGGTGGGGTGGTGTGGGGGTGAGACATCTGCTCGAGGTTAGCGGAGAAAGTGCCAAGACCACCAGGCCAGGTGCAGGTCTGGGGACGCCCTGGAGAACGCAGCGGCCCAACGAGCTCTGCGCCTCTTTTCAGCAGAGTAAACACACGCTCACAATCACCTGTTTCTTTGTCTGACACACACAAAGCCTGGAGCCCAGGAAGGTACATGCAGCTGGCCCTGGTGTGTGTGTGTGTGTGTACATTATAATCTGAGTTATCCGAGTTACCTGACTGTACTGTATTTGTAAACAGACATGACATTGAAATAATATTACAATCTAAGTCTAAGTCTAAGTCTGTTCTCGTCCATATGATTTACATTATGATCACATTTGGTTCATCGATGGCTATGCAGATGGATGTCTCAGTACCAACCAACCAAAGAGTTGGAGGTCCCGCAGGTTGATTATTCTGCTGGAGGATTTTGGGATTGGGGGGAATGCAGTAACAATCGCCCCTGCTGTTTTGCCCGAGCTCGAGCCTCTGACCTCGCTTAATTGGCCGTGTAATGATGTCGGCCTGAGGAGGCCCGCGTGAGAGCTGTCCCAGTTCCCACAGGCGCGCGGACATTGCCAATCTAGCCTCGTGCTGAAAGACTGGCTGGGAAGAAAAGCGACACCGTACAATGCGTCCTCGCGCGGGTGGAGTATTTCACCGGCTAATTAGGCGCACCCCGTTTCCATAGACACACGGAGCCCAGCGGGCCTGCTGGGGAGGAAACGGTGGGTTAGTCAAATCCTCTCTGACATTGATTAATGTATTGTTCCCATGTTTATTATTTGGGCAACCTTTGTGAGTTAAAACCACCACCACCACGACAGCTATGTTTTTTTTTAACCCAAGGATAAAGAGTGTGGGCCTATTCGAGATTACCTGTTGGTTTGTAGCTTAATGTTTAATGTGTTGGTATCTATTTTGTTGTAGCAGGTAGGCTTAACGTATCAGGCTTACCAATTACCACTAGTTTGATAAGGTAATAAATAATACGCATTATAGGCTATTCTTTAGAGTTTGCGGCTCTGAAAATGGGAACCTAAATAAACCGAGTTAAGTCTTATTTAGGCAACACCGATTTGGACTAATAGCCAAAAGTAAAGTCCAATACCGGCTGTAGGAAATGTGTTTGCATGCCTAAACGTAGACGACAATGGTAGTGTATAGGCTACGATTACCTCGCGCGGCTTCCACACAAAGAAGTTTTATGATTTTGGAGTTCTCTTATGATTCAAGAAACAGGTGCTTATCCACAGAAGTCCTTCAGCAAAACTGTGGGGCGTCGAGGTTATTATGATTACGGGACGTAATAAACACTGTTAAACAGATCTCCTTGTAATCTGTATCCGATTTAAGATTTGGATTTAGTGGATGAATTTTGTAGAACGTCGCCCTCCTCTGGCTATGGAAAAATAGCCTAGGCTAGGACACATGTACGTCTTCAGTCGGCAACGTTAAGTGAAGCAGTATATAAAGTAATTACATCGAGTGATCGATTGGCTGTAGTCTATCCTTAACATGAAACCTCATAAAAGACATTCCGGAAAGAAGAATGGTAGTTGAGATGACATGGTAGGCTAAATTACAAAAAGGACAACGTTGATTGCATAATCTTGTGAGGAAGGCCTAGCCGCACTGCAAAAAATGAAATCTAACCAATCTTATTTGGTAAACATTTATTTGGTATTGTTTTTAGTAGGCTATGTTTTAGACACTTATCTACCTAGAAAGATCATTTTGATTCTGATCATTTTCAGGATGAGACGTCTTAGTCTAGAATAAGTCAAACTTTTCTTAAATTAAGTCAAATGATTTTACAAGAAAGCACTTTATTGTTTCTTTGTACTGAAAACAATACTAACAAGAATTTGTATCCAAGATTAGTAACACTTGGGTTAGATTTTATTATATAAGTTTTTGCAGTGTGAGGATACCTCTCATATTTACTGTAAGTTACTTTGTTGTCATGAAGATGTAGGCTAGAATAGACCACTTATGGATTTACCATCATGCCTGAGAGCAACTCAACCAGATCATATACAACATGACATTTAATAACCTTGAAAGTTTCTTTTCAACATCTTGCCTGGCCAGACGACAACGATGACCCTCAGCTTTTTTACCAGTCGCAAAAGGGTCCATATGAAGATGTTGGTCTTAGGAAGTAGCTGTCTATTTTGCCACTGAAAAAAAAAAAATGACTTCTGTATTTGTGTGGTATGGAAGTGCACTTTTGACAGTGAACACTAACACTCCTTAATACATGCATTCATTTGGCACACACTTCTATCCAAAGTGACTTACAATTATATTGTGCCTTTGTCCCTGGAGCAACCTGGGGTTAAGTGCCTTGAGGCACAACGGTGGGTGGAAGCCGGGAATTGAACCCACAACTTTTTCAGACTGTACTGCATGCTAGCCCAGCTGCTTAAACACTACACTGGCCACCACCCACACTACATTACCACCGCCAAGGTGGCATGGGACGCTTAGAGCATTCTTTTACTTTTTGGATTTTTTTGCAGATTATCATGATCTTACTTACAAGTTAAAGGGTCATTCCGTGTGAAATCACCCAATTTCAGCGCAATTTGGCAGGTGACCTCCTCCGAAAAAATCTGAAAAAAAATCACAGGTGTTTGTAGACCAAATCCATGCATAGATCTTAAATAGTATATCTGTATAACTAATCGTTGCAAAACTACAGCCCTTTGAAACTTCAAGTCATTTTAAGCATTGTGGTGAACAATCCTTTTTGTTCAACTTCCAGCATTATTGGCTCTTTTGGTATTTCACACACATTAGTGAAACTATGTGATTAGAAGTACATTTTCCTGTTGAATTAAAAAATCCAATCGGATCAGACGTATCTTGTATACTTTCCCCTCTGCAAAGCTCTGAAAATGGCTATAAATTCATAATGTGAAAAGACATCATCACCTTTGAGGGCTTCTCATTCAAAAAGTATGTGACACAAATTCATCAGATTTTTTTCCTACACATATATGTATTATAAGGTCCTGTCCATGCATTAACTTTGGTTGTTATCATTTTCATATTTTCAGAGCATTTTTTTAAAATTGGGCTTGATTTTCAAAAAGCCTGTTTTCATCTTCTCATTTCACCACGTGGACAGTTAACAGGATTTTTTTTAATTTTACCATATATCATTCTGTATGTGAGGATCATCTGCCCAAAATTTGGGCTTGTTGCTGAGTTTCTTCATTGAGATAAGATTTTTTTTAAATATTGTCTATAAATCCACAAAATTTGTACTGGATCTGCAGTACCACTTTGCACCACATGTGGTGCTCTTTTAATACAATGGAAGTCAATGGAAGAGTAAGAGAGTCACTTGTTTGCTGCACATATCCAATCTAAACACACAGTTTATGGTTCATAGTGGTCCAAATAATTATTGCAACATGAACAACATACTACTCATACATAAATCTTATTTAGAGAAAATAAACTGATCAAGTAAATTATACACACATAAGACTGACTGGTCATCATACATGCAGCAAGAGGATTTAGCATAATTACCATCTTTGTAATGAGTTTTCTACACCAGCTTCAACCTATCAGTGCCTATGTGAGCACTTTAATAATTTTTAGCCAGCTGGTTAGGCAAAGTCTATATTCATCGTCATATGCTTGGAATGCAGTCCTCTGTGATACATAGACAAAGAGCATCAAGATGGAGATTAGTGCTTTAACAAACAATGGGTTTCTAAAATTCAGTTCATCAAGGTATTTCACTTGATGAAGATGACCATGTGTGTTTCCATCACAAGTATTCATAACAAGGTTTGAGGACTCGTGGATCCAAGAGGCATTTGTAAAAAGATGATAAATCTTTAGTATTGATTTTTCTGCATCTGACAATGCACTGAATTTTAGAAACCCCTTTTTACTTGAACCATATGAACCATAAACTGTGTGTTTAGATTGGATATGTGCAGCAAACAAGTGACTCTCTTACTCTTCCATTGACTTCCATTGTATTAAAAGAGCACCACATGTGGTGCAAAGTGGTACTGCAGATAAAGTACAAATTCAGTGGATTTATAGACAATATTTGTAAAAAATCTTATCTCAATGAAGAAACTCAGCAACAAGCCGAAATTTTGGGCAGATGATCCTCACATACAGAATGATATATGGTAAAATTAAAAAAAATCCTGTTAACTGTCCACGTGGTGAAATGAGAAGATGAAAACAGGCTTTTTGAAAATGAAGCCCAATTTAATAAAAATGCTCTGACAATATGATAATGTTAACAACCAAAGCTAATGCATGGACATGACCTTATAATCCATACATGAGTGGGAAAAAAATCTGATGAATTTGTGTCACATACTTTTTGAATGACAAGCCCTCAAAGGTGGTGATGTTTTTTCACATAATGAATTTATAGCCATTTTCAGAGCTTTGCAGAGGGGAAATTACACAAGATACACCTGATTTGATTGGATTGTTTAATTCAACAGGAAAATGTACTTCTATTCACATAGTTTCACTAATGTGTGTGAAATACCAAAAGAGCCAATAATGTTGGAAGTTGAACAAAAAGGATTGTTCACCACGATGCTTAAAATGACTTGAAACTTCAAAGGGCTGTAGTTTTGGAACCATTAGTGATACAGATATACTATTTAAGATTTATGCATAGGTTTGGTCTACAAACACCCGTGATTTTTTTCTGATTTTTTGGGAGAGGGTGACCTGCCAGCCACTGGGTGATTTGACACGGAATGACCCTAAAACACTTGCCTTCCAACTGGATATCTATGTAGGAAAGATTTTGCACAGAACCCAGGTTCCCAATTACAAGCTTTAAGCTGCCTGTCCATAACTTGGCCTACGTTGTCCAAAATTGTCTCATTCTTTTTCCTATGGGCTGCATGTGATGAGCTTGAACAACAGGACTATCAGTCAATTTACACTGAACTTACACTTTAAGGTAAAAGAGCTGCATTGTGTTCCTTGGGCTGATGCGACGAGGGGAAATCAGACATGCTGAGTGTTTGGGATCAACTGGAAGTACAAGGGGCTGTGAGCTGAGCTCAGCTCCCCACCTTTTTTAAGGGTTTTCCAAAAAGATATCACTTGGTACGCATATGATTATGAAGCTTATTCAACTGTTTTGGGCGGAGATCAGCTATGTGAATACATGCTATAATATAAAACATTAGTAGCTCTCAGCAACGTTAATTTTCTATTCTATTCTATTAGTAGCTCTCAGCAGAAAAAAAGGATGGAGACTCCTGCTATAGAAGGCAGGGATAGGGATGAAGCAAGTTTTTTTTTCATGTTACTGTTTACAAGAAAAGGTTGTACGGAGAAGTTACACATTGAGAGAGATGTTTTCTGAGCTTGTGTAGATATCAGAAAGTAGACACAAATTCGCTCTCGGGGGCCTCATCATAGTGGGTTGAGGCGTTCTGATTTTTTAAAAAGACGTGCTTCTAATTGCGCAAATAATTGCCCTACAAATCTCTCTGCCTTTCAGCGGGAGTCATTCTCTCTTTTGACACGATGCATAAAATAATCTTCTGTCATAACGCACCATAAAATGTATGTCTTTTTCCTACCACCCTTTCAGCAAATGAAAACAGTTTGGCCCCCTGGCGTACAGAAGCCATTCCAGGGTTTTGGAATTGGAACGTCTTAATTGGATTAGGACAGTCATGATTCTAATAAAGTGCCGGGGAAGCTGACGGAGTCGCCCCAGGTTAGAGGTATTTTAAAGAGCCTCGTTATGGGTCTGTGTCTTCTTCTGTAGCCTATTCTACCCCACCACAGAGACCAGTTGTAATTCTCTCCACTGGCTTGTGCTTGATCAGTGTCTCCCCTACGGCATCCGTGTTTGATCCTGTTAAAATAACATGTATGATGTGCTAATAATGCTTGCTACTGCTACTGTGGATCGCTATTGTTGAAGCACTAAATTGCCATTTGTGTAGACAACACGTTGAGGGAGACCACTGGTATTCGGGAGTCCAGTGTCTTGTCCAAGTTGAGCAATGTGCAGGGAAGACTCCCTCCATAGCACCGCTGGTCAAATAGGATCAGCAAGATGTTAGCAAAGTCATGTCAAGCTGCAAGATTGAATTTCTGCACAATTGACTTGATTAAAATGGAGGATTGTGAGGGGAGTCGGTCTCTGAGTGGCCTCCATCATACAGGTGACTGAGGCCACACTCTGGAGCACTGCATCAAAAGCCCTGTCCTACTCGCTCATCTTACACGTGTGTGTGTGTGTGTGTGTGTGTGTGTGTGTGTGTGTGCGTGCGTGCGTGTGTGTGTGTGTGTATGTGTGTCAATCAAACATGTCCCCTTTCACAAATATGAGTGGAACTGCCTATAGTCATTACAAAGCCTTGCTCTGACATGTGATGATAGGCCTATTAATTAAAGGGAAGGTTTAGAAATTAAACAAAAGAGCTAACTGCTGTCAGGAGAGAGACCTGTTGAAGACACCTTTTGGTTTTAAATTATTTAAATAAGATTTCACAAAAGCAGTAGCTGTCGAAGCTAAGACTCCCAAAACTATTCACTACCGCGATCAAAACAATCAAGAAATAAATGCAGACCTGAATGTTGGGTTTGGAGTAAGAAAGAAAAAAAGAGAAAACTCTTGTGTTTACTGATCCATTAAAATTCGTGCTACAGCAATAATAAATGGGCACTCCAGCATACAAAGGAATAGAACGTGTAATGATTCATAAACAATCTCAGCAAATAACAGCAATCTCTGAACTAATAGGGAGATTTCACAGCTGAACGCCTCTGCACACTGTCCATTAGACATGCTCAAAGGCAGCATGGCTTCACCATAGAGGTTCCCCTTAAATTCCATCACCCCACTGCCAAGGACCACACCACACTTATTATGGTTATTTATAATTAGGACTTTACATGTAATTCACTCAAATGGTAAATCATAACTCTGTGCTGGCATATGACTCCAAGAGCATGGTTACAACCGTTCGTTCATTCATTCATTCAAGCTTTATTTATTCTCGGAGGTTCATGGAGGGTAGTCCTCATTTTCAGTGAAGCGGAGATTACAGTAACAATAAAATAACAAACTATATAGTATAATAATTGTGGTAAAAAGTATAAGATTAGGCCTATAAATAAAACAAAATAAAATAAATAATAAGGTAACCTACATAACATTATTGAGGAGGAAGGGAAAAATAAAAATACATAAAATATTAATGATAAAATAGTAACAATAATAAAATAACATTTACTTAAAACAGGTACAATTGACATAAGAAGGTTTTTGATTGCAGATCTGAATTGACTATAGGAAAGTAGAGAGTTAATTTTTATGTTATTGAAGAATATTCAGGGGCACCATAACAAAAGGCCGACTTTCCCAACTCAGAATGGATACGAGGAACCTTGAGCATCGAACAGTCATCTGATCAGGGGCCCGTTGCACAAAACTAGGATAAGGGATTAAGCCGGGATATCAGTGTTATCCTGGCTCAATTTATCTGTGCTCCAGTTGCACAAACGCGGGATAGGGGGCAGCAGGATATGTTATGGTATAAGTTACCATGCCGATTTATTCTGTGGAGCTAGCCTGCTCCAGACCAGGCTAAGTTCCAGGATGTATTTAATCTCATCCCTTATCTCAGTCAGCAGTCACCACAAACGGAAACCAATAATTTTTCCACTGCCCACTACACATTGTTATCACATATACCTAGACCCACTGTCATTATTTAAACGTTTGTGATCATTAAATAACTTTTACATACTCGCCATTCCCGACCTGCATATGCGACAATGTGACGTCACGGGAGTGCCTACCCATTTCACGCGTGGTGGTCGCGGAACTAGTTGCAATATTCTCCTTAACAGAGGTGTTGCTGTTTGATGCTGTTGTGAGAAGGCTATCTACCTACTTCACACCGTAGAAGAAGCAACGAAGCCCCTCTAGTTGCCATGGTGAATCAGTGAATCTGTGATCGGTGGCGGGGTCTATTTAAGGGAGCCGTGAGCGCGCACTTATCCAGGATAGGTTTCACCTGGCTTGATGAATCCGTGTCTGCTCATCCTGGCTTGCTCTTTGTGCAACCAATTAAGCCTGTACGATCGTGTTTTGGATTCATTGAGCGCAGCTCAGTAACAATAGCAATAGGACCCAGG
Organism: Alosa pseudoharengus; assembly: GCF_046254945.1. NCBI lineage: Eukaryota > Metazoa > Chordata > Actinopteri > Clupeiformes > Clupeidae > Alosa > Alosa pseudoharengus. The sequence goes on along the minus strand of NW_027468689.1, from coordinate 7,276,431 downwards.
GGCCTATTGCACAAAACTAGGATAAGGGATTAAGCCGGGATATCTTGGTTATCCTGGCTCAATTTATCCGTGATCCAGTTGCACAAAAGTGGGATAGGGGGCAGCAGGATATGTTATGGTATAAATCACCATGGCGATTTATTCTGTGGAGCTAGCCTGCTCCAGACCAGGCTTAGTTCCAGGATCTATTTAATCTCATCCCTTATCTCAGTCAGCAGTCACCACAAACGGAAACCAATAATTTTTCCACTGCCCACTACACATTGTTATCACATATACCTAGACCCACTGTCATTATTTAAACGTTTGTGATCATTAATTAACTTTTACATACTCGCCATTCCCGACCTGTCATGCGACAATGTGACATCACGGGAGTGCCTAACCATTTCGCACGTGGTGGTCGCGGAAGTAGTTGCAATATTCTCCTAAACAGAGGTGTTGCTGTTTGTTGCTGTTGTGAAAAGGCTATCGCTACCTACTTCACACCGTAGAAGAAGCAATGAAGCCCCTCTAGTTGCCATGGTGAATCAGTGAATCTGTGATCGGTGGCGGGGTCTATTTGAGGGAGCCGTGAGCGCGCACTTATCCAGGATAGGTTTCACCTTGGTGAATCCGTGTCTGCTCATCCTGGCTTGGTCGTTGTGCAACCAATTAAGCCTGTACGCTCTTGTTTTGGATTCATTGAGCGCAGCTCAGTAACTTATCCCGGATGTCTTAATTCTGCTTTTGTGCAACGGACCCCTGGTCATTTCCCAAGAATACATTTGTAAACAAACAGATACCAATGATTATATCTTTTCTCTGTCAAAGATGACCAACCCACTTTACCATAGAGGACTCAATGATGAGTGCTATAGCCATCACCAGTAATGAATCTCAGTGCAGAGTGGTAGAGCGAGTCCAGAGCTTTAAGGGAACAAGCAGTAGCATCACCATAGTCTAAAACTGACATAAAAAACGGTTTCCTCATTCCTCATCCAGCCAGATACCAAGAAATGTGTATTTAGAGACTCAATCAATGCTGGAACCATTTACAGCACAACCAAAGTGCAACAGAGCTGTTGGACGAGGGGTGAGGACTGCTTGAACTTCCTGTTGCAGTCAGCGCATGCACAGCAACTTGTCTCTTTGTCCTCTTGAGGTTAAATATTTTGGCCTTTTAAGTTTAAGTTTAGAGGAGAGAAGTCTAAATTCCATGTCTGGAAGTGTAGTCTTTCAAGATGGCGCATGCAGGAGGCATAGTAAAAAAGTAGCAGTTTTAACTGATGTTCAAGTCCAGGTGACTGAACTGAAGTTAACTAAGGATAGTCAGTGATATGATGTGCACCAGAAGCAGGAATGATTGCCTTCTTTGTCATCTATGAATAACTTTTTGTTTCAAATCAAAATACAGCATGTCTACATGAGACTGACATGAATGGTTCAGAAAGATGACTCAAATCATTTTGAATCCCAGACAGATTGTAAGGGAAGTAATGTCAGTCAGGGATGGATTACTGCACGGGCCTACCGGGCCCTAAAGCCCAAGCCATTGCATGGAATAATTGCCTCAATATCAACAAATCAGGATATAGGCTATAAATCTGATTGAATTTAGTATTCATCCCCAAAATGCACCAGAATACAGGAAATCACATCAAACAAATTAAAAATGTTCTGGGGGAGAACCCCCAACCCCCCCCCCCCCCCCCCCACATATGCGACAATTAGTGGGGGGCCCTTAATACATCTGGGCCCAGGGGCCTGAAAGTTTATAATCTGCCCATGATGTCAGTAGTCAGATGTAATCCCAGTCAGATTGTAAGGCAAGTACAGTAATGTCAGTAGTCAGATGTAATCCCAGTCAGATTGTAAGAGAAGGAGTGTCAGTAGTCAGATGTAATCCCAGTCAGATTATAAGAGAAGGAGTGTCAGTCAGATGTAACCCCAGTCAGATTGTAAGGGAAGTAATGTTTGTAGTCAGATGTAATCCCAGTCAGATTGTAAGGGAAGTAATGTCTGTAGTCAGATGTAAATCAGGAGAGCGTGCAGCCTCTTTGCTTCTGTCTTCTGCAAAACTTCACTCTACATTTCATGCATACGTGTGTGTGTGTGTGTTCATCCCGCCCACCTGTGAATTTCCTTTTCAAGCAGCACTGTAGCTGTGCTCTCATCTCCAGCTCCTCTGTCATCTCCTCTTTATAATCACCATCTTCCACACACACACACACACACACACTGCTCACAGTGGCTCTCCAGAAGAGCTTTGATCAACTGTTACAAAGTGTAATTCAGCCGGCAGATTAAATCAAAAGTAGTTGTCTTTTTCATATGCAGTGGTTGAGACATACTACTCTCTCTCTCCCTCTCTCTCTCTCTTTGGCACTCCAGAGTACAGTTTGGAGAAAAGATATTAGACTGGATAGAAGGAGGTTTGGGTATTTGTAATAGATTATATTATTGTGTAGTCAAATGTATGGTGATGGATATGTCTTGCATAGACTCACCCCGTCTTAATAATAATAATAATAATAATAATAATAATAATAATAAATAATAATAATACAGTTTTTCTCGATCGTTTTAATGCTTGTGTCAACTCTGACATCACATTCTCAAAATGGCCAAAATGACACATTTTGCTTGCAAAAAGCTTTTATTCTCTCAAAACACTTAAAACATGCAGCAAGCAAATCTTGCCTTCAATCAACACATTCTGTCATCAAATCACTGTGTGATTTCAATCAATCATTACACACTGGACAACAAAATGCAAAATCTAGTTCTCAAAATGAGCATTTTTGCTATGTCTGTTCCATTTCTTTCTAATTTTTTTGGTATCAGAAAAAACTATAAAAAGACAAAATGTACTGAATACAAAATAATTTATTCATTCCTCCCAAGATGTAACTGTCATTGACATGTAAGACCTACAGTAAGCACCTAGGCAAGACACATTTCATTTAACTACAACTTGTCATTTTTCCATTAAAATAAACCTACAGTAAACACCTTTTGTAAAGTTTTCTTCACCAAATGGTCAATACAGTACTTTGTCTAAATGTGCATTAGATCCATACTTGCAAATAGCAACACAGAACAGACATGGCATCTCTTATGGATAATGAATTAGCCTGACGAGCCAGACCCACATTAAAATGTAGGGTCTGGGCACCGTTCGCAGTGCTTAGTCCGAGGGGCGGGATAATCGGTTGTCTATCAAATTTCTTCTGCACGCAATAGGACAGCGCTATGAGTTCCATGGTTTCCCACCAGCGGAGCTAGTTGGCTAGTTCAAACTTTTGCCAACTTAATAAAAGCTTAACTCATGTCACACTGTTCGCCAACAGCAACATTATCTTATTTGTTTTCAAGTAGCAGGGAATTCAAGCCAAACCGTTGCAATGCTGCCATCAATCATTATGTTAAGCCCGCCTAACAACTCTATACACGATTTGATTGGCCTGATAGAAGTTGAATTTTTCGAGCTCACATGCCAACGGAGAGTTGCTAGACTAGCCCTGGCAGCAAATGTAATTTGTTGCCGCTAGGGTGCGTCTAGATTTCTAGGCTAATAATGAATGATTGCTGATTGAAGAATTGTGCAAAGGAGTTTCACACACGTGTATCAGAGACCCAGACTTATGCAAGGAATCTATACCACCTGTGAAAAGATGTTTTCCTTCTGTTTAGCAAGGGAAAACCAATAGAGTTTGGGGTTTTTGAATGACATCTGTGTTAACTGTTTTGCAAAAGGGTGTGAGAAATGTGTGAACCCAATGAAAATGTGTGAACACATTCACAAGAAATGACTTCTGCTGTGCAAAGAAAGTGTTCATGAAGACTAAGTGGATCCCAGTTTCCTTCAGCAGGTCAAAGCAATCGAGAAAAACTAATATAATAAGCTTTATTATATGGCTCTTCACAATGCTAGTAGAACGCTCCATTGACTTGAATGGGATTTCCCAACATTCTACGGCAAAATAAATTCATGTTCACCGCTGCAAACATATAATTACCGCTGTCAATGGCAATGGGTTTTGTGCTGCTGATCATATCACTCCGCAAGTATTCCGGTCACTTCTTGCATTGGAACTTCATTCAAAAGTGAAAGCAGACGGTTGATCAGCTGTTTTCTAAAGAATGTTTGATTCAAGTTCAGCGTGTGTTGCGAACGATTTGTTTCTCAGGAAAAGCCACGACGAAACGGTAACAAATAAGTGTAAAGAGACATATCGTGGAGTTTATTTTTTCGTTTTGGCAAGTAGCCGTATAATAAGCGGAATAATGTATAGAACGCCGGTCATATGGGAAAATAAGTCCCTTCAGGGCGGAACAAGAGCCCTCCGCTGCACGTCGGGGTCCGGTTCGCCCTGTCAGGACTTATTTTCCCAATAATGACCGGCGTTCTATACATTATCCCTTACTTATTTGTATAGGACCTTTCATACACAGAATAAAGTATGAATGGCCATTGGTCCGTCGTCAGCTGTACGTGTGGTTCTGCATTCAGGCTGCCCAGTGGATTCATCCACAGCTGCATTCTTCTTATTTCTATGGCTGAGTGTAATGGACTTCATCCAGTTTCAGTCATTTGGTCTGCTCATGAGTTGGAGGACACTGACCGTGGAGGATTCCTCTAACTCATATCTTTTCTTCATCACAACAACAACAAACCATTGGCGGGTCATCACAACCTTAAACCTTTAACCTCAGGCGGTTTCAAGAAGGAACTGAAGAAAATTGGGAACTATGTCCCCTCAGGAACTTCAGAGTTCCTTTCAAAAATGAGCATTTGAAGACAGTCATCTGTCCTTACAGTGTCCTACCGACAGCGTGTTAGTGTAGCAGACAGCAGGTCAGGCAACTGAGAGACCGTCAAGTGTTCCTTTTACTCAAAATAATTTTGCTTCCCTTCAAGGTTGGATTTTTCCTATTTTTTTTTCATTGTGAGATTACAATAAATCACCAACAGATTATTTTTTATACCAGTTTTTCGTCATCTTTAGCAGAGGTGCCAATAATTCTGAAGGGTATTGTAGGTTTGGAACCAGTTTAGAATATGATCAGAAAGACCAACCCACTTCACAAGCCACTGAATTAGAATGTTATGATCAATGGTGTTGAATGCCGCATTCAAATCTAGAAGAACTAGATGTACCGCAGAGCGGTACAAAATATGACCGCCGCCCAGTCCAGCACATTTTTTCCACAAAAAGAAATCACGCTGTGCAGTGATTTGATCTAAAACCTGATTGGAACTTTTCGAGAATACTGTGTTCGTTGAGGAAAATATTTAGCTGATTACAGACAACTTTTTCAAGTACTTTGCTGAGGGAAAGGTAGGTTTGATATAGGCCTGTAGTTACTCAGGATAGTATGGTCAAAATTGGACTTCTTAAGTAAAGGTTTCACGACAGCGGTTTTAAAAGCAGTCGGAAATATACCTGTGTCTTGGATGCACACACATACAGTTGGGTTCTTTGTTAACACAGGTACCATGTTGTTGTGAGGGCTGTTTGTTTGTGGTGAAGTGTTCATTTTTAGGAGTAACTCATGTTGGTGTTGAAGTGTCCATGTTCAGGGTAACTCATGTTGGTATTGAAGTGTTTATGACGCTCTTGAAAAGACTGTACAAAGTCTAAGTTCCTCTACATCTGAGCTGGACATTTTGCCCACTAGCTTTTTCAAATCTGTGCTTCATCTAATAGCAACTGATGTGCTTCTAATAATTAATACTTTTCTACTGACTGGCACATTTCCCAAGTCCCTTAAAAAGGCTGTTGTAAAGCCTTTACTTAAAAAGAACAATCTGGATGGGTCTGTCCTCAACAACTACAGACCCATATCAAATCTACCTTTCGTCTGCAAAACAATTGAAAAAATTATTATTAATAACGTCTGCCTTCCTGACTTCAACTTCTTGTCTTGTCAACCAGTCAGCTTTAGAGAATACCATAGCACTGAAACAGCCCTGGTAAAGGTAGTCAACGACATTCGGCTAAATAACGATGCTGGAAAAAACACTTATTATGCTGTTGGACCTCAGTGCGGCATTCGACACTGTTGACCACAGCATACTATTAGAAACACTGTTGACCACAGCATACTATTAGAAACACTGTTGACCACAGCATACTATTAGATTGACTTGAATCCTGTGTGGGTCTCACTGTTGACCACAGCATACTATTAGATTGACTTGAATCCTGTGTGGGTCTCTCTGGCTCAATCATCTGCTGGCTAAGGTCCTATTTAGAGCACAGGAGTTTTTATGTGTCTATTGGTCATCATGCCTCAGCTCCTATGCCCCTAACACGTGGTGTCCCTCAGGGTTCAATCCTTGCCCCTCTTTTGTTTAATCTGTACATGCTCCCACTTGGCCAAATCATAAAGAACCATTCCATCAGTTACCATAGTTATGCAGACGACACACAGTTATACCTATCTCTGTCTTCCAATAAGTTTGCTCCCCTTGAATCCCTTTACCATTGCCTTAATCAAGTTCAAGACTGCATGTCTAAAAACCTTCTCAAACTAAACACAAACTGAAGCAAACTGAAGTAATTATCTTTGGGGAAAAGGATCAGAGACTAAAGACTGCCACACTATTGGGAATTAAAGGTTTTGAGTTAACGGAAACCGTGAAGAATCTTGGGGTCATTATTGACAGCGACCTAAGCTTCAATAGCCACATGAAGGCAGTCACAAAATCGGCATTTTATCACTTAAAAAACATTGCGAACCTTAAAAACTTCATATCACCGGTAGACCTAGAAAAGCTTATTCATGCTTTCATCACCAGCAGGGTGGTTTACTGGTCTTTTCACTGGTCTCCCTAAAAAAACAATAAAACCTCTTCAAATGATCCAAAATGCAGCAGCAAGGCTATTGACCAGAACCAAAAGAAGATATCATATCACACCAACGGCTACCAGTGACCTACAGAATTGATTTTAAAGTCCTTTTACTTGATTTTAAACCACTAAATGGCCAAAGACCTCTCTAGAGATGTTTGAAACATATCACTTCCCTCAAGATCACTCAGATCAGCGGAAAAACTCCAACTGGTATGACCTAGCGCCCGCACCAAGCAGGGAGAGGCAGCCTTTAGCTGCTATGTGGTCCATCTTTGGAACTGTCTTCCTATAGACATCAAGACCTCTCCCACCATTTCCATTTTTAAATCCAGACTAAAATCCAAACTTTTCTACCCACCCTTGCACCTGTGGTCTGTTATTTCTGTATACTATGTTCCCTGTGAAGTCCCATGCTTTTATTTTATTCAAATTATTTTAACTATTTTAATCGATCAACATGACATTTTAACTATTGTATTTAATATGTGATTATTATGATTATGTGAAGCACATTGGGCTACTGTTCTGTGTATGAAATGGGCTATATCAATAAAACCTGATTTGACTTGACTTCATGTTCAGGGGTAACTCATGTTGGTATTGAAGTGTTCATGTTCAGGGTAACTCATGTTGAAGAGTTCATGTTCAGGGTAACTCATGTTGGTATTGAAGTGTTCATGTTCAGGGTAACTCATGTTGGTGTTGAAGAGTTCATGTTCAGGGTAACTCATGTTGGTATTGAAGTGTTCATGTTCAGGGTAACTCATGTTGAAGAGTTCATGTTTAGGGTAACTCATGTTGGTGTTGAAGAGTTCATGTCCAGGGTAACTCGTCTGGCCTGTCTCTGCATTGTGTTCTGGCTTGTCAGCAGAGCGAGGGGAAGAAAACACTAACCTTCCCCGTCCCTCTCTCTGTCACACACACACACACATTCTTAGCCTCCAGCAGTAGACACACACACACACACACATTCTTAGCCTCCAGCAGTAGACACACACACACACATTTCTAGGCCCCAGTAGCCAAATCCCGTCCTCTGTTGCCAGATCTCCACTTTCTGTAATCTTGGCTGAGATATTGAGACAGTGAAACTAAAGTCCTGCATTGGCTCGCTATTCAGACTACTTTAAGGTGGCTGCTATTTTTGTACTTGTGCTTGAGATGCATTTTATAAAACAGGCATAGCATATTTATATAATCATTTATACATGACAATATTTATATAATGAATAGTTTGTTTGATATACAAAACGAAAATAGATTAGTTGCAATATATCTTAGAGTTAGTAATTTCCTATATGCCCCTGTAAAAGGAAACACATCACCATCTTCTGGTCATAAGGGGTACTGACAGTATGAAGCAGTTCCCTTTATCCTGTGTAATATTTTGTTATTCTGAATTTTTGTACAAATTCAAGAACATCCATTAACAGCATGAGCTACTACTAATGAAAATAACACATTAACTCTGCAGTTATTTTAACTTTGTTTATTACAAGCAATATACAGTCGTTTGCCATTAATAGCTACACAAAAGCTGGCAAAAATTCACATATATCTACAGATAACAATCTGTTAAAAACTGTATACAAAAGACCCCCAAACTGTACATTAATATATATTTATGTATATATATTTATATATTTATAACTACATATGCAATGCAGAGTGTACAGTAGTATACATACATTTAATCAGATTTAAGTTAAGAGCAATATCATGACGCGTTGTGCCAATGTATAGGAGAAAGTGATGCACATTCTACTCAAATGTCAAGGCTGGCTTAGATGAGGCTCCACTACGAGTCCAGGAAGCTGTACAGACAACAGACATTTATAGTAGTCTAGTATTTGGTCACACTTTTTTAGGAGTCTTCCAAAGTGTCCTCTGTTTCCACATCGAGTAATCTATGAGTTTATCCCCCTTTACAAACAGTGCATGTCAACATGACGTAAAACAGAACTGAAAAACCAAAACAAACAAACACACAGACCCAGAGACAGCAGAACGTTAAAGCTATTATTTATCAGTTTATGCTCTGCCAAAGTTATACACACAGATATAGGTTTTTGTCCCCCTTGTAACTAATTTTGGTTACAAAACTGAAAATTAATACCCTAAAATAAATAAAAGTCGGTAATATTATCTTTTTTTCCTTTTCAAATGTGAATACAAAAGTAGCAAAAGTTGATTCTCTGAAGTTATAGAAAATATTTCATTTCAGATCATTCGGTTGAGCAGATGGGACACTAGACGTCGGGAGAGGACGTCCTCGAAAGCCCTGCAGTAGTGAGCAGCTCTCAGGGTATCGCCACAGAGGCCTTCAGTAGCAACACAGGGCTTTTTTGCACTCAATATCAGAACACGTGAGGAGAATGTTTATTCCAACACTCCACCACTGTTGCAGAGTTCTGTCCAAGTCAGTTCCACTGTCAGGAGCAAATGCACTATCCTGTTTTACTGTGTAAAAGAGGACAGGGGGTTGTGTTTTGATACATTCAGAAATCCTGATGGTCATTCTCAGCAACACCACAGGTTAGATCATCTAAAAATTTGTACAGCCTCAATTTCTTTAACATTACCTCTCATGCCATTAACTGTTTTTTTTTACAGATACATTTAATAAATCAAAACGGAGTAAAATAAAATAATAAAAAAAACAACATGCTCTAGCTCAAGAAAACAATGACTAGTAGCAAGACATCTGTGGCAAAACAAAGAAATGTAACCTCGGAGTTGTGATATATCTGTAATTACATTTCGAACAAATGCCTTTACTTTTATCTTACAGTTAAGTAATATATTTGAGAATGTTCTTGTTTTTGTTTCAAGTTTTTAAGTTGCGGCCATTACAGGTACCTTCTTGAACCATGTCTGATGGGGCGTTGTTCATGTTCAGGTTCTGTTTGGGGAGGCATGCCACAACGCGCGTGTGTGTGTGTGTGTGTGTGTGTGTGTGTGTGTGTGTGTGTGTGTGTGTGCCACAGTGTTAAATAGAAACAGACTCACACAGAGCGGCGTACACCTCGAACGGCAATCTCATGATAAAGCTGGATGACCACAGTGTTTCAAACCACAGAGTTGAAGAGCACTCTCACAGTAAACATTAAATGCGCTTGAAAAATGATCCCCAATTGATGTCCACATTCACCCGAGAACAGTTCGACAGCTTTGGACTGCAGAGTTTTCTTCCTGGCAAGGTTTCATTCATTCGTTTGTTCGATATTTGTAAACCTCATCACAGCGACATATTCCAAAGCAATAATTAAAGAGAAAAAAAAGTTCCAGAGTAATGACTTTGATTGTGGTTCTCTTACAATGCATTTGCCCTGCAACTATAAACAATGATTTACAGTCTGTGACCCCACATTATGTTACTTGCAAAAGCTCATCTTAATGACTATAGCTGATACACTGCATACCACAGCCACACAATATCAGACATTCCTTATAACACGAAGGGTGCTAGTGTGGCTAGGTGTGTCTAAGGTGGTGATAAGCGTGATGTATGAGTGAGTGTGTATGTGTGTTTATGTGCTGAGTAACAGCTCAAAGAGGACCTCAAGGCACCTACTGTCAAGCAGCTAAAAATCTTTACAGAGTAAATACCCAATAACAAAAATAACCATCTAAATATCATAATCATAGCACAATAATAAAACAATAATGCACTGCCACCTAAATATCATGTCCATCTCGTTCTTACCATGCCATTGTTTATCATGACTCAAGTGAGTGACCAGTGGGGGTGTGAGCTGAATGAGTGAGTGAGTGAGTGAGTGAGTGAATGAGAGGGTGGGTGAGTGAGTGAAAGAGAGTGAGAGGGTGAATGAAGAACAAATAGTGGTGAGGAGGTAGAGAAACAGAACAGGAGGAGAAGATAGTGGTGAGGAGGTAGAGAAACAGAACAGGAGGAGAAGATAGTGGTGAGGAGGTAGAGAAACAGAACAGGAGGAGAAGATCCAAGAGGACGTGCACGGCTAAGGGACAAGAGGAGGAGAGACAAACAAACAAAAACAAAAAAATAACAACAAATGATGATGATGATGGATGCGTATGGACAGAGCACGGAGACATGTCAACACATTTTCAACAGTGCATGAGTGAGTGAGGTTGTTCACACAAAATGTGAAAAGCTTACTCTCACTTACTATCGATACTGCCTGCAGCAGAGTTACTATCGATAACCTAAAGCAGAGTTACTATCGATACTGCCTGCAGCAGAGTTACTATCGATAACCTAAAGCAGAGTTACTATCGATACTGCCTGCAGCAGAGTTACTATCGATAACCTAAAGCAGAGTTACTATCGATACTGCCTGCAGCAGAGTTACTATCGATAACCTAAAGCAGAGTTACTATCAATACTGCCTAAAGCCAGCTGAATGCACTGCAGGTTTTGTTTGACGGGGGAAGTGGACACGACACTCACACTAGGGACTGATCTGGACCACTAAGGTTCTGATGGACACCATGACCCAGTGAGTCATCACCCAGCGCCAGCGGCCTCCCTCAGACGTCAGCCAATTAAATTAGAGGTCATCCGGGTCATTTAGAGGTCACCTACACTACTGCTTGTGCTTGTGATAATATGCAGATAACAACAGAAAAGAGTAGAATAAAAAAAAGGTTGATTCTCTTATGCAGCTTGTCATGGACAGCACACGTTGGATAAAGATGGATAAACACATCAGATTGGACCGTGAACGTGACATTTACATCTGCATATGACACCCAGTTGGCTGTTTTGTAAGCGGAGCCCTTCTGGATGTGGTGACAGCCATGGGTCACGTGATCTAGTCCAACCACACGTGTGTCCATTAAGGCAGAATGGCTTGAGTCATATAATGGCGGAACACAGAGCAGACCCCTTCTGATTCCATTCTTAATGTCTATATGTAAGGCAAAGAAACATGTACGAGTAGTATGCTTGTTTTTTTCTCTCCTTTTTTAAAACCTTTGGTTCTGTTGAGTGAGTAAGATGTTAATGTTACATTAAGGCATAACACAAGCTCTCATCTATACAGCCAGATAATGGCCTGATGGAGCTAGACTGATGGGGCTACACTGCACATGGCGAGGACATAGGACACACACACACACACACACACACACACACACACACACATATGTCTACAGGTACACACCAACACTGGACACAGATCTAGCAAGCTGAAGTCTGCTGTAGTACCAATAGCGTACACAAGAGGGCGCTGAAGGGACAAATAGGAACATTCAGTGTTTCTGTTGCAGCAGAGCAACACACCACATGGTACTGTTGGAACAGCGCCCTCTAGTGTAGCCAATGGGGATCACATTGCAGGAATTTTGCTCTTTGTAGATTAGAGACAACAGGCTAGCTGAATACTTCCAACACATACTGTAACTAGCTGTGAAGGCAACAGAGACCATTGGTTCCATGAAGCGAAACTAGTGTGTTGCAACACTAAAATCAGCCTTTTCCTTATTTGCAAACAAGATCCGAGTGTGTAGTCGGTGTTGCCTTGACAACAATATTACAGCATTTACCAAGGGAAGCATGGCTTCGGGACGCTCTCACACAAATAGAGATCTACTAGATCCAATGCTCTGCTACTGATCTACAGAAGAGCATTGGCACTGCCTGGGCCTATAGCAACTTACAATGAAAATGCATAAGACATTCTAGTCTTATGGCGTGTTCCTCGACAACAGGTTTGCGCAAAGGCAACACCAGTTTGTTCTATAAAGAAGCAGGAGAGAGAAAAAAAGGAAAAACAAAGGAAAGCGAAGGGGAGGGAGTGAGGGGGGGGGGGGGGGGGGAGAAGGGGGGGGGGGGGGGAGAGAAACAGAAGACAGAAAAGCTCAGTCAGTTCAGGCACATGCAATACAATGGACCTGCCTTCACCGCACATGATAGTCACATCACTTTCATAGGAAATCAAGTCAGATAAGGTCTCTCTGAGGCAGGCAGCCAATTGAGCAAAGATTACATAAGACAGAGCCAATGCTTGCTTCAAGTAATGTCACATGAACAGACATACAACACGAGGGAATGGGTAGCACTGACTGAAACACACACAAAAACACAGACACACACACACAGCCACACAAAACACACACAATCGCTTGAATGGCTGGGAAGAGTCTCTCTTGTGATAGCAGAACATGTGACAGGCCCACTTCCCCTGCGCCCAGCTGCTAAGAGATCACGAGCGCGTTCATGGAGAGGGGCATTCGGCATGTCTGACACACTGTGTGTGTGTAGGTGTGTGTGTGTGTAGGTGTGTGTGTGTGTGTGTGTGTGTGTGTGTGTGTGTGTGTGTGTGTGTGTGTGTGTGTGTGTGTGTGTGTGTGTGTAAGGAGGAGGTGGTCCCTGGTCACTTTTTTTTCTCCGTTGCTTCATTCCAACTAAGGCCTCGAAAAGACAAGTCCTGAGACTCCCTGGCCAGCCACCCAGCTGGACAACACCAGCACTGAGTGAGTGGGCCCCCTTTAATGATACAGTTCCCACGTGATACTGTGCGTGTGTGTTTTCTATGCGAGTTCTCTCTAAGAAAGGCATAAACGTCCTGCAGTCTGTGGCTGTGTGTTTGTGTGTGTGTGTGTGTGTGTGTGTGTGTGTGTGTGGTGGGTGGGAGATGCTCAAGGTTGTTGATAATGAAGACAGGAGGACACACACTGAGTGGAACAAGGGTGAGTGTGTGTGTGTGTGTGTGTGTGTGTGAGTGGTGAGTGTGTGTGTGTGTGAGTGGTGAGTGTGTGTGTGTGTGAGTGGTGGTGAGTGTGTGTGTGTGCATGTGTGTGTGCATGTGTGTAGGGGGGGTGGGGGGGGGGGGGTCAGGGGTCAGACAGAGGTCTCGGGGCCGGGGACGCTGTAGGCGTACGTGGCCCCAGAGAGGCAGGGACTGTCCCCGAAGCGCAGGAAGGAGCTGAAGGTGCAGTAGTCGGGCCCCCCTCCCCCCCCACCCCCCCAGCGCGTGTACAGCAGTTTCTTTTTGGGGGTGGGGGACTCAGACCTGCGAGGGAGGGGGTTCTGTCCGTGGCCATCCGAGCGCTTCGGCCCCCGAGGGGGCGCGTGCAGGGACGACAGGGGCGTGAACTCCGCTAGGTGGCCGTGGTACAACTTGTCAGCGTTCTGCAAAGGAAGAGAAAAGCCACGTGTCAGACAAACCCATCATCTCACACACACACACACACACACACACACACACACACACACACACACACACACCAAGACACGGCGACCCCAGCACAGGCACAGAAGCAGCAAATGCAGCCCATACCAGCCAGACAGGGCTTCAAATGGTGAAGAGACTCTCAGGGGGATGACACATGGTCATACTTTTCCAGCAATGTTGCTGAGCAACCACATAACCAGCTTGCTGTGTTCTGATTGGTTGTGATAATCCTCCTCTATTGATGATCGATGTTCTCCAAGAAAAAAAAAAAAATTATAATAATGTTGCCCAACATCAATGGGAGCGTACCAGAACAACAATACTCAGGAACACTGCCTAGCAACATGGCTCAAGAAGTTACTTTGTGTATCATCAGCTTCAGTATGTTTGGAGCCTCAGTCAACTAAAGGGACAGACGTCCTTTAGGTAAAGTTCCACTTCACAGATATCTGACAGAAGTGTTACTGTATGCTGAAAAAGTACTGAAAGTCTTTAAACACCATTTGGTACCCAAATCTGATACCCATGTTTATATAGCAAGCACAGTTGATAGAAAGGCATCTGCTACATGCTCTCTCTCTCACACACACACACACACACACACACACACACACACAACCATACACACACACACTGAAAACCTACACCCAATTTGGATAAAGAGCTCTTCTGAGACACATATGAACAATAAAATGACAATGTGTGTAGTCATCTCACCATTCTATACAATGGAGACTCATCTGCTTAGCACTATGACTGAAGTGTTTAAGAATTTATTCATTTATTTCACTTTGTCTATTTTGGAGTAATTTCAGCCTTTTTCTGAGTTGAAAACTCCCCACTTAAGAGTATCACAACTGAGTATCGCTCAGCTGACTGAGGGAAGGTCAACACAGACCAGTCTGGTAAACGGGGTCTTTGTCACGTTGGCTCCTACTGACATGCATGTCAGTGCAGATGCATGTTGACTGACACACTACTTTAGTTCATAATGTGTGACCTTGCTTGAGAAGCAAAAGTTCTAAAAAAGATCCTTTATTTGGTTGATCCTCATCTAGTTTTGTCTTGCATTACCACTTCCAAGCACTAGATGGCAGTATTTGTTGTTGCAAAGTCCTCCCACCACAATTATGGTAATTCTACTGACTTCAGATGTAATAGCACGATCATATGTGGATTAAATGCTCCTGGTCAAAACTAATCTTTGTTGCCCCCGATTACATTAGTAAACACAGATGCACATACACACACACACACAGAGAACACAGAATAACAAAGTGGAGAGCAAATTGATTGAACAGTACCCCTCACCTGTTTGATTAAAAAAAGTTCAAAAGTTTGTGTCAAGCACAGCAATTACATCACATACTTGTATTGTGATACCCACTGCACACCAAAACACGCCCACACCCGAGCCCCTGCACTCACTGCCCACCCCACACTGCCCACCCCACACTGCCCACCACACACTGCCCACCACACACTGCCCACCACACACTGCCCACCCCACACTGCCCACCCCACACTGCCCACCACACACTGCCCACCCCACACTGCCCACCACACACTGCCCACCACACCACACTGCCCACCACACACTGCCCACCCCACACTGCCCACCCCACACTGCCCACCACACCACACCACAGCAGGCCAGGCTGTACCCCATCTGCAACGTTACCATGCCAACAGCTAGGCCTCGGAGGAGGACTGCGCTCCCTCTAGCAGAGAGTCCTGGCTGAACCTCAGAACCCCTTCATAGTACCTATCAGGGTTCCTCTTCTGTGGGAGAACACACACACATACACACACACACACACACACACACACACGCACACACACACGCACGCACACACGCGCGCACACACACACACACACACACACACACACACACACACACACACACACACACACACACACACACGCACACGCACACACACACACACTTAAGCATCACACAGTTGTCTGGAGAAATCTGTGGATGTGGCCAGAGCTTTTGTCAGCGTCTGACCAAACCCATTACTACAGCCCTATGAGCCCAGCCAGACGCTGTGTGTACCTGAAGAAGCAGTGGGCCTCAGACCCCTCGCTGAGCAACACATTGTGCAACACATGTCGAGTTCGCATTCAGCTGCACCTCAGCCACACGGACATCTACCATCACGCCGTAATACACAAACACTGAACATGCCACAGCTCCTGTTAGGCCCAGGAGAACACAGTTTGAGAACTATGGACAAACACACAAGTCTACCAAGGGCACAGGGAAACACGCTGTCAAGACATACTGATGGCTTAGTGCTGTGGGACATTAACCTTCACTTTAGCTACAAGTTCACCTCCTTTGAGTTGTGCTTGTACTGTGCACATGGCATTGTGTGTAGGGATTTAGATAACTATGGAGTCCCTTAATGGCTGATGTTGGATTTCTTATTTAGCTGATAATACATTATAGAAATTATAGAATTGATAAATTAAAATCACTAAAGGATCAAACATGTTCTATTCAATATGGTGTTCTATGTTCTATTCAATATGGTGCTCTATTCTATCAATATGGAGTTCTATGTTTTATTCAATATGGTGCTCTATTCTATCAATATGGAGTTCTATGTTCTATTCAATATGGTGCTCTATTCTATCAATATGGAGTTCTATGTTCTATTCAATATGGTGTTCTATTCTATTCTATTATTTTCTATTCTATCAATATGGTGTTCTATGTTCTATTCAATATGGTGTTCTATTCTATTCTATTATGTTCTATTCTATCAATATGGTGTTCTAGGTTCTATTCAATATGGTGTTCTATTCTATTCTATTATGTTCTATTCTATCAATATGGTGTTCTATGTTCTATTCAATATGGTGTTCTATTCTATTCTATTATGTTGTATTCTATCAATATGGTGTTCTAGGTTCTATTCAATATGGTGTCTTGACGTCCGTTCCCATGAGCCCTGTGGAGACCCACACAGACACAGGAGCATGCAGGGGGTGGAGCGGTGTCGGTGTCGAGGGGGTCACCTCCTCTCCAGCTCAGAAACTGATGCTGCTGGAGGTCTGCGAGAGCATAAAGATGGTGGACTGCTCCGCGGTAAGGCACGCGCGCTTGGTCTGCCCCCCGCAGAGACACGGAGCACAGCCAGGTCACAGGTCAAAGGTTACACACACACACGCACGCAGAGGGCGAGGGGAGTTATCAGGCATCGGAAGCACAGAGAGAGGAGGAGAGAAGAGGAGAAGAGAGGAAGAGGAGAGGAAGAGGGGGATAAAGAGGAGAGGACAGTTGAGGGGAACACTAGAGCCGTTAATTAAAATGCTTAATTAATAATGAATTGATTAAACTGTTAGTTATCTCAAAACCACTGTTAGCTAAGTGGAGTAGAATATTACATCATTCAAATAAGAGCAAGTGTCAGACATTTCTAGGACATGATTTGAGTAATTCATTTACAAGTAATTTGAGGACTTAAGAACAATTTGCATTAAACTTCCATCAAACCAATGCAAAGGACATGCAAAATGTAGGCTTCTTAAAATGATTTCAAAGGTTTTCCTCTCTACAGCAGGGCCATATTTCACAGCAGCTCTGTGCTGTCTGTGTGAGACCTGGGGAAACAGATCCGTAAATCCTTCAAGGAGAAATGGGTGAAGCTCGACAACAGGAAGACAGGAGGGGGAAAAATGGGGATTCATTTATCAGGAAGGATAAACAAATGGAGCTTCTCCTCAGGGGCATATCTCATCCGAAAAACAAACAAGTGGGAGAGCTTCACAGGCTCATACTCACAAGCAACCTGCAGGAGTGAGTGCCATAGTCATCACACACACACACACACACACACGCCATATGGGCCTCATTAGAGAGAGGTAACGGCTCACAACAGCCCAGGAAGAGACAGAGGCAGAGAAGAACAGAGTCATCTCCACACACACACACACACACACACACACACACACACCACGGCATGGCACTTACTTCTAGGACACTGGGGACATATCCATGACGAGCGAAAAGCTAAGTGCACATGGCGCAAAAACCACCGTAAGTGGCTGTCTATATAAAAACAGGCCATTGTTGCTGTTACAGCTGAACATGTACAGTATGGCCTACCTAAACACTAGCATCCACTGGCTGCCCTCTAGAACAGTTACTACACTGCCCTCTAGAACAGTTACTACACTGCCCTCTAGAACAGTTACTTCACTGCCCTCTAGAACAGTTACTACACTGCCCTCTAGAACAGTTACTACACTGCCCTCTAGAACAGTTACTACACTGCCCTCTAGAACAGACAGTTACCACACTGCCCTCTAGAACAGTCACTACACTGCCCTCTAGAACAGTTACTACACTGCCCTCTAGAACAGTTACTACACTGCCCTCTAGAACAGTTACTACACTGCCCTCTAGAACAGTTACTTCACTGCCCTCTAGAACAGTTACTACACTGCCCTCTAGAACAGTTACTACACTGCCCTCTAGAACAGTTACTACACTGCCCTCTAGAACAGACAGTTACCACACTGCCCTCTAGAACAGTCACTACACTGCCCTCTAGAACAGTTACTACACTGCCCTCTAGAACAGTTACTACACTGCCCTCTAGAACAGTTACTACACTGCTTCGTCACAATGGGTCTGTATTAAACGGAAGGCAGCTTTCTGTTGCCTCGCTGTTTTCAGCTCTACTGGGTCAGTTGCCGTAGCAGACATCAAGGTACCGGCTACGAACTTTCGGACAGCAAGTTAGCAACACAGAACGCTGTTGTCAGGATACCAGAAAGAAGAATAACGTAATGTTCGATTGCTCACAATAAAATAGAATTTTGGACATTGAAGACAGCATGAAGGATAAATATATGCTGCCTTCAAAATTTGGCAAAACGAGGGTATCTTATAAGGCAGCATTTTTGATTCGGACATGCCACGATGCCTCGCTCTCCTGTTAGATATCTTAAAAGGCAGCATTTTTCCCCATTTCGTACAGGCCCAGTGTGTCCACATGATTACCTCTCTGCTCTTTAGATACTCACAACACAACAGAAGATCACTAGAAACCCTGCAGACTAATCAGCCTATCCCATGGCCTGGCTATTATTAGCAACCTGTCCAAGCTGTTATATTGTCTTTACTGTCTTAGTATCTTTTCAAATGCTAAACAGACCCTAGGAAATGAGACCCATATGGGTTAACCCAGGCCCACACGCGGGCTGGGTCGATCCTCCCGCTAGGGTGCGGGGTGCTGGCGCTCACCTGAATGCGCTCGGTGGTGGTGGGCCACAGGGCGCGGCAGAGCACCTTCTTGACCACGTCCGGCAGCAGGCTGACCATGATGAGGAGGATGATGCTGAGCCAGGCGGGACCGCTGGACAGCATCTGCATGAACACGTAGTACATCCTCTGGTAGTTCAGGAAGGGCCTGCACACACACACACACACACACACACACACACACACACACACAGGCACA
>NW_027468689.1:7249452-7251952 GCF_046254945.1 Alosa pseudoharengus | reverse complement strand
CATCAACACACACACTGCAGCGCAGGAGAGAGTTCTTGGAGATGTCTCTATGGAGACACACACACACACTCATCAACACACACACACTCATCAACACACACACACTCATCAACACACACACACACTCCTCATCAACACACACACACTCATCAACACACACACTGCAGCGCAGGAGAGAGTTCTTGGAGATGTCTCTGTGGAGACACACACACACTCATCAACACACACACACACTCCTCATCAACACACACACACTCATCAACACACACACTGCAGCGCAGGAGAGAGTTCTTGGAGATGTCTCTATGGAGACACACACACACTCATCAACACACACACACTCATCAACACACACACACACTCCTCATCAACACACACACACTCATCAACACACACACTGCAGCGCAGGAGAGAGTTCTTGGAGATGTCTCTGTGGAGACACACACACACTCATCAACACACACACACTCCTCATCAACACACACACACTCATCAACACACACACTGCAGCGCAGGAGAGAGTTCTTGGAGATGTCTCTATGGAGACACACACACACACTCATCAACACACACACACTCATCAACACACACACACTCATCAACACACACACACTCATCAACACACACACTCATCAACACACACACTGCAGCGCAGGAGAGAGTTCTTGGAGATGTCTCTATGGAGAGATACACGGAGCAACATCAACACACACACACACACACACATCAACACACACACACACACATCAACACACACACACACACTCATCAACACACACACACACACACATCAACACACACACACATCAACACACACACACACTCATCAACACACACACACTCATCAACACACACACACACTCATCAACACACACACTCATCAACACACACACTCATCAACACACACACTCCTGTCTCTATGGGGAGAGAGCACACGGAGCAACATCAACACACACACACACACATCAACACACACACACACACATCAACACACACACACACACTCATCAACACACACACACACACACATCAACACACACACACATCAACACACACACACACTCATCAACACACACACACTCATCAACACACACACACACTCATCAACACACACACTCATCAACACACACACTCATCAACACACACACTCCTGTCTCTATGGGGAGAGAGCACACGGAGCAACATCAACACACACACACACTCATCAACACACACACTCATCAACACACACACTCATCAACACACACACTGATCAACACACACACACTCATCAACACACACACTGATCAACACACACACTGATCAACACACACACACTCATCAACACACACACTCATCAACACACACACTCATCAACACATAAACTAATCAACACAGACACGGAGCAACACACACACTCATCAACACACACACTCATCAACACACACACACATCAACACACACACTCATCAACACACACACTCATCAACACACACACAGAGCAACACACACACACTCATCAACACACACACTCATCAACACACACACACACTCATCAACACACACACTGATCAACACACACACACTCATCAACACACACACGGAGGCAACATCAACACACACACTCATCAACACACACACTCATCAACACACACACTGATCAACACACACACTCATCAACACACACGGAGGCAACATCAACACACACACGGAGGCAACATCAACACACACACTCATCAACACACACACGGAGGCAACATCAACACACACACTCATCAACACACACACTCATCAACACACACACTCCTAAACTACATCAACTACATCAACACACACTCTCCTAAACTACATCAAAACACACACTCCTAAACTACATCAACACACACTCCTAAACTACATCAACACACACACTCCTAAACTACATCAACACACACTCTCCTAAACTACATCAACACACACACTCCTAAACTACATCAACACACACATTCCTAAACTACATCAACACATTCATAGTGGGCTACGTCCTGCCCCTTTGCCAGTACAGAGAACTGCTGGTTACGCTGATTAGAGTTATTGTTAAGGGGTCAAGCCCTTCCTCACAAAGGGACATCTTACAGCTAGCCTACAACTAGCAACGTCAGACTGGACCTTTGCACGCACAGCGAAGAGAGGGGTATGTATCCTTTTATCTAAGCAAAAAGTTGGCATATTTCTTTAGGAAATCAGGCGGGCTGTAAACCCCAAATGAGCTGAAATGTGAGGAGCTGCCCTCTACAGTTGATTATGTCCCACAGGCCCTCCATCCTGTAGACCACTCCTGCCGGCCCAGGGAAACGGACGACATCAGATACCCAGCAGTCCATCTCAGACCGCCTGATTCAGCGCCTAACTGGACACAAAGGCTGTGAGGAGTAACGTGAGATGGCTACTGCTTAGCTACAGTAGGACTGAATGATAGTGACGGCACTGTTAGCACTCTCACTGTCCCATTCAGAGAAATCAGGACGCTCCGCACACACAC
>NW_027468689.1:7234452-7239452 GCF_046254945.1 Alosa pseudoharengus | reverse complement strand
GTGTGTGTGTGTGTGTGTGTGTGAGTGTGTGTGCATGTGTGTGTGTGTGAGTGTGAGTGTGTGTGTGAGTATGTGTGTGAGTGTGTGTGTGTGTGTGTGTGTGTGTGTGTGGGGGGGGGAGTGTGTGTGTGTGTGTGAGTGTGTGTATGTGTGTGTGTGAGTGTGAGTGTGTGTGTGTGTGTGCATGTGTGTGCGTGTGAGTGTGTGTGTGAGTATGTGTGTGAGTGTGTGTGTGTGTGTGTGTGTGTGTGTGTGTGGGGGGGGGGGGGGGGAGTGTGTGTGTGTGAGACAGAGTAGCGGTGCAGTGGTGTGGGTAATTGGGGCTTGGTGAAGGCCGATGTCACAGTGGCTAGCCATCTCTGTAATTGAGCAAAGATGCAGTTAAGAGCTACAGCTCACACGAGCACCTCTACACATGCCAGGAGCAACATCATTCTCACACACTCAACTACACACACGCTCTCTCTCTCACACACACACACACAGGTCTCAGCACTACATGTCTTCTACTTCTCTTCAAGGCCCCAACTGCAGCAACACTCTCATGTCACAACCATTAGAGTCCATCTTCTGATCCTCACCACTACTGCTGTTACGACATCAACAGCACACTGGCTCTGAGGACTGTCCCCCTGCCACCTGTGCTGGCTTTGAGGAGTGTCCCCCTCTCACCTGTGCAGCCTGCAGAGCAGACGTGACACTAATGCACATATGAGGCCACCGGCCATCTCCACAATCCCATCCTCTTGCAGGCTTACACCGCTCATCACCAACACAACTTTACTCAATTCTATTCTGCTTACACCGCTCTGGGCCTGCAAGGGTGCTCCAAGTGTGTTCCTGGTGAACTCATTTTGTGTGTGTGTGTGTGTGTGTGTGTGTGTGTGTGTGTGTGTGTGTGTGTGTGTGTGTGTGTGTACACTACCACCAGATGGGTGAAATGCAGAGGACAAATGTCCTTCTGGACAAATAAAGTAACTTAACTTAAATTATGATGCATATTATATACAGATCATGTGCTGACTTATTCACCTGTAATATAAGCGAATGCCCTCATTGCCATAGGCTGGTGTGTGTGTGTGTGTGTGTGTGTGTGTGTGTGTGTGTGTGTGTGTGTGTGTGTGTGTTACCTGTCCTCCACGGCGGTGGCCCCCAGCAGGATGAAGTCGCGCTCGATGGCGTCGTAGGCCTCGGACAGCTTCTTGTCTCGGTCCTGCAGGGCCAGCTTGGCGCCGCTCAGCTGATGGCAAACCTCCTCGTACTCGATAGGGCTCAGCTTCTTATAGGCTACGCAGAGCGTACGCAGACCCTCCTGGACAGAGGAGGACAGAGAGAGAGATAGAGAGATAGAGAGAGAAAGAGATAGAGAGAGAGAAAGAGAGAGAGAGAGAGGTTTTTGATTTTAAATCAGAAAATCTTAAACTGAAATATTCTGAATCAATATACTTTTCAGCAATAAAGAGATGTAGCAGAAGATATAGTGATACTCAGAAACAAACACATTACAACATAGTACTTTGGCAAGTGGCTCCTCCTTGCACTAAATATTAACCTTACAGAGCCCAAGATGTGTCGTTATCCAGGTGTCCCTCGTCCTACCAGAACATATTACCGGTATAACATCTGTGTTAATCTGGGTTCACACTCATCTATTGTTTGGTGACAGTAGTCAACCCCCTGGGTGTGTAAAACAGAGAGTGGCATGTCTGTGTCAGCACTAGTTTGTCTGGCCTGCATAATTAGCCAGATGGATTGAACTCTGCAGTAATGTGGGCCACCGTGATGCATTGTGGCATTTGGAACAGTGGCGTATCTCAGTGTTCCTTTCGCATACTGTACAGTATATCAGCAGAGTTTACTGAGGGGAGGGGGGTGGATGTTGATTATTTCATTCTGTCTGGCACGTACAAAACGCTTCGTTTCCGTGGTAATGTCACCCTTCCCCATGGCAACAACAGACATTGGGTCAGCCAGCCACACTGCCAACGGCAACCGTGGAGGATCCAAAATTATGTCACGTCTGGCAACCAGCCTGCCCCAAATCTGTCAGCGCTGCGGTGAGACTAGGGCAAGCATGCTGGACTGTGGGCTGCTTCAACCGCGGTCTGGACAGGGTGTGCGGATCCAGAAGTGCACCCAGAGAGGGGCCTCCCTAGCTGGGCTTGGAGGAGACAGGCGGGGGGGGGGGGCACCACGGGACACTTCCACCCTGTAGTCACGTCACAGCATGTTTACACGGCTCCCAATTAGCAAATATGGGCCAAGCTGGAGATCTAGGGCCTGAAGTTGACACCACAATCATTTCCAGACTCATTTTATCAAAGCGATCTGAGGAATTCGGGGAAAACTAGACAAGACTCTACACATATTTAAGCAACATGTCCTGAGAGGCCATAGGTTACAACAGTTAAGGGGCGTTCTATGGCACAGTGCACAGCGGAACCTTAGCTGTTCTAAAATCTCTGTAACCTACAGACTCCAGTGGCTTATTGCGTCTCTACGGTTACCACTTATGCCTCTCAAGATTTCACAAAATTAAGGAATGGCAATGATAAATGTAATGATTTATTCATAGATTATCATTCTTCCACCAAAAAATATATTTCCTCTATCAGAACGTCGAGATGCAGCAACTCAATCAATTTGAAGTAGCGCAGTAATATAAAACAGAATGCGTATGGAGTGGTGCTGGGTTTTACAATGGCATCGAACGAGCCAATCACAATGGCATCGAACGAGATTCAGCCAATCATAACTAAGGACCGGAACTATCCGTTTTAGAAATTATATTATTATATCAGTTTTATATCAGTTGCACATTATATCAGTTTTAAGAGCAATGTGCAAGTAGCACAGTGGAATATGAATTCATATGTCTCAGGATAGTGTGTATGGTTGTGCAGTGCTGCTAACTTTTCACTTTCTGGTGTGTGTGTGTGTGCTGGGGAGTGTTTACTGGTGTGTGTGTGTGAGTGTGTGTGCTGGAGAGTGTTTACTGATGTGTGTGCGTGAGTGTGTGTGCTGGGGAGTGTGTACTGGTGTGTGTGTGTGTGTGCTGGGGAGTGTGAATTGGTGTGTGTGTGTGTGCTGGGGAGTGTACTGGTGTGTGTGTGTGTGTGTGCTGGGGAGTGTGTATTGGTGTGTGTGTGTGTGCTGGGGAGTGTACTGGTGTGTGTGTGTGTGTGTGCTGGGGAGTGTGTACTGGTGTGTGTGTGTGTGTGTGTGTGTGTGTGCTGGGGAGTGTGTACTGGCGTGTGTGTGTGTGTATGTGTGCTGGGGAGTGTGTACTCTGGTGTGTGTGTGTGTGTGTGTGTATGGGGTAATGTGTGCGGCGCTCACCACGGCGTTGTGCTCCACGCGTGCTTGCACTTGCTCCACCTTGCCAGAGACGACTCGTGGGAAGATAGCGGAGTCGGCCCCCTTGCAGAACAGGAAGTACTCCCCTGGGGGGGGGCGGAGCAAACAGAGCACAAAGGTCACGCGCGAGACGCCAGTCATTAGCGCCTCATTAGCATTAGCCGTGCAGCCGACAGCCTCATCTGAAGTCTTTATCTCAGGCAGGCGTGTGCGTACACACACACATACACACACACACATACACACACACACGCTCGACTGAAGTCTTCATCAGAAGCAGCGCACGGCTATTAGTATGCCATCTGCCTGCTGACCCACTTGCACAAACATTGCCTTCTCAGGCGCGCGCACCCACACGCACACACACACACACAGGGGAGTATAAACACACAGGACACACACTCACAGGGGAGTATAAACACACTACTCATCATCACCACACACACACACACACACACACACACACACAGAGGCCTAGAGGCGTTTGAAGGCAGGTTTAATCCTCCTCAGCTGCTCGTACCTGCACTCATACCTGCGCTAGGAAACAGCTGAAGCTGAATGAGATGAGAGGACAGCTTTCTCCACGCTACCTGCCCTGACAGGAGATGGCTTTCTAGCTACATGACAGGGACACGTGTCCCTGTATACACCATATGTGCATTCACACACACACACACACACACACATCCCTATATGCACCATATGTGCATTCACACACACACACACACATCCCTATATGCACCATATGTCCATTCACACACACTTCCCTATATGCACCATATGTGCATTCACACACACACACACACACACATCCCTATATGCACCATATGTCCATTCACACACACGTCCCTATATGCACCATATGTGCATTCACACACATACACACACACACACACACACACACACACACACACACACAAAAACACACACACACACACACACACGTCCTATGTACCGTATGTGGATCCACTGAGCATGGACACTGATCAGAAGCCGTAATGGACCTAATGGTTCAGTGCGCTAATGTTTCACTTTTGTTGTTGTTCTCGTTTGTTGATGCCACACCTGCTTAGCGAATTGGCATTTCACACACATTCACACAGTTGTTTAGGAGTGCAGTTACCGTGAAACAATTCAGGCTGTTAAAATGCTGTTGACCACATGGATTATACACTCTACTGTAGTTGTGATAGTATTACATACGTGAGCCGTGTACTTCTGTTGCATACCTGCCCTCTACACTCTATTTGTGTGTGTGTGTGTGTGTGTGTGTGTGTGTGTGTGTGTGTGTGTGTGTGTGTGTGTGTGTGTGTGTGTGTCTGCATTCTAGTTGTGGTGGTGTTACCTACGTAAGCCGTGTACTTGTGTTGCATACCTGCCCTCTACACTCTATTGTGTGTGTGTGTGTGTGTGTGTGTGTGTGTGTGTCTGCATTCTAGTTGTGGTGGTGTTACCTACGTAAGCAGTGTACTTGTGTTGCATACCTGCCCTCTACACTCTATTGTGTGTGTGTGTGTGTGTGTGTGTGTGTCTGCATTCTAGTTGTGGTGGTGTTACCTACGTAAGCCATGTACTTGTGTTGCATACCTGCCCTCTACACTCTATTTGTGTGTGTGTGTGTGTGTGTGTGTATGTGTATGTGT
>NW_027468689.1:7191952-7229452 GCF_046254945.1 Alosa pseudoharengus | reverse complement strand
ACATTTAATTGAAGTCCAGCTAAAGCACAAACGGGTGTAGCATAACCGGCAGCCCCCCCCCCCCGTCCCCCTGCATTGGATGCGAAGGCTTTGAAGGAGACAAATCTTTCAGTGGAGGACGCTGACAAGGGGAAAATGCAAACACAGCCAGCGGACACATGATCTACACAGTGGCAATCAATGTAAAGAAGTCCTACAGGCCCAACAGACAAGGCGGGGCATGTATTAACGAATCAGCCGACAGGCTACGGAGAGGAGGGGGAACAGCCAAGGCTGGCTTAGCCGACAGACCAGGTCACATGAGCCTGGGGAGGAAGATGCTGAGGGAGGAGGAGGGGGGAGTGGTAGATGAGGAGGGGGGTGTGGAAGAGGAGGAAGGGTGGAATATGAGGAGGAGGGGTGGTGGTAGATGAGGAGGGGGGGTTGAAGAGAAGGAGGAGGGGTGGAAGATGAGGGGGTGGGGGGTGAGTCTTACTTTTCTACTGCTGAGCGCTTCTGGGATTTGGACTGGTAGTTCAGAGCCATTTTGGTCTCCATGCCAGTGTAGATGGCCACAGCTGAGGGAGGAAACACACTGGTGATTAGACACACAAACACACACGCGCGCACACATGAATGCGCACGCACACGCACACGCACACACACACACACACACACACACACAAACGCACACATGTATGCGCACGCACGCACATACACGAACACACACACACACACAAACCCACACGTGTGCACACATGTATGCGCACGCGCACACATACACACACACACACAAGCACACACGCACACATCACAACCGTCCATTCATCTCCCTGAGTCCCCCCAGTCAGAGTGCACCCTGGTGCAGCTAATGTGTGCTAGTGTGTATGTGTGTATGTGTGTATGTGTAATGTGTGCTAGTGTGTATGTGCATGTGTATCCCCTGAGTGCTACAGTGCTCTCATACTGCAGCAGTGGGCCTCTCTGTCCATGACAGCAATTAACCGACCCATTCCAAGCTTCAGTGACTGGTTTAATCACGGCACGGGGTGTGTGTGTGTGTGTGTGTGTGTGTGTGTGTGTGTGTGTGTGTGTGTGTGTGTGTCCCTCCCCCCGGGGTTCTCACCGTAGATGTACTCCGTGTTCTTTAGCGTAGCACCGCGCAGCAGCAGGTTCTCCGACCCCAGCGGCCTGGTGAGGGAACGCGTCAAATAACACTAGTTTACAATATCATTTCAATAACAATAAAACATCAACAACAACAACAACAACAAACACTACTGCAATAACAAGGTCATCATCACGTAATAAACAAATAATATGTATTAACAAAGACATAATAAAATAAAATATAGGATAGGACAATAACAGCATTGTAACACACAAGCTGATAAACACCACTGCTGGTGTTGGAACGCAAACATAACTAACCCTGCCCCACACCCCCCCAGAGGACAAGTGCACAGACCATGCCACTGTTAATTATGACCCAATTTCCCACTATGGATTTACCTGGCGATGGGCTCATCCCGCTCCAAATAAATATTGATGCGTCCCACAAATCTAAATCCGGAGAAAGAGAGGGAGAACAAAGGTCAGTGGATATCCCTTGCTCTGCAGAATAGTAGGAGTAGTAGGAGTGTGTGTGTGTGTGTGTGTGTGTGTGTGTGTGTGTCTCACTTGTAGAGGTCTGGCTGTGGTTGTTCACATTCAATGGTGGCCTGTATCGTGTCAATCTCCTCCTCGGTGTTGAAGGCCTTTGTATCTTGCACTGCGTAGAGAGTCTGACAGAGCGAGAAAGAAAAGGTCAGGAAGAGATACATAAAGATATAGCACACTAAAGTACAGCTTTAGCACAAGCATACAGAAGCGTAGGAAAAAAATACACTCAAATGTGAACAGACATCAGATGTCATTAATGTGAACTTCACAGACATGGCACTAACACACACACACACACACACACACACACACACACACACACACACACACACACACACACAGTGGCTTGCTATTTATCACATCCTGATTCTAATAAAACCTCTAGAGCCGAGGTACAGCTGAACTCTACATCAATAACCTCCCCACTGGGTTCCAACCTAACGACCTAAGGCTAGCCTAGGGCTAAGCAATTAATCAACTAATCAATCAACCATCAATGATGACTTCCAATGTTTACGAAAGCAACATAATGGAAATATAATTATTTTGCAGCAATGCTCTTGTTTTGTGTTGTTATCAAAACAGTGCAGCCCTTTGATTTACGCTGGAAACTAATTATCTTTTTGCATGTATTGTTTTTTTATTTTTTTCTGCTGAATTATATTCATACTTCAATTTAATTCACTGATATCTATTTTCTTAAGTTCAAGTTTCAAAATCATTGAGTATGTTGTGTTCAGAATCGTGTGATCTCAATATTGACTAAATAATCATGATTATAGTTTTTGCCATAATCAAGCAGCCATACCTAAGCAGCTTTAAAAGGTCACAGAATTTCAGCAACAACTGATTCATCGAAATAAACACAACAAGCCCTCTCTCTCTGAATCATCTTCACTAAATTGCTGTTTGTTGGCTGGTAAAGGCTGATTTGATTTGTTTTGTTTTGTCTTGTTTGTTTTTTTAAAGGGGAACCTCAAGCGCTTGGTGGTGACTGGTCAGGGTTTCACCTTGTGGCTGGACTCTCCGTCCAAACTGGCGGTGGTTACGAAGCAGGTCCCATCGTCCCGACTGGTGGACAAAAGGATGAGGTCGCACGGAAAGGACTCATCCTCCTTCACCTTCACAACATCACCCACCTGGCAAGACAGTACAGGACAGTAGATATCAGCATGTTTTTTGGTGTGTGTTGTGTGTGTGTGTGCAGAGAAAGTGCTAACATATTAGCATGGTAATATGATTATTAAATTTACCTACATAGTTACATTTTTTAAGCTTGTGCTACAAATGGCCATCTAAAGCATTAAGGAACACCTCAAGGGAAACATGTCATATTGTTGAGCTGTTCAATCATAAGATCACAGTAGCATACATCCTAACATGAAAAAAATATCAGGCCCCAGCAGTGGCGCGACTGGCTGGGGCACCTGCAGCGTACGCCGGCGACCCGGGTTCGATTCCCGCCCCATGGTCCTTTCCGGATCCCACCCCGACTCTCTCTCCCACTCACTTCCTGTCAATCTCCACTATCCTATCTTATTAAAGGCATAAAATGCCCAAAAAATATAATATATATATTTAAAAAAAACAAAGCAGAAAATGAAATGAAATTAAATGAAACGCCTCACACCTCTCCAGGATCCTTCCAATTTCACACCTGCATTCTCAATAGACATTTACATACTGTAAGTCTGGAGAACATTTTCAGACATTACTGTAGAGCAGGACGCCTGGGGAACGTAAACTAAAACTTCCTCAGCATTGCACACTCTAAGAGCAAGAGCTCCCCATTCCTTTCAGCACTTTAGAAAAACAATTAATTATGAGAAATGAAAAATATTTACGTCAACACAAATGAAAATATGCACACTACAGTGTTCACAAAGACAGTTCGTGATCTGATCCTCCGATCCTCCGTTACATAACAGATTACAGAAGCCGACTAGATTAAAAGCAGCAAAATCCTTCGGCCTCACTTACCCACCCTCACACACACACAAGTGCGCACACACACCACCAACTGATGCCGTGCTCAACCTAAATAAAACATATAAAATCGTGTTTATTGGTTGTCATAACGAGTAATTCATGCTTACTGATGCCCATCTCAGATGCGAGGCAATTAGGAGGGAGGTCGCACGCACACACACACACACACGCGAGACACGGCCTACACAGACACACACACACACGCGCGAGACACGGCCTACACAGACACACAAACACACACACACGAGACACGGCCTACACAGCCGCCACTGAGATATGAAGCGAAGGAGAGACACTCCAGCACACACACACACACACACACACACACACACACACACACACACACACGCACATAATATGGAGATGCGGTCAGTGACTACAGGAGTGGCCATTTTAAATGTATATATGTATTCCTACCTTTGTGTAGATCAATGAGTAATACTATCTCTGGGCTTTTTATGTACAGTATGTATGTATACCTACCTTTGTGTAGATCAATGAGTAATACTATCTCTGGGCTTTTTATGTACAGTATGTATGTATACCTACCTTTGTGTAGATCAATGAGTAATACTATCTCTGGGCTTTTTATGTATGTATGTATGTATACCTACCTTTGTGTAGATCAATGAGTAATACTATCTCTGGGCTTTTTACTGTATATATGTATGTATACCTACCTTTGTGTATAAAAAATGAGTTATGCTATCTCTTGGCGTTTGAAATGTATGTATACCTACCTTTGTGTATAAAAATGAGTTCTGCTATCTCTTGGCATTTTAAATGTATGTATGTATACCTACCTTTGTGTATAAAAATGAGTTACACTATCTCTGGAAACATTTTAATCCCTTATGTTGGAAATGTGATTGGTAGGCTCAAATAAAGGATTTAGTGTGAGTGTGTGTGTGTGTGTGTGTGTGTGTGTGTGTGTGTGTGGTTTATAGACAAACATACCCTGAGCTTTCGACTCTGTTTCCGCACCACATTGCCGTGCTGAATGACATGCACAGGACATTGGTTGATGGAATTGTCTGCCTTATGCCGAAGCCAATCCTCATAGCCCTGAGAGAGAGAGAGACAGAGAGAGAGAGAGAGAAGGAGAGAGAGAGAGAGAGAGAGAGAGGGAGAGGGAGAACAAGAAAGTGAGAAGGAGAGAGAGGAAGAATGAAGGAGAGAGAGAACAAGAGAGAGTGAGAAGGAGAGAGAAAGAATGAGAGAGAGATGAAAAAAGAGAAGGAGAGAGAGAGAGAGAGAGTGAGAAGGAGAGATGGAAGGAAACAAAGAATTGATTGAGCCAGAGGAAGAGGGGGAGAGAGAGAGCCTGAACAGCCTCTTGTGTCTGATGGTCAGCTCAGCTCAGCTCAGCGCAGCCTCATGGTGTGAGTGGCCGAGATTAGAGTGGTGGGCGGCGGTACCTGTTTGATGGCCGTGACTGTGATGACGAAGAAGAGAGGCAGACCACTGGTGATGGGACTGGTGGGAGTATCAATGATGAGCTGCAGAAAAGAGGAAGAGAGAGAGATGGGGAGAGAGAGATAAGGAGAGAGAAAGAGATAGATAGGGAGAGAGAGAGAGAAAGAGAGAGAGAAAGAAATAGACAGGGAGAGGGGAGCGAGAGAGAGAGAGATGGGGAGAGAGAGAGAGAAAGAGAGAGAGAGACAGAGAGATAAGGAGAGAGAAAGAGATAGATAGGGAGAGAGAGAAAGAGAGAGAGAGAGATGGGGAGAGAGAAAGAGATAGATAGGGAGAGAGAGAGAGAAAGAGAGAGAGAGAGATGGGGAGAGAGAGACAGAGAGAGAGATGGGGAGAGACAGAGAGGTAAGGAGAGAGAAAGAGATAGATAGGGAGAGAGAGAGAGAAAGAGAGAGAGAGAGAGAGAGATGGGGAGAGAGAGAGACAGAGAGAGAGATGGGGAGAGACAGAGAGGTAAGGAGAGAGAAAGAGATAGATAGGGAGAGAGAGATGAGTCTGATAAATAACTGAAACAGGCTAGGGCTTCATATTTGTACTGGCATTCCCTCACAGGCATACACTGGCCAGCTGAGGACTTGCCCAAACACACAGAGAGGAATCCAAGGTGTCCTAACCTGCACCAAGAATATGATGAGGAAGTAGAAGTTGGCAATCCTCCGGAACTGTTCAAACAGGTTCTTCGGGATGAAGTTCCAGAAGGTGTACTGGGGACGTGAGAGCAGGTGCAGGTGTTAACTAAAGCACTGCCATAAACGGCAAAAAACGCTCAACCCCCTCAAAACACACACACACACACACACACACACACACACACACACACACACACATTAACAAAAGCACTTCTATAAATGTCAAAATACCAAGCCCTCCCACCACACATATACACACACAGGGTTCTCAAGTTTTGAGCTCAGCTTGGAGTGAGATTTGGGGGGGGGGGGGGCACTCACTCACTAAAAATTGTGTGTAGAATTGAATAAAGTAAGTTTATTATTTACTAAGATGAGTGCGGTTTATAAATAGGAAAATAATTTTGCCATAAAGTAAGCTAGGCCTACAGCGTTACAAGTGTTTGTAGAAAGGCCTGATTTACACACACTATTAAAGTGCCATAAGTAGGCTGGTTTACCAAAATGACAGACAGTTGAATTTCTAAATAAAAATAATATTGGTGCAGTTTTGACAGTTTGTGTGTAACCCCACAAAAGCGTACAAACATAATGTGGTTGCAGGGAGGGATGTCCTATTTTGGAATCTTACCCTGATACAACGAACACTATTTTTTGATTGGCTGTCGGTGGATTTTTTTTTTTTTGATTTCGCTGGTGAGTGGTGCGCTAGTTCTGAACCCTGCGAGATATCCTCTCGTATCCCTGCGCTTCCACTAATAATTATGACATCTCTAGTAATATTTCTGCGTGAGAAATGCAAGGTGTGGCGTGTAAGTGTGTGAACTTGTGGAATTGCATGTGTCTCACGCCCATTGCGTGAGACTTGAGAACCCTGCACACATGCACACACCTCTCACAAACACGTACATATACACACACACACACACACACACACACACACACACACACACACACACACACACACACACACACACACACACACACACATTAACAAAAGCACTGCTATAAATTTCAAAATACCAACCCCACCCACCCCCCACACACACACACACACACACACACACTCCCAGGGACTGACTGAGTCTGGGCTTGTCCTATCCCAGAGACATGGGGCTGGGCCCAGGCAGAGAGAGTGCTCAATCACCTTGGACGAGATTATTCTGTTGTCGGGGTATCTCTGTGGGATGTAGGCCTCGGCTCCCGGCGGGGGTTCCTTATGCCCGATGTAGACCGTCCGATTGTCCACCCAGTTCTCCTCCCCCGTACACTACAGAGAGAGGGAGAGAGAGAGGGGGAGAGAGAGAGAGAGAGGGAGAGGGAGAGGGGGAGAGAGAGAGAGAGAGGGAGAGAAGAGAGGAGAAAGATGAAACCAGTTGGCAGAGCAACTCACCTGCTGTGCATATTCATTACACAAGCAGCATCAAAGGTATGAGATGACTCATGCTAAACATGCAAAGCCCTTTGCAGACACTAAAAGCCTCCACTCTCTCACAGAGGAAATCCATTTCCCCATGATTTACACTACCCACTGCGGCCAGTCAAAAGGCATACGATGCCCTTTGTGAGACAGGGAACACTCTGCTTGTACTTTATTGTACTGTGTATGTGTCTGTGTGTGTGTGTGTGTGTGTGTTTGTGACGTGTGTAGATGTGACAGCGCACATCAACTTTACACAAATGCTCCGCTGACGAGAACATGACAGGAGAGCTCAGACTGAAGTGCTGCTCACAATAAGCTGGTGTTTACACAGAGGCGTTGGAGGAAAACAGGGTCTGGGGGAGGAGAGAGGAGAGGAGAGGAGAGGAGAAAAGAGGTGAGTAGAGGAGAGAGAGGAGAGGAGAGGAGAGGAGGAGAGAAGAAGAGAGGTGAGGAGAGGAGAGGAGAGGAGAGGAGAAGAGAAGAGAAGAGAGGAGAGGAGAGGAGAGGAGAGGAGAGGAGAGGATGAAAGGAGAAGAGAGGAGAGGATGCCAGCGTGCCAGTGAGACGGGGGAAGAGTGCTGAAGAGGGGCCTTCAGCTGGTACACAACTTGTGCTTCCTGTCAGGGCATATTTGTGTTCCTGTAACAGCAAAGGCATTGTTTGCCATGCTCACAAGGGGCCAGCGAGAGAAAGAGAGAAAGAGAGAGAGAGAGAGAGAGAGAGAGAGAGAGGGAAAGAGAGATAATAGGAAGAGAGAGAGAGAAGAGGGAGAGAGAGAAAGAGAGGAGAAAAAAGAAAATGGGGACAGGCAGAAAGAGTGAGTGCACACACACACACACACACACACATTAACAAAAGCACTGCTATAAATTTCAAAATACCAACCCCACCCATCACACACATACACACACCTCTCACAAACACGTACATATACACACACACACACAACAAAAAGCAGTCCTTCCACGGAGGGCATGATGTCTAGACAGAGAGGGTTAAAGCGGAGCTAGTAATCAAGGATCTTTGGTCTAGAGTCCTCCTTCCTCACAGCAGTCAACAAGAGAGTCAGCTGGTAAACAATCTCCTCAGATCCCCCTTCTCTCTCTCTCTCTCTGTCTCTCTCTTGAATTTCCCCTTCAATAAAGTATATCTATCTATCTATCTATCTATCTATCTCTCTCAGACTTCAGTGCTGCCATGGTACCAACAGCAGCAGACTCCGAGGCTGAAGTCGATCGTTTCCACTCATATGCCATTTCAACTCACTTCTTCCACACAATAAACACTCAGCACGCTAATGTCCTCTTAGAGTGTCTGCACAATAACTCCTCTGAACAAACCGATGCTCATCAGGCTCCAGCAGGGCTTCAGTAGAACACCAGTTACAAAAGACAGGAAGGTGGCCGTCACAGGTTTGACAATCGGCAAAGGTGCTACAGCCTTATGTTATGATATGCTAGCCATTCATGCTGTATGTGACGCCAAGGACTTTATCTTCCATTCTCAAACGGAAGTCGGACTTTATCTGTTACCGATATGTTTGTACTTGTAATCTGCACAATGACAATAAAGTTGAATCTAATCAAATCTAATGTTAAACACCATGAAGTCACTTTATCAGTACTTGAACATCCATTAGCTGAATAAAAGGCTGCGTTTTGGCACAGGTCCAGAGTGTCATGCTTGAGCGTGTCCTGTCTGCGAGTTTGACATGCTCAGTCATCGGAGCCGAAGCCCACGCATGCACGTTCCCACACACACATGGTACACATGCGTAAGCCCCTCCCCTCTCGCAGAACATCCTGAGGCGTGTCATCAGAAAAGTGTCAGGCTGCTCTCCCCTGGGAATGGAACTTGCTTTGTGTGACAGACATGTGAGAGTCCTCCCTCCCTCGACCTCTTTCTGAACACAGACTAGCATCAGTGTGCACCATTGCCCACCCCTGCCCCTTACAGCCAGGCTACTAGCCACCATTGACCCCTACAGCCCTCAATTGAAGCATACTGTGATCCGGGCCCTCAATGGAAGCATACTGTTTGAGGAGCGTTTTTTCGAATGAACACGCCTCTATCATGTACGCGCACGCGCAAAACGGAACACTTCAGTTACGTCAGAGACTTTCTAATGAGGAGACACAGCACTCAAAACACCCTCCATAGAAATGCATGGGGCTAGTTTGTAACGCCAATATGGCCGTTACTACACATATCACACCCCTTCCTCGGCAAAACATCGACATGTGAATACATTGAGCCAACCATGTGGTGTGATGTGAATTCATTGAGCCAATCATATGGTGTGTTGTGAAGACATCTTCCCAATCATGTGTTGTGAACTCGCCGCTGGAGCAAAATTGGTGTCGTGAAGCCTTGCACACGCACATTTCTGCTGAATAGGATGCCCGAAGAGTGCCCAAAAAGTGTTGCTATATGGCCGCCGAGTGGAGGGACTTGCCTAAAATGACTTTGGTTACGTGCAAAACGGAACACTTCAGTTACGTGTCAGGTGTAGCCTGCCTGTCCAAGTGCACCATGGTGGACAGACACAACTAATCAGACAAAACTAATCAGACACAACTGCTGTAAACAGACACAACTAAACAGACAAAACTAATCAGATACAACTGCTGTAAACAGACACAACTAATCAGACACAACTAAACAGACACAACTAAACAGACACAACTAATCAGACACAACTAAACAGACACAACTAATCAGACACAACTAAACAGACACAACTAATCAAACACAATTAATCAGACACAACCAATCAGACACAACCAATCAGACACAACTAAACAGACACAACTAAACAGACACAACTAAACAGACACAACCAATCAGACACAACTAAACAGACACAACTAAACAGACACAACTAATCAAACAGAACTAATCAGACACAACTAATCAGACACAACTAAACAGTAAATAGTAACAGTCTGTCTGTCCATGTTGGCAAATCTACGATCCTCTTGGGTGCTGTAGTGTTACTGTCTCTAAAGAGCCTATATTGCTGTCAACCTCTTTGGCTCTAAGCCACACAAGCTTTACTCATCAGGCGGGGTATCATATGCAGAGATAAATCACAGGCAGCTCTCAGGCGTCACATAGCTGTGCTTGAGGGACACTGATGAGGATTTAGCTGTAGCTCTGTGACTCGTACCGTCTGAGGAACCGGGGGGCAGACAGGTGTGGAGACAGTTCATAACATTTGATTAGCTGTGACTGACGGGCGAATGGGAACGGCTGCCCAAAGATGTTTCACGGAGCAACACGTACGTACGTACGTCTCCAAATCTGCGCTGCTCAAGTTCCCACAATCCTCTGCTGCCTGCTAACCCCCCCACGTCTCCTCCCGTCCCCCTGCTGCCTGATTGGCTGGCTGACTGGGGTGGGATTACATCTGAGGCAGAATCTTAAGTGCTTACATAAGCTGGGAAATATTGCCTATTATCACTTCAAAGGCTATTTTTACCACAAGCGGGCCGAACACACCGGGAGAGGACAATGAACTCCTCCTTAAATTGGGATTGTTCCCTCTTCGCCTCTCATTACCAGAGATTTAATACCGCTCATTTTGGATTTAGCAAGCTATCCGAGGCAGTAAGCGTTTTAAAGCGGTCGGTCTCCAAGCGTGAGGACACTCTCAGTGTAATCTATACTCCTCAGCTGACAGGTATGAGGTAGACTCACAGATATTCACAATTTCATTATTTTGACTGGGCAAATAATACCTATAATACTATATTATTTGATTATATTTGCAATATCATTTAGCAGACACTTTTCTTCAAAGGAATAATGAGGAATAACATTCAAGCTACAATGCAAAGGTAACCTAAGGCACACACACACACACACACACACACACACAGTTACAATGCAGATGTAACCTAAGGCACACACACACACACACACAGACACACACAGACACACACAGACACACACAGAGACACACACACACACACACACACAGTTACAATGCAAAGGTAACTTAAGGCACACACACACACACACACAGACAGTTACAATGCAGAGGTAACCTCAGGTAAATATTCCCATGTAGAGAAGATCTTAGGTAACAATATCTTATGATTCATTTTAAACATTAAAGGCAGTGGCACACAATACTACTATCTAATAGGGGTGGGCGATGTGGACAAAAAATAATATCT
Source organism: Alosa pseudoharengus (assembly GCF_046254945.1). NCBI lineage: Eukaryota > Metazoa > Chordata > Actinopteri > Clupeiformes > Clupeidae > Alosa > Alosa pseudoharengus. Next base: position 7,218,113 of record NW_027468689.1, on the reverse strand, counting down.
CGATATTTTTTGTCATTTTGACGATAACGATAATTAGTCGATATCCTTTAAAAAAATGTTTTGTTAAAGTCTGAGTTACTTTACCGCAAATTATTTATGAATTGCATCATTACAATAATAACCAATAACCTAACCTGTGACTTTTTAACCAAATCAACCAATGCATTGTCACATATTTCCAATTCTGCCCCCACTTGGGTGTGTGGCAACGACATGGTCTAGCCAGCTACATTAGAGAAGATTAATAGGCCTACAGTTTCCCAAGAGAAAGTCTGAGGCTGAAGTTCCTTTCAAACCTTTACATAGGATTCACTGTAAAACTAAGCAGACCAACAGAGTACATATCAGTTATTTCCTTCTATGTTTTGTTTAAGAGCACTAGCCTTCCAAGAGGCTACCATTCCAAGTTACAGAATAGAAACTAATGCGTTAGCTTATGGCTAATGTATATGAGAAATCCCATAGAGATGCTAACGTTAGCATAATCGGTAAACGTAGATATTTACAGCGAACTTCAGTCCATTTACAAAAGAGTTAATTGAGAATAGTTCTTTGTTTACAACTGACTATTAAAATACTCAAAGGCTAATGTTTTCTCTCCATATAATACCGTGTAGGAAAAAACGTGACTGTCTCATCAATGCTACTTGAACAGATACTTGACAAAAGTAGCCGCATAAAATCCCAAGTAGGCTACTCTCGCTGCACAAAATAAACATTAGGCGTGCGTGGGACAATGTTGTGACCCACTAGTGATCACGTGACACTTGCTCTGCTGCAGCCAGGGGCTTCTCCCTATGGCTTCTCCCGCATACACCTCCTGGGAATGTATGAGTCTTCAGTGCGTAATTTCGAGTGTTTTTTCCCCATAAGTAATTTAAATACTCGATAATGTCAAATTGCACATCGTTAAAACAACAATCACAATATTATCGCAGACGATCGCAGACGATATATATCGCCCACCCCTACTATCTAATACTACCATCATGCCTCTACATATAAACTCTGTGGCCCTAGGGAGAGCCTAGCCGACAGTGGTGAGTGTGAGTGTGTGTGTGTGTGTGTCACTACCACATACGGGCATGACTCATACCTGTGGAGCGCTACCTGTTCAGTGTAACAGGCAGGCAGGCAGGTTAGCGTAAAGCAGTGAAAGATTCATGAGGAATGACTCATGCCCACAGTCACGTCTTTGTTATCAGGCCGAGGCCATGACCGTGTCCATGAGTGTGTGCGATTAAACAATGAGAGCAGTGAGCTCATAGACACACCCTGCAACCAGAGACCCACTGGGGCACTCGCTCCGCTCACTCGCTCTCCCCTGTCCAAACACACACTGACCACACAACTGCCCTTAGCTACTATACCTGTTAGGAGACCGCACACACAACTGCCCTCAGCTACTATGCCTGTTAGGAGACTGCACACACAAGACTGCACACACAACTGCCCTCAGTTACTATGCCGGTTAGGAGACCGCACACACAACTGCCCTTAGCTGTTAGGAGACACACAACTACCCTTAGCTACTATGCCTGTTAGGAGACCGCACACACAACTGCCCCCAGCTACTATGCCTGTTAGGAGACACACAACTGCCCTCAGCTACTATGCCTGTTAGGAGAAACACAACTACCCTTAGCTACTATGCCTGTTAGGAGACCGCACACACAACTGCCCCCAGCTACTATGCCTGTTAGGACCGCACACACAACTGCCCTCAGCTACTTACTATGCCTGTTAGGAGACACACAACTGCCCTCAGCTACTATGCCTGTTAGGGCTGCACAATTTGGGGAACATATCTAATTGCATTTCTTTCTGAAAGATTTTGAAATTGCAATTTTTCAGTCAGAATTAAGTCAGCTTCAGTACAATAATCTAAATTTTGCTTAAATAAAAATAAATAATAATGAAGAAAAGAATTGTATGCCCCATGTATAGCCCGCCCCCTGATTAATCTCCTAGCTGAAGACATTTTTTTTCAAAATCAATGTACAAATCTCAGTTAATAGGTGGGAATTACGGTTAGCACTTCACATGTCTAGACTGCTCCTCCTTTGTCACACAACCTGTTCACAACACATGCAAGCTACAGGTGTTACCATAGCTACCCTCAAGGACATAGCTCGGAGTGGGGTCATCCCTATGTTCCCCAGGTTCTATGTTCCCCGCTAGGGGTGAGGGTTAGGGTTTTAAAAAAGGGTCCTATGTTCCTCGGCCCCATACAATGCAGGGAACATAGGACCCGGGGAGCATAGGACCAGGGGAACATACTGTAGGTGCTTTATGTTCCTCTTCTCTCCTGCACCCTTTCATTCCATGCCTCTCACTCTTTCTCTCTCTCTCTCTCTCTCTCTCTCTCCCTCTCTTCTCTGGCCTGCGGTTACGAGGCTTAAGTCCGTAGAGGCCCAACAGCTGGTCTGTCATCTCTGAGCCTCCATAATCTCAACCGTAATCCTCTCTGCTCTGAGGACAGGCCACTCTACTCCACTCTATCTCTCTCTCTCTCTCTCTCTCTCTTCTCAGCAATCTCTGCCCCTATTTACTGTTGCTGTTGTGACAGGAATGGTGTGCCTGTCTCTTTAAGAACAGAAAAGCGAGACAGTTTTGCGTCAGTAGCGTCTCCACCCAAACAGCAGACTTTTCTCATGCGCACACACACACACACACACACACAACTTAAATTCTTGAATTTCCCCTTGGGGATCAATAAAGTATCTATCTATCTATCTATCTATCTACTTCCTTCTCTCACACACACACACACACACACACACTACTTCCTTCTCACACACACACACACACACACACTACTTCCTTCCATTTGTCATTGCTAAAAACACCTTTACAAATAATTTTAGCCCCTTCAACAATCACACTGGCAGTTTGGCAGAATGCTGACGACAGCCCACCATCCCTTTCCACAGCTAGAGAAGAAATGGCCTCCCTCCTCACTAGACCTCTGGAGTAATTAGAGGTGACTGTAAGCCTTTGCCAATGAATGAGATTGTGGAGCAAGAGCTTGACGTCCCATTTACTGCTGATAGATCTCATAGAGGGTTAACACAGACACAGACACACAGACACTATACACCACACACACACACACACACAGTTACACAGTGGGATAGGCCTGCCCTTCATATCGTCTACCAGCTGCTTAAACACTGAGACAGGCCTACGCTCTCAGAGGATCAGAAACCCACACAGGAGCCTAAAGTGAACCCCCATCGACTCCTTCCTTACGTGTGTTTATTAGTCCCACTGCAGAGATGCGCACACACACACACACACACACACACACACACACACACAGAGAGAGAGATTAAAGAGAACCCCTATCAACTCCTTCCTTACGTGTGTTTACAGGGCTTAAATTTCACAGCGGGATTGCGGGTATTGCGCATAATTTGTTCAAGTCCCACAACTCTAGCCATCATAATGCGAGAAATTCCCGCATACACTTTTACAGCCTGTCTGATGACGTTAATATAATCATGAAGTGGCGTGAATGCGGTGCTATTGACCGGACGGATCAACTACCGAGTTAAATTGAACATAGCCTCATGCAGACGCAGACACACGGGGAGAGAGAGAGAGAGAGAGAGAGAACCACTTTGCGCTTACGCAAATAGGCTGCGCAACCATGGCAAACTTTTACATCTGGAAAGAGCTCCTTGGTAACTATCCTGCTAGCTCAGGTCACGTCAACACTTGATCCCAGAAAGATTGTCTTCGACTTGTTAGTTTTTTGAACATTTATTGTATCTAATGACATAGAAAACATAATGATTTGCATCCATATATCCTTATGCACTATGCACAACTTTTATTCACTAACGACTAGCCTAAAACCGTCAGGCTGAAGGGAGGCTAATTACTCTCACGTATTTTCTTAAAGTGACAGGCACTCAATTACACCTACTTATCACCAATGTGCACTCAATTAGACCTACACACCACATTAAAGATATGCCTAAGTGTTATAGGTTAAACGTCAATATGAAGCATTCAAATGACTAAATATGTTTAGCTACTAGTAATTACTAGTAAAATGCTATACGTTAAAAAATACATTATTAACTAAATACACTCTATATGAATTTAAAAATATATGAAATAGAAACATATCACATAAGCCATCATTTTCAGCGTGTGTTTGTGTGTGTGTGGAGAGAGTCAAGCAGAATCTAGGATGTCCACTGTTGTGAATGATCCCATTACAGTATATATTACTGATGACGTCAGGGTGGTGGGGGCACCAAAATCAAACACTTTTTAAAACAAGTATCGAAGAAAATTTTTGAAAAATGAATTTTAAGGCCTGGTTTATTTGTCCCACTGCACACACACACACACACACACACACACACACGCACACACACACAGAGAGATTAAAGAGAACCCCTATCAACTCCTTCCTTACGTGTGTTTATTTGTCCCACTGCAGTTGCAGCCTTGATCATCAGCCTGGGGGTAGTAGTTCTGACCCATGGTCTGAGGGGGGACTGGGATAGCATGAGCAGAGCTAACGGAATGGAGCAGAGCTAACGGAATGGAGCAGAGCTAACGGAATGGTGCGTCTAACTAGGCCGTCACCGGGCAGGCCACCAGCAGCGCTCCAGCTGCACGTTCAAAAACGTGTTTGCGGTCCCAGCAGTGGCGCAACTGGCTGGGGCACCTGCACCGTACAGCGGCGACCCGGGTTCGATTCCCACCCCGTGGTCCTTTCCGGATCCCACCCCGACTCTCTCTCCCACTCACTTCCTGTCATTCTGCACTATCCTGTCAATTAAAGGCATAAATGCCCAAAAAAATATATACTTTAAAAAAAAAAAAAAACCTGTTTGCAAACCTGACTAGCGTACAGACACACTTTTCACACTTCACTGCTCATTTGGAGGTTTTGAGTCGATTCAAAAGGAGTGGACCAACAACACAGTCTTACATTTCACTTTCTGATTTGAAAACAAAAGCTGCAAAGCCTCTTGGCAGAGTCAATATTTTGTAATAAGCCCGCTCTAATGTACTGCCAAACTATTTGCATTGCATGGTCCCAAGAGAGTCCATCATAAGTCACAGATGACGGTGCAGTATATTATAGTGTAATCAGAGCGCTACCCGTCATCACTGGACCCTGCTGTGAAGCTATATTAGGGAGAAAGGTCAGCATGTCACAGTAACTAGAGTCAAGTCAATCAGAATTAAAAACACACACGTCATAATCACCTCCACGCTGCAAGAACCCCTCACACACACATAAGAGACACACTTTTCCCCTGCCTGTGTTGTCGTTTGTACACTTAGCTAAAGTGTGTGCTTCACCTCACTGTGTGTTCACTGTGTGCTGAGTGTGTTTCACTAATTCACGGATTGGGATATATGCAGAGACCAAATTTCCCTCACGGGATCAAAAGAGTACTTCTACAGTACTTATACTTACTTATGATTAACGGATGTTAGATATCTGGTAAATGGTCCTGGTTAGTGGTTCTTTGCATTTTAGGGGATTTCTATTCTAATATAACCTTGCAGTTTTGACTTAAGGCAATGTAAACTCATGTGGCCACACGTTAGTTCTCAAATTGGGCTAATCATTGGCATAACATCTTTTAGAAAAACCAAACATCTTAAGAATGCCTCCGCTCTGCTGATCAGGCATATAATCCCCTGCAGCCATTGCACACATAGCTGAACTCTTAGACAAGAATTCCTCCTGAGGTTGCTGCATTAGGTACGTTCATTTACAATACCTCTCAGGCATGTTACGTGGCAGGTTGTGTTATCGCTCTCTTGCTTTCACAACACAATAAAAGAACTGGAGTCATTTAGCCATGAGCTGGTCTAACAAACAGCAATGGCATCATTTTACCTGTTCCCATGGATGCAATATTTTATGCGCCACTGACACAAGTAATGTGACCTGACAGCATTTACTATGACTGGGAAAGACTTTCCACACAGAAATGGATTGTCTTGCTTATTTAGCTGGTGTTTGGTACAATTTACCCAAGATGTAGAACAGTCTTTCCATACATTTTTACACAGTCAGCCACACAATCCTGCTACAAGACCGCAACATTTATGGAATGAATTCAACCCACACACACACACAAAAACTGAATTCTCAAATTTGTGTTTGTCATGCTGTTTTTCCTCCTGATTTCAGTCTTGCTAACTCTTTCAGCCAAAGGGTCGGATCCATCTCTATAGCTGGCTCCACTCCTGACAAGCAGTCACAAATGCACACACACGCACACACACACAGCCAGCTCCACCCTGACAAGCAGTCACTGGCTCTTTGTGTGGCCACAGATAGGCCATTTTGCCTCATAAATATGCCATTGTCTCAGGCCAATCTCAGCAAACAACAGCACAACACCACCACAAACAAGACTGCAACACAGACTCCCCTCACACACACACACACGCACGCACAGCATGTTTGCTAAATAACAAAGACATGGGAGAGTGATAGAGAGTGCTTCTATTTTTTATCTGTTCATCGCTTCACCTCCAGAGTGGGCGAGGGGAGAGCGGGCTGTGTTGGGGTCATGCCAGATATGCCCTCGCCAACTCAATGTGCCCGCTGTGGCTCCTTTCATCCCACCGCCCACGTACCACACACACACACACACACGCACCACACACACACACACACCACCACCGCCGAAATGCCTCTCTGACTAGCGCTGCTGTCCCCAGGGGAACAAACGAACAAAGGCTGCCTCAAATAGTCATCATGTAATCAGAATCAGAAACAAACCCTGGGCTAAATATTTAGACGGTCGCCTCAGTCCCTTCTGATCCTCAGGTTGAAATCTATGGCAGCAAATCTGGCCTGCAGCTTCCATTTTGTGATTGCAGGCAGCCCTAAGTGCAAAAAGAATGTTATGGAAGTGGACTGTTGGTCTACTTATTTTAAACTAAGTACTGTATACGTATAGCTTAATTTTAGAGAGATACTCTTTTCAGAAATACACTAAATTAATTTATACTTGGCTCATACTGATAAGTATATCTAGCCCTGGGGTCTCCAACACAGTGCCCATTGGCACCCTGTAACTCGCGGGACACGCACCTCCTAATAATAGCCAACAAGTCGCCTGCAGATCACGCTCTATCGTCCATTGTGAAGTTTTTAATAGATATTTAATCGTAGACCAGTACCATTTTAAGAATGTATGTAGGCATACATCTGTAACATTAACTTGATATTGGTGATACCTTACAAATTGTAGCTGGGTTCAATTTTAGCATTTAGCCTTAACATAATGATTGATGGCAGAGTTGCAAAGGTTCGGCGTGAATTCCCTGCTACTTGAAAACAAAGAAGATGGATGTTGCTGTTGCTGTTGGCGAACAGCGTGACACAAGTCAAGCTTTTTTTTTAAGTTGGCAAAAGTTTGAACTACTGTAGCCAACTAGCTCCGCTGGTGGGAAAACGCATGGGACTCATGAGTTGTAGAGCTGTCCTATTGTATGCAGAGGGAATTTGAAAGACAACCGATTATCCCACCCCTCAGACTGAGCACTGCGAACGGTGAGTCCCCAGACCCTACATCTTGATGTGGGTCTGGCTCACCCAGATAGCAAATCATTTTGGCTTTGTTTTGGTATACATTTGGCCTCTTTGGGCTTGTTTTGGCACAGGAAAAGCTCCCTCTAAGTCTTTTGGGCGACCTGTGGCTTAATTATGATTTGCCATAATACATAAAGGGCGCCATGCAATTTTGGCTTAGTTATGGCCTATGTCTGGTTAACCAGCTGAAAAGTTCATGAGCGGGACCGCATCGCATGAGTTACGGGCGCACTTTGGCATCTCTCTGGCTTGCCAAAAGGCTGTGCAAACGCCGGGAATTTTGAACATTCCATGCCCAGAAGAGCCCCCAGTCTCACATCAGTTTGCCGGCAGACAACGTAAGGTAAGTCGCGTTTATTCTCATTTTAAAAAGACATTGTCATTGCTAACATCAAGTTACTCAGAATATTCGTTTATGTTATAAACGCCAGTCATGCCCTCCACACCGTTACATGTAAATAGCCTGTATGCCATATAATTCAGTGAGCCGATCATTGGCTACCTTTGTAGCATAAAACTGCATTTAACGTGCATGAAGGCATTTTAGATGTGAAGTATGGCAGGCTAAATGTATGTACGTTACCTTCGAAAACATCGAGAAATGCAAACGGGATCTGCAAGTTGTAGGAAATGAACATAGACAATAGGCTAGTAGACATTAAACAGTAGGCTATAAGATATTTAGGGGCAGGACTATCATATGCTTAGGCTACCTGATAAACCGTTGGCCCAACTTGTTGCTAACTCCTGGTTGATTGAAGGATCTTGCTTTCTAAGCAGTCCACCAGTGTCTGTAAAGCCACTAGCCCAAGTATTTAAAGCAGGTTGAGCACAGCCAACTGGGTTCCACAACAAGCTGTTTTACCAAAGAAATAAACCAAACAAACAAAATAAAACACACACACTCACACACAAAAATAGGGCTGGCCCTAGCACAGCACTCACAGGAAATTACCCAGTTACACTCAGTTTCAAAAGTTGAAGTCTAGTCTCCCCTGCCTAAGTAGTCTTGGTCAGCAGTAAGTAGACACCACCAGCTCAGGATTGCACTTCGCCCATAGACCACCAGAATTGCACGAAATTATTGCACTCGCCCTTATAGGAGTGAATCACTCAATGTTTTATAAATAAGTAGAACTATTGCACTTGCCCATATAACCTAATGTCATTAAGTTTATTCACAAATGTTACACAAGCGCATTTTTAAAATATGTAGAACTATTGCACTTGCCCATATAATTTAGTAACCTGATGTCATTATTCTTAAACACAGTCCTCCTTCCTACAGGCTACAGATAGATATATGTACATACACACATACATGCATTTAGGATTATTTAAAACTGCCTTTTAATGCTTAATGTTTTGTTTTTCAGCTCTTCTGCGTGATCTGTTGGTAAACCAACAAATTCTGCTGGACCAGCAGAAGACCATGATCGATCCGCATTCTTCAGGACCTCCACAAATCCATCCAGGGAGGTCAGATGTGCACCACCACCAGGCATACTGCTTATTTTCCCCTGGGGGATGAGGGGGCACTGGAGGTCTTGGAGCGCGACAGGCAAGCAGGGACCTTCACCAGGAATTGGTGAGCTCCTTTTGATTTCTCTTAGAATGGTATGCTGAGTGATTTATCAAACAATAGTACTTTTATTTTTAGTAAATAATACCACTGGTTCTTTTATAGGTCATCACTCTTGGATTGGCAGGGTCAGTGGATGTGAAGGACAGTGTCTGGCGCATACTGAAGCAGGCCGTTAGGAACAATCTGGCCAAGAAAATGTCATGGCGGGGATTGAACGGGAAAATCCCGTTTGAGAAATTACATCTCAAATCAGTTGTTATGGGTAAGCATTTAAACTGTTCATCACTGTTCACAAATATCCTGTTCTCGGCTCTGACATTTTTTTTCCCAAAGGCTCCTGTAGCTATAGGGATATCAGGCTGAAACCATCATTCAACTGTCAGCCAATTCTTAGTAGAATTTAACTGAACTCAAAGCATTTTTGCAATGTGGAAGACAACAGAACCTTCACACCTATCTTCCAGATGATTAGTTTGTTTGACAATGCTTACAGTTCGCATAGTGAAGAAGATTGTAGCATACATTATTGCTGTTTAGAATCTGTTAAATCACTGACACTGAAAACTTGTTTTGTGTATGTTCTCATTTACAGATACAGTGAGGAGAAATCCATCCTGCTTATCTGCTACAAACAAAGAAATTGAGGAGGCTGTGAAGAGGTGGTTTTACTGGGCTGGGGATAGGGAGGGTGGGAGGAAAAACCACCAGCTGCCTCCCAACCAGGAGCAACAAGCAGAACAGCTTTAATAAAACATATAATTTTAAAATATTTTGCTTCATTTAATTTTTTTTGCATAACACACAGAACCTAGTTTAACCATATAACTTAATATGAGCCTAGAATACTAGGACATAGTAGGTTTAAATAAATAAATGAATGAATAAATAAATAAATAAATAAATAAATAAATAGAAACACTTTGGGTCAGTTATGGCAACACTTTGGGTCAGTTATGGCATCACTTTGGGTCATTTAAGGCCTCTTTTCGGCAAGGTTTTGGGGTTTTGGCAACTCTTTGGGATATGTCTGGCTACATTTTGGTATTCCAAAATTGGTTTTGGCTGGGTTTTGGCCGCCTTTTGTTTTTGTTTTGGCACGCCTAATTTGGCCCAAATTTGGGCCGTACATCATCCCAAAGCTTTGCCAAAATGGCATGCCAGTTTTGGCCCAAATTTGGGCCAAAATGATTTTGCTATCTAGGTCAGTAGAGCAGCTCGTGGTTCAGCGGCCAAACGCAACGGGGCCATTTTGGGCGGTGGTAGTGTAGTGGTTAAGGAGCTGGGCTAGCGTGCAGTAGCCTGAAAGTTGTTGGTTCAATTCCCGGCTTCTACCGTTGTGCCCTTGAGCAAGGCACTTAACCCCAAGTTAGTGCTGGGCGGTATACCGGTTCACACCGTATACCGGTGTATATTTTCGTTATGATATGAATTTTTAATATACCGCCATACCGGTGCACCCAGATAGCAGACTTTCTGGCAGCACTTTGGCATACATCTGGCATGATTATGGGCAGCCATAACAGATAAGAAGGCGCCAGTAGCGTATGGCTGAATTATGGCATATTTCTGGCCAACCGTAGTGTTACATTAAGAGCGGGGACAGCATCTGATGACGCATACGGGCTGTTTGGCATGTTTATGGACAGCCAGAAGATGGGCGAAGAGCGGGACAGAGTTTTGGCATGTTTCTGGCTAACCAAAAGACTCAGCAAAGACCGGGAATTTTCAAACTTTCTACTCGGACAAGACCCAGCCTAGCCCCCAGTTCGACCAGCGATCGCAGTTGAGGTATGTATTATGTCTCCATTCATCTTTTAACTTTTACATTCAGGAAAGTGTATTCAATAACCTTGGTCAAGCAACTGTACAGCCTACTTAATAATATTTACATGTTATTAATTTACTCGTAGTAACATTGGATTTGCTGTTATTGTGAGACAGTTAGAAGCTAACGTTAGCCGTTCCCATGATACTGTTAACGTTAGATGCTAGTTCCCACGACGATATTCCTGCAGCTCTGGTAGCCTGTTATGGTTAATAAGGATTAGATAATTAGAACAAGAAATAGCAAATACCTGCCTATTACGAAACAAGATTGTGGTTTAGAGAGGTAATTGAGCCGATAGCCAGGGTTAGCGGGGAGCTCCCAGTTAGCTATATTGCCAGTTTTGTGGCCTCTTAAATTTCGGTGCAACATGAACAAGATGCATTTAACGTTGAGCCCCTAGGGATCAATAAAGTATCTATCTATCTATCTATCTATCTATTTTCATCTCATACATTGCGAAGAAATCGTTTAAATTCAAAGTTTGTACTGTCACCGACCTATGTTCCTATGGTTTCTTCGCAATGTATTCATTGAGTTAAATGTTTCTTTGCAATGTATTCATGAGTTAAAAATCTTGTTGTCACGGAAGGCCCTGTTCATGTTGCACAGAAATTTTAATTGCATTTTGTGTCTGTTAAGAGGCACAAAGACTCTCCAGATCATCCCCCTAAAACGTCATTTTGTACCCCCCTTTCACTGCAGTTAAACTAATGGTTTCCGGTTGTTTTCTGTTTTGTTCTTAGTGCATATTGGCATACAGTCAGCACCCAGCCATCCAGCCGCCCAGCACCCAGTTTCACAGCTACCCAGCCATCCAGCACCCCAGCCGCCCAGTTGTCCAGCCACAGGCACCCAGCCATCCAGCACCCAGCTACCCAGCCAGCCACCCAGCTGTCCAGCCACAGGCAACCAGCCATCCAGCACCCAGCTACCTAGCCGCCCAGCTGCCAGCTACCCAGTCATCCAGCACCCCAGCCATCCAGCACCCAGCTACCCAGCCATCCAGCACCCCAGCTACCCAGCCATCCAGCACCCAGCTATCCAGCCGCCCAGCACCCAGTTTCACAGCTACCCAGCCATCCAGCCGCCCAGCTGTCCAGCTACAGGCACCCAGCCATCCAGCACCCAGCTACCCAGCCAGCCACAGGCATCCAGCACCCAGCTACCTAGCCGCCCAGCCGCCAGCTACCCAGCCACCATCTGCCCAGCCATCCAGCACCCAGCTACCCAGTCATCCAGCACCCCAGCCATCCAGCACCCAGCTACCCAGCCATCCAGCACCCAGCTACTCAGCCATCCAGCACCCAAAACATATAATAAAGCATAATGAAATGTATTTAATTTTCCTGTGTTTTTTTACAGATACATACACATAATTTAAGTATATAGTGTATTAAGTATATAGTGAACCTAGACTATAACCATTAAATTACCAGCAATAAAGTCATAATTACCAGCAATAAAGTCATACAGACAGCTGAATAAGTTAAATAAATAAATAATATGCATCATTTCTATGTAAAAGCAAACATGTGGCACAATTATGGCACAATTATGGTATCATTTAGGGTCAGTTATGGCTACATTTTGGCTGGATTATGGGGATTTAGGATTCTTTTTGGGACTTTTAAGGCTATAGTTTGGAAATCCAAAATTGGTTTTGGGTGAGCTTTGGCCTACTTTTGGTTGATTTTGGCATGCCAAATTTGGGCCATTTAGGGCCCATACATCCACCCAGAGCTTTACCAAAATGGCAAGCCAGTTTTGGGCCAAATCTGAGCCATACTAATTTTGCTAGTGTTTCCCATACATTGACTAATCTGTGGCGGGGCGTCACAAAATAAAAATCGGCCGCCACAGATGAATATTCTATGTTTAATTTAATTTAATTTAAATATAAGGTCAAATCCTTGCATTGCCATTGAGCTGCGCTTTTTACTCACGCAGCCTTTCCTTGCCCCGCCCCGCTCTCTCTCGTAGCCCGCTGCCACTCCTCTGCATGTGCATTTAACAAAATATTCACGATTGTTGTTGCCACATAGAAGCATTGCATAGAAGACGTCTGGCTAAATTGCTATTAAATCCGCTTAGCATCGTGACCATGCTGCGCAAATTTGTTCAAAACTGCTGCATTAAAGCTAACTCTGCTAAGGTCTGATGACAACATAGTAGGCTACAGTGAAGAGACTAAACTAAGTTAAGTTATGAAATCAAGCAGTATCTCAAAGCTAACGTTAGAATACTGTTTGGATGTCGAATTTAGCATGCTTAGCCTACTTACAGCTGCTTGTCAATTTCGCTGAAGGGCTCATTTTATTGACTCTGACACTGAATGTTTGCAAAATCCCGATGTAAATGGAAAAGTGTTTTCCAAAACTCAAAAGTGCTTGTCCCAAGGAGAAGTACGAACCTTCATTTTAACTATGTAGAACACGTTATGAATTGCATCCACACATCAGCAGCCTTTCAACTGTGTTACAATCGCAAGGGTTCCCTCAAACGTCTTAAAGTGACCGCACCCCCCCCCCCCCCCTTGTCAAAGTCAGCTACCGCCACAAATTGAATCCAATTCTGTGGGAAACACTGCGGTGTATTTGATTAAACAACATTTGGAACGCTGCGCCGCGCGACAGTGTTTCAGACGGGACTTTTTTCACACGCACGCATGGTGCCACTGTGAGGGTAAACACAAAACACCTTAAGCTTTTCCCCTGAAGTATGACCCTTACGGCTTAATTTATCCTTAGGTAAGGGGTTTATTTAAGGGTGTTGCACAGAATAATACCTTAAATTGTTTCTTTAGTTAAGGAAAAACGTTAAGGGATACTGCATGAAAAGGATTTAGCCTACAGTCACGAAAATTCTATTGAGATTGTTCAACAGCTGTAACTAGCTGGCTAGTAGTAGGTCATAGATATATACACTAGATGTCGCCTTGACTACTGCTGTTCATTGGAACGAATGCGTCAATCGAGACGCCATCTTGCTTCAGTGATCCACTCCTCTATAATGCATTAGCGTCAATCTGGGCAAAGATCTAGCGAAAATAAAATCACCATAAATCGTCAAAATCTCAAGCAATTATCTAATTTTTTGGGTTGTTCCAACTGACAGGCATGTATTTATGGTTGAGTCTACAGAAAACTAAGCTTAAGACGATAATAAAGATACATTTTACCCGTCTAGCCCCATAGACTCCCATTCATTCTGCACTAGCTAGCGGCGGCCCCTAGAGGAACAATGAGTAAACTGCAACCAGGTTCGATACAATGAAAGTAAACAGGCTCTTCGTAGACAGGCTCTGGTTGAGGCCACATACCCCTCGTCTCGTTTACTCATGTAAGTTGTAATCTCACCAGAAGTTGCTGTAGATCTGTAGAACATTTACCTCTGCTACTACATAGGCTACGCCAGTCGTTACTTTTATAATCATGGGTCAGTGCCATGGGCAAACGAGATGTAGCTGAATTCATAAATGACAAAGCCATGAGAAAGGTGATTTTCTTACGTTTCAACAACAAAGAAGCCGATCTGCTATCATTGTGAGAAGTTCCCAAATTTGTCGCTAATCGCTAAAAAGGTTTTCTATCGCTGGGGATGGCCAAACGTCGCTAAATAGGTAACGCTGACAATACAGGAGAACTAGTTTAGCGATTCAGATCCCTGTACAAAGATTGCGGCGGTGTTGACGCATGCTGAGAAGCAGAAGGCGACATCTAGTGTATATATCTATGGTAGTAGGTGATGTCGTTAGTTAGCAACCCACCGAACACAGTGAAGTTTAATGATCTTATCATTCATCTCACCTTAAGAATATTCACTGAAATTATCCAGGTAGCAAGTAAAGCGTGTTATAGACATGCACTGAGCAATACTAGCTGGCTAGTTAGAAATTATCATGACTGTCATCAGTGCACCAAAACGAACTTTTTCGTTAATGTTTTGCCTAGCGAAGCTCATGGCAGGCTAACAAGACATCCACATCCACATGAAGTTAACGTTAGCCTACCACTAACGTCATGTAAACCACACAATAACAATACATTTCTGATAGGCCTATTTGACAGAGTAAGCATATTAACAGAGAGGTTTTGTTTTAAATTGTATAATTTTCAAAAAAGTATAATTATTGCAAGTTGCACTACTTTTTGTATTGGTTTTATACAAGATGTACTTGTGAAATTTGCACAGTAAAAGTTCTGTATTTTGACTGCAATTGTCTTTGCATTCTGATTAGATTCTTCATTAGAATCATGAGTGGCTCTTTGTAAACAGCATAATTTTCTGGGGCCATGCAAAACTGCATTACCACTAGTGTGGAGTTATTCTAGACAGTAAAATAGACCATCCTTAGTCAATGTACTGCAGCAATTCCTCTCTCAACCTGTAGAAAATGCTGTGAACATCTGATTATGCATGAAAAAAAAAAAATACCGTCATATACCGTGAAACCGTAAGAATTTTGAAAAATACCGTGATATACATTTTTGGTCATACCGCCCAGCACTACCCCAAGTTGATCCGGGGACAATGTAATCCCTTGTAATATAGCTGACATATGTAAGTCACTTTGGTCAAGAAGTGTCTGCTAAATGTAATGTAATGTTTTCAGGTGAGATGAGGAGATCAGACTGGGGTGGCCAGTGAGGCCTGCAGCCTCAGGTAGCACCTCGGTGAGATTATCCTCGGGGCTCACCAGAGCACTCCAGAGCACTCCAGAGTGTGATCAGCTTACTGCCGTCTGCAGAGATCTCAGCCAAGTTCAGGCAGGTGTGTGTGTGTGTTTATGTGTCTTTGTGTTTGGGTGGGTGTGTTTACTTGAGTGTCTCAGCCAAGGAGGTAGTAACCTCAATACAAGCTCTACAATCTTTTCCTCAGTAATTTATCTTTTACAAGCAGAGATTTATTTGCATATTCAATAACAGCTGATTAACATTCCGCAAAGTGTTTCAGTCTTTTATAATTCCAAATAAACACCCTGTGGTTTTGGAGCTATATGAAGTCCTAAGAGTCTTTCTGGGGGGAGGGGGGGGGGGGGGGGGGGGGGCGCCATGGAACGTATTCATGTGCCACACGAAAGAACATCCCAGTAAACAGAGTCACTTTACAGCAATCCAGTCTCACATGTCAACACAAAACTACTTCAAAACAAAACTTGAAATACGTGTGGTCAGACACCACAGGTCATTTTCCCACTCAGAGAAAAACAAAGCATATGGTGGAGATGTAAAAATGTTAAATGGATTTGTTCGATTAAGCAGTGACCTTCACTCCAGCTTGACTTAGTAAAGCTTCTCTTCACAAGGCCGTTACTTAATCCCAGCAAGCCTGTTCTCCTGGGTCAAAGCCCTTTTGTGCCGTTCACGTTACAAACACCCAGATCCAAAGCCCGATCCGTCCCATCCTAATGTGTCTGTGCTCATTCTTGGTCTACTTGCCCCAGGAGCTCCAGGAGCTCCATGTTCTCTGTGTAGGAAAGTCTGGGTATCTGGGTTCACACCTCTGGCGTGTTGGGACCAGTCAGTAATCCCACTATGCTGATGAGTGTTATTTAAAGTTTTAACAAAAAGCACCCTCCCAGAACGCTATTTCAATACACTAAATTATTTTAGAGAGAGCATTTGCACTGTATTCATGAGAGTGTGACTCACAGCAGCCACAGGTCTGTATGTGTATATAAGGGTCGTAATGTATAAGAAATTAACAACCCTCAGTTGTAGTAGTTTCACAGAGCATTCTATTTAAGCATTTAAAGCAACACCAAAGAACTTTTCATCTGTCGCACGGACTATTTGTCTATCCAGCACCGGCTTTGCAAATAACAATGTCCACAGACAAGGTAGAATATGTTGCATGATTTTATGAAAGTACGATGTATTGCGACATCAGATGCAAGTCAAATTTGTAGTTTCTCATGTCTCATTCCATCGAACTACAGATCCGCTACCCGATGCAGCAAACTTACATAGTGCGGTAATAGCCGATAGAGGGCCGCGAAGCGAATGCAGAAAGTGCCGTTCACCATGTTACGAGTTGATGAACCACTGAAACGATTTTGGAAACATTATTTTAAGGTACAAAAAACTCTTTGGTGTTGCTTTAAAAGGTGAAAAGCGCAATACTATCCTAAACATACAGGCTGTTGTGTTTATAGGTTTAGCCTTTTCTAAGCTGAGGCTCTTTAAAATAAATCATTATGTGATTCTCTACCAAATAAATAAATAAATAAACAAACAGTAAAACTGTCTTTAAAGTAAATCATTATGTCATTCTCTACCAAATAAATAAATAAACAAACAGCACCAAACCCAACGTTCTAATCTCTGATGTAATCTTGAGAGTTTGTATTTAATCAGAGTTGCTGGCAGACCTTCACCCTTTTGGTCCATGAGTGGTAGGCACTGACTGTAGGATACATCTGTAACTTGAACCAAACATATCAATGCAACAGAGGTGAGTGAGTTAATAACAGGTCATCATAGTCAATGTTAATGTCACATCACAACAATTCCATTGTTGGTTCTTCTTCTCTGTCCGCTGTAAGGCTAATAGGTCCAGCTATGGGGTTTGTAAGCCAGGAGAAATGTCTAATATTGATTAAGGTTTTAACTTTAAAGGCTCTTTATACAGTGTCTTGCACTGAAAGCCCTGTCTCCATTAAATTAAATCAAAGTCTCCTTGTTAGTCAGAGGCCAGTCCATTTGCAGGCAACTCTACACTGTGGCTATTCTTGACCTTTTATCAAACTCGGTGTTGGGTAAGGTTGCTGAGCAAGGCCATATTTATAGATTAAGGAGGAAAATGGGGTGAAAAAATCGATGGCGTGTTTTAGCGTTTGGCAAAAGCAGCTGTTTTTCTTTGTCATATTCGCTTAAGAGGCAGCAGATTCAGCAACAATCTGAGCCCTCACGGCCCCTCACGTCTATTAGCTCCCCCTGTTAAAAATCACTGGGATGGCATATCCCATAATAACCACTGAGCATCAACAAAAACGTTCAGAGTAACCTAAGGGCGTGTGCGGCTAGCATTTAGTGTCAGTTACAGCTGAAGCGTTTTAGCTCTAAGAGGCTCATATTGTGCTGCTCTGACCTGCTATAACAGCGTGCCCTTACAAACCCAGAGATCTGAGCGCTAGCACAGACACCTGCTATAAGAGCGTGCCCTTACAAACCCAGAGATCTGAGCGCTAGCACAGACACCTGCTATAAGAGCGTGCCCTTACAAACCCAGAGATCTGAGCGCTAGCACAGACACCTGCTATAAGAGCGTGCCCTTACAAACCCAGAGATCTGAGCGCTAGCACAGACACCTGCTATAAGAGCGTGCCCTTACAAACCCAGAGATCTGAGCGCTAGCACAGACACCTGCTATAAGAGCGTGCCCTTACAAACCCAGAGATCTGAGCGCTAGCACAGACACCTGCTATAAGAGCGTGCCCTTACAAACCCAGAGATCTGAGCACTAGCTCAGACACGAGTGCACGAGTGCGCTAGCTAGCCTGGGGCTCCCAGCTACGGTCTCATCCGCTAACAGTAACATGTGACCCCTCCTCGCACTGTTGCTCTCTCACCCATCCCCCTCCCCCACACACACACACACTCATCTAATGGAGGAGAGAGAGAGAGAGAGAGAGAGAGAGAGAGAGAGAGAGAGAGATGTTAATATTTCATGCCAAACACCATGGAGAGAGGAAAGCTGCACGGAAGTGAAAGGGAGGGAGAGGTGGAGCACAAGAGCCAGGGGAGCATGGGCATGTGTGTGTGTGTGTGTGTGTGTGGGTATGTGTGTGTGTGTGTGTGGTGTGTGTGTGTATGTGGTGTGTGTGTGTGTGCGTGTGTGTGTATGTGGTATGGGTATGTGTGTGTGTGTGTGTGTGTGTGTGTGTGTGTATGTGGTGTGTGTGTGTGTGCGTGTGTGTGTATGTGGTATGGGTATGTGTGTGTGTGTGTGTATGTGGTGTGTGTGTGTGTGCGTGTGTGTGTATGTGGTATGGGTATGTGTGTGTGTGTGTGTGTGTGTGTGTGTGTGTGTATGTGGTGTGTGTGTGTGCGTGTGTGTGTGTGGTGTGTGTGTGCGTGTGTCTGTGAGCCTCTGGGTGGCAGGGAGGGGGGTGTGTGTCTGTGTGAGAGAGAGAGACAGGGTAGCAGGGAGGGGAGAGGGCTGTGATTTACCCATGTGACTAAAGCCTCCAAACACACACACACACACACACAAAGCAGAGCAGTGCTTCTTTAACGAGCTGATAAGTGCTACGCAGAGTTATGGATAACTCAGGGGCTGATGGCTGGCCAGCTGCTTGGTCAGACTGATAAGAGGGGAGATCATCGCTGTCTGCCTGCGGAAGCCTGCTCTTAAAGAAGACTCCGTCGGCCAGAGAATGGCCTTTTGTGTGCCCTGTGGGCGGAGGGTGTGTGTGTGTGTGTGTGTGTGTGTGTGTGTGAGAGATAGAGTGTGTGTGTGTGTGTGTGTGTGTGTTTGTTTGTCGATATGTGTGTGTGTGTGTGTGGGTTGGGGCTACGTCAGTAGGGCAACTGTCTCTAAGCCAACCGCCTGTAATAAAGGCCAACCGTGTGTGTGTGGGATGTGGAAAAGGTAAGTGTGTGTAGGTGAGTGAGAGGCTTAAGAGGGAGTCTCAGTGACAGACAGCCATGATTGGAAATGCAGTATGGATGGGTCATATCACATCGCTATCCACACTGGTACAATTCCTCCCCGTGATAAGAATTGATCATATTGCGATGACAATGATACAGGTGAGGACATGATAAGAATTGTGGGCAGCTCTCGTAATATAGTTTTAAGCCTAGGGTTAGCCGATTCGAATAAATCTTGAGGTGATTCAGTGGGAGTAAGAACAGTGTTTACACACACACACACACACACACACAACACAGCTCAGATCTACTACACACACACACACACACACACAGACACACACACACAGGTGATGCAGTGAGTGTAAGGTGTCTATTAGGGATCGACCGATATGGTTTTTTCAGGGCCGATACCGATATCAATTATTACCAAAATAGGAGGCCGATAACCGATATGAAAAACCGATATGTCAGTTGTCAAAAAGGGGAATAGATAGTAAAGGCGATATGCTGCAAAAAATTCATTCAAAAGCATTTAATTATGCAAACTTTTCTTTCTTCTTTTGATACACAATTGTCTATCAACTTCCATCACATGTAAATCCTGTGTATGATATTAATCCAAGAACTGAGTGATAGCAATTATTTTCATTGACTAGGCCTACACAATGGGCTATGTGCTTATTAAGGGACCGGTCACAAAGAGGATGCTTTGCCATCGTGTGTGTGAGTGCACGAGAGAGGGAGAGGAAGAGGTGCATGCGTGATGGCAAGTGTTACGGTTGAACAGTTTAACAAAACAGTTTAAAAATAGTTTTTAGGCTATTTAAGCATGCAATTTGTGTCCATGTGTAGGCTACACTTTGGTGAGCCTAAAAGGCACGTTAATAGCCAGCTCAGGCCGCGATTTAGGATACTTCAGGTCGAATTAAATTAGGGCTGGCCCTGGGTGCCTGTAGCCTAGTCTTTTCTGACAGTCCGTTTCAAAAAGGAGCAACTAGACTTTTCGCTATCGCATAATTTAGAACTTGTCTACTATGTAGGCCTAAGCAGTGACGGACTGGACGGTCTGGCATTTGGGCAGATGCCAGAAGGGCCGCGGCCCCTCGTGGGCCGTTTGGGCCGGCCAATCACGGAGCGGCATGCTTGCCGGGTTTGCGCGGCCCATTTATCGTAAAGACGGTTTTACAATATCTCTCGGCCCACTATCAAGCATCAATAGTTACATGGCTTCGAATAAGCCATTTATCTCTACCTCCCTTTTCCTCTTCCACACATCTCGCCACGCACTGGGACAGCCTGAAAAAGTCTCCTCTAAACGAGTATACAGTCAAAGCGTCGGACTTTGATGATGCCGCGGAGATATAGGAAGATACAGAAATAAACCTGGTGAGCAAGAAATGTGCTACCTGCAAGAATTGTGCAATCTGTTGCTTTGGAGGCCTTTATGCTGATGGCGACAGAGAAAGAGGTCCTATAATGAACTTGGATGCTGATGACGTGATAGACAGGGTTGCGGAGAAGAGCAAGCTCCTTCGCACCTTGTTAACTGCATGACGTTAATTAAGACACGTTTGTGGAGAGGCTGCTCTGATGGGTTTCCCGTTTACCAACAAAACTAGGCCTACATTCGCGCACAGCCGTGGGGCAGAAGACGCTTGGTGCCACAACGTTATAAACTTGACTTAAATAGTCGGCTGCTGTAAGCTACAATTGTAATTTTTTATATACCCCTGGTCCCCTGTTGTCTCAATGATAATAACATCTCATTTCAGGCTATATTTCAGAGTTTGCCGTTCATTTGCATTAACATCGTATTTTGTCATTTTTGGCGAAGACATGCATTCCTTTAGGGATTTTGAACATATTGAACATTCTCTAACCATCGTTATTTCGAATTGGTGGAGTTTTCAGCACAGAAACTCATTTTGTTCTTTTCATGGAGAGCACTGCTCTATGCTGTTCTATGGTGCTTTCTGCCTCTTGCGCACGCATGTTTTCGTGACGTTGCATAGAAATCCATGTAGCCTATTCTAGGCTATTCTTTTTTCATTTTCATATTTCATATTGCATTCATTTTTTTGGAGTTGTGCATTGATATATCCATGTTCTTGGTTCAGTCTTTATGCATATTAAAGTTAGAGTTCATCACCAATAGGGCTACAAACGTGTTATGTCCATGCAAGTTATATCTGTGTGTTGCGGGCACATGCACGCGCGTGCATGCGCGTCCCCGTGTGGGCCGCTGGTTGGTGAAAATGCCAGGGCCGTTTTTTAATCCCAGTCCGTCACAAGGGATAACGTCCGCCGAGGTGTCCCGTTATTCACAATTAATGGACGAGGTAGAGGCAAACAACTCCCGACGCGCAGCACCCGAGTTTGTAGGCTAACTAGTAGCCTAGGCTAAACAGCATATCACTAACGTGCATCTATCGGGAATTCGCTAAATGAAGGAAGTGGGTGCTTTACTTATTGATCCGGATCAAAGAGACAATAGCGTCCAAAGTGGTGTTTTTGTAACTTCAGTGTAGATGATTGTGATGCATTGCAACTTCAGCAATGTAATGTACCTTCCTTACCTTCGAAAAATAGCTCCGTACAGCTGAAGTCCATCTACACTCTGCCTCAGTGAGAATCCTAAACTTTCTCTGTGTTCAGTCTTCGATCCTGATTGGCTGCATTCGTGCTAACTAAGAAATCAGATGGTGTAGTGGGCGGGACAATGCTCTCGACAGAGTAGCAAATGCAGGGAGTGAGAGACGCTTTACAGACAAAGTAGCGTGTTTCATTCTTTATCCATTTCAATATCGGCTTATCGGTGGAAAAAATGACCGATACCAATTATTATAAAAATGCTAAATATCGGCCCTAATAATCGGCCCGGCCGATAATTGGTCGACCCCTAGTGTCTATATATTTAGTGTTGCTGTTAACAGCGTAGAACAGACACCAAAGACTTCCTGTCCAACCGCCCACAGACTCCACCCACAGGCTTGCTCACCTCTACTCACAAGCCCTCCCCACTAGCAGAGCCGGTGGCCAATCACGTATCTCTTCTAGGAAAGATTAGAACAACAACAGGAAGTGAGATCACTGCAGCTCCAGCGGATCCCAAAGCCCATCGTCCCAACACAGCCTGTTTACATCACAGTGACCATGCGGTGTTCTGTTCAGGTACAGATACCCACGCAACCCCCTTACCCCCCCACCACACACACACACACACACACACACACACACACACACACTGAAAGTCTGAGTCATGGTCCACTCTCCAGCTGTGCACTCCATCTGTTCCAGACCTGCTTCCCCTCAGTGCTGCCCAACACAGCTCAGATCTAACACACACACAAACACACACACGCTCAGCATAGATCTACTACACACACAAACACACACACATACACACACGTACATCACAGCTCAGATTGACCACACACGCACACACACACACACACACACACAACACAGCTCAGATCTACCACACACACACACACACACACAGTCACACACACACACACACGCACACACAAACACACACACATGCTGCACAGCTCAGATCTACACCACACACACACATACACACAACAAACAACACAGCTCAGGTCTACTACACACACACACACACACACACACACACACACACACACACACACACACACAAAACACACACATTGCACAGCTCAGATCTACTACACACACAAACACACACACAACAAACAACACAGCTCAGATCTACTACACACACACACACACAAAACACAGTTCAGATCTATCACACACACACACACACACACACACACACCATAGCTCAGATCTACTGCACACACAAAGGCAACACAGCTCAGATCTACTGCACACACATCAGCTGTCTGTGTGTGTGTGCATGTGTGTGTGTGTGCATGTGTGTGTTTGTGTGTGTGCGTGTGTGTGTGTGCGCATGTGTGAGAGATAGGGGTTCACTAGAGCAGAGCAGGGCTGCGTTGTGATCAGAGTGTGACTGCTCTCAACTTTCATTTCCCGCTCATACAGGGCTGACGTGACATATGGTGAGCCCTGCCGCTCCAAGCACACACATCAAATATTTACACACACACACTGTCTCTATTAATCATCGGCCTCCATGACACACACACACACGAAAAATATAAATCCACAGGTTCTGGGTAGTCACTAGTCACTTCATCTGACTCATCCAGAATACACACATTTTTAAAACATGATTCTACAATTTGCATCTGGTCTCACACACACACACACACACACACACACACACACTCTCCTGCTGATCTGGGATTGTTTTCTGCTCCATTGAATATAGGGCTGCAGCTATCGATTCTTTTTGTAATCGATTAATCTAGCACTTTATCGATCGATTAATCGATTAATCGGATAATTTTTTTTTTGCATTTTTAAACAACCAAAACAAATAATGTATAACAAAAATGACATGGCTGTAAAATGATCAAGCAATTGGCACAGAGGTATTTATTCTAACTCCAACATTTGGCTCCAAAACTAAGCCCATTTATTGCAATTTACCCATTTAGTGTTTATAAGTGCCAGTACCAACAATTAAATAATGTTCAAAATGCTCTCTGTAAAATTGCAGCCTCTTGTGCATGACTTAGCTGAGCGAACAAAGCTGTCCATACTATGTTGTGAAGTGCTGGGAGGGAGAAGAGGGAACGCAATTTAATGTATTAATATGCACAACTAGTTTCATGCTGTAATCTAGACTTGACATCAAAGTAAATATCTGTTTTATGTAGATTTCTACACCTGCAGCATTTACCATTAGGCTACTAACAAATAATGTTACCATTAGGCTACTAAAAAATAGCCTACCATTAGGCTATAACAAATAATTTTACCATTAGGCTACTAAAAAATAATTTCTGGGGTGAGCCTATTTGCTATGGTAACCCAGCAACCTGTGTGTGTGTGTGTGTGTATGCACACGTGCGGTGCGTGAGGGAAGATGAGGGTGCATGCATGCGTGTATAAAAATGGGTTCTTTTTTAGGCATACTGTCTTGCAATTGAACGTGAATAAGTTTACTACTTAAAAACATAAAAAGCTAAACATTATATCACGACATCGCTACAAATACAGTATGTGATTGAAATCAGCCAACATCAACGTAGGCTATACGTAGATAGATGATATATAGGCTAGAAAGATTGATAGTGCCTACTTTATTTATTGACGCTTGGTGAAACAGCATGGAGTGCATGTTTTCGGTTCAGATGCTTGTTCTTTTCCTTTTTTGAGTATGTAATGATCCCAAAACTTTACTTGAAAACTTTACACATTCTCTGCCATTTATGGACATCTTGACTCCGCCATCGCGCCAGCTAATTCAGAACATAGACATAATCTATGATTCAGAATGTATCACGATTCACGCGCTAGTGGTGTGCTTTCCGAACAACGGTCCGTGTGGAACAATAAAATCCCTGCGCGTATAGTGCGCGTCATAGGAATTTAACGAGGCTTCGAGGCAGGGTTTTTGCCTCGAGTAATTTTTGTAATCGAGTTATTCGAGTAACTCGATGAATCGTTTCAGCCCTAATTGAATAATATAGACAAATGCATATGACAATGGGGTCTGAACTCTGCAGCAACCGAAAGGAAGGATGCTCTCGGGCCACACACACACACACACACACACACACACACACACAACACTGTGAAGGATGCTCTCGGGCCACACACACACACACACACACACACACACACACACACACACACACACACAACACTGTGAAGGATGCTTTCGGGACAAAGGTCAGCTGTGCAGAGATGAGGAGAGGACACACTGATCACACAAAACTCATCACGTAAAACGCAGCAGCAGCAGCAGCAGCAGCACCGCACGTTTACACACACACACACACACACACACACACACACACACACACACACACACACACACACACATTACAAATCCAATCTGGACCATAAACATGTGAGAGGAGAGTCCCCGCCCCAGGGCTCCGCCATGGACCGTCCGATCGGTCACGTTTCGAAAATGTGACCGTGTGTGTGTGTGTGAGTGTGTGTGTGTGTCTGCGTGAGTGGTGGAGAGAGAGCGAGCAAAGGGGAGAGAGCACAGTGATGTTAATCTGTCTGGCTAGTGGCTATACACACACACACACACACACACACACACACACACACACACACACACTGTAATCCTGTCAGAGCAACAGCATCCAACTCTGTGCCAAACAAATAAACATCACACACTAGGCACAAACGAGCACTTCTAATGCGGCACAGTACAACTGCAGGCAGCAGCTGAGAATGATTGCGACGGCAGTGGGTAGCTGCAACACTAGAAAACACTCAACCTGTGTGTGTGTGTGTGTGTATGTGGGTGTGTGTATATGTGTGTGTGTGTGTGTGTGTGTGCAGTGAGTACAGTAGCTGCTACACTAGAGAACACTCAACCTGTGTTTGCGTGTGTGTATGTATCTGTGTGTATGTGCGTGTGTGAGTATATATGTGGGTGTGTGTGTGTGTGTGTGTGTGTGTGTGTGTGTGTGTGTGTGTGTGCAGTG
>NW_027468689.1:7066952-7186952 GCF_046254945.1 Alosa pseudoharengus | reverse complement strand
AGTGGAGAGAGGGTACACACACACACACACACACACTGGCTGTAGAGTGGATACACACACACACACACACACACACACTTGACACACTGGCTGTAGAGTGGAGAGAGGGTACACACACACACACACACACACTGGCTGTAGAGTGGACACACACACACACACAAAGGCCGGCTGTAGAGTGGACAGAGGGTACCACACACACAGGCTGTAGAGTGGACAAAGGGTACACACAAACACACACACACACACAGGCTGTAGAGTGGACAGAGGGTACACACGTACACACACACACACACAGGCTGTAGAGTGGACAGAGGGTACACACGTACACACACACACAAAGGCTGGCTGTAGGGTGGACAGAGGGCTAATTAAGTCCCCTCATTACATTCCACAGCAGCTGCCTGCAGCCCCCTCAGTGCTTGGCTCTCATATCCAGCCCACTCACGTCCATGATAACGTGGCTTCATGAGCTATGTGATGCTCTGCTCTCATATCCAGCCCACTCACGTCCATGATAACGTGGCTTCATGAGCTATGTGATGCTCTGCTCTCATATCCAGCCCACTCACGTCCATGATAACGTGGCTTCATGAGCTATGTGATGCTCTGCTCTCATATCCAGCCCACTCACGTCCATGATAACGTGGCTTCATGAGCTATGTGATGCTCTGCTCTCATATCCAGCCCACTCACGTCCATGATAACGTGGCTTCATGAGCTATGTGATGCTCTGCTCTCATATCCAGCCCACTCACGTCCATGATAACGTGGCTTCATGAGCTATGTGATGCTCTGCTCTCATATCCAGCCCACTCACGTCCATGATAACGTGGCTTCATGAGCTATGTGATGCTCTGCTCTCATATCCAGCCCACTCACGTCCATGATAACGTGGCTTCATGAGCTATGTGATGCTCTGCTCTCATATCCAGCCCACTCACGTCCATGATAACGTGGCTTCATGAGCTATGTGATGCTCTGCTCTCATATCCAGCCCACTCACGTCCATGATAACGTGGCTTCATGAGCTATGTGATGCTCTGCTCTCATATCCAGCCCACTCACGTCCATGATAACGTGGCTTCATGAGCTATGTGATGCTCTGCTCTCATATTCAGCCCACTCACGTCCATGATAACGTGGCTTCATGAGCTATGTGATGCTCTGCTCTCATATCCAGCCCACTCACGTCCATGATAACGTGGCTTCATGAGCTATGTGATGCTCTGCCATGAATTATTAAGGGGGCTCCGGGAGGACAGACATCACACACACACACACAAACACACACACACACACACACAAACACACACACACACACACAGCTGGGTGGTGCCTTCCTGCCCAGGGAGGACAGACATCACTGGCGGGCAGTCGGCTTCAGCTTCACTGGTTCCATTCATGAGATAACTCTGGCCGGTGACAGATGTACGTTTTAAAGGGGTGCCCCTGTACAGTCATAAAGCAAGTATGATGACGCCATTGTACAGGAAGACAAACAAATCCTATATTTTTCAATGTATTCCTGAAATAATGGCATGTAATTAAATTGCTTTTCTCCATCTATCAAATTAATAAAACGTTACTGGCATGATGAACTGTTTTACAAAATAGGGCCGGTCTGAGTGTCTGAGTGGGTTTTAGCGTACGCGTGCTTTTACCATCTGAGGATCATATCAGAGAGAGCACTGGTCTGTGAATGCCATTCCGTATCTGAGATGGGTTAGAGACGAGGTCTTTAACGTGCCTCCAGTTTTCTTTCTACTTTAGATAACAGGAAATGGTGATGATCTGCCCTCTCAGCACTTCCCCCCCCCCATCCTTCTTCCTCCCTGCCTCCCTCTCACACGCTGCCTGTGTCCATTACACACACACACACACACAGCTGGGTGGTGCTTTCCTGGCATTTACAGGGGCAGCTCACACTTGATAACGAGTCCTATTTACCTCCACCATGACTAACAGCATTGGCGTTTCAACACTTGGGGGGAAGGGGGAGGGGCAGCAGAGGACAGATGCCGCCTGGTAGAGTCAGTCACCTGACCAGTCTCTGACCAGATGGTGGAGGGGGGGATGCTGGTCAGCTGACCCTTTCCTTGAAGGGATAATCGTCTTTAGCGGGTGAGGGAGCAATGCTGCTAATTACCGAAGCCTTGCAGAGCCAGGGCTAGAGGTGAACGCTAGTGGTAGAGACCTACAGCCTGTAGTCACACGGCAGACACGGCTATGCCTGGGAGATATCAGGATTTAAACGGCCCGACAGAAACAGAGGTGTCTGACCTCAACACATGTTTAGGAATTTATAGACACCCAGACCTTAGAGATAGAGCATGGGAAAGATCTCATCTGTGTATTATACAGTATCTGTCTACGAATGCCTAGATTCTCAAAATACTACAGTTGGCTTCTTTTGGTCGCATTTTCTCACTTCCCAAATGCAGGTGTGCAGCTGTTATTATCAGTGTGCACAAAGACACACTAACACACTGTAGATAAAACACCACAAATTGCTGAACTAGCCTATAAAGCCAAAAATACACCCCTCACCTGAAAGAGTTTTCTCCTTGAACAAAAATAGCGCCTGAAATAAAAAAAGCTAACCCATAAAAAGACAACAAAAAAAAGTAGAGAACGCACTAGACTGCCCATTGTCTATCTGATCAACCCAAAGTCTCTGAGCTGCAGACTGGACAGTTATAGCAGGTATTTCCATCCCTCCAACTGGGAATTTACACCAGAGCCATTTACAGTCTCATCTGTGTATTATATCTGTCTACGACTGCCTAGATGTAGAGCTCAAAGGGAGATGAGACACTCAAGAACGTGGGCTTCTTCAGTCGCATTTTCTTACTTCCCAAATGCAGGTGTGCAGCTACTATAATCAGTGTGCACAAAGACACACAAACACACTAGGGATTAAACACCACAAAATGCTGAACTAGCCTAAAAATACAATCCTCACCTTAAAAAGTTTTCCTTGAACAAAAATAGCCCCTGAAAAAAAAGCTAATCAATAAAAGGACCACGAAAAAAGGAGAGAACGCAATAGACTGCCATTTGTCCACCTGACCATACCAGACCAACCCAAAGGCTCTGAGCTGCAGACTGGAGGGTTAAAGCACGTCTTTCCATCCCTCCAACTGGGAATTTACAATCAGGAATTTAGAATGCATTAGAATCAGTGTATCAATTTACACTGGCAGCCCTTTATGCGCGGATAACGGCTGTTACAATGAAAGGAAAGTGTATTATTATTTCACTTCTATTTTTAGAGTGTCTGTGAAGCGCTCACAACACATTGTTGTGTCACGTTACAGAGACGGAAGTAGTGTTAGTGTTGTGTCACGTTATAGAGACGGAGGCCGTGTAAGTGTTGTGTTATAGAGACGGAGGCCGTGTAAGTGTTGTCACATTATAGAGACGGAGGCCGTGTAAGTGTTGTCACATTATAGAGACGGAGGCCGTGTAAGTGTTGTCACATTATAGAGACGGAGGCCGTGTAAGTGTTGTGTTATAGAGACGGAGGCCGTGTAAGTGTTGTGTTATAGAGACGGAGGCCGTGTAAGTGTTGTCACATTATAGAGACGGAGGCCGTGTAAGTGTTGTCACATTATAGAGACGGAGGCCGTGTAAGTGTTGTGTTATAGAGACGGAGGCCGTGTAAGTGTTGTGTTATAGAGACGGAGGCCGTGTAAGTGTTGTCACATTATAGAGACGGAGGCCGTGTAAGTGTTGTCACATTATAGAGACGGAGGCCGTGTAAGTGTTGTCACGTTATAGAGACGGAGGCCGTATAAGTGTTGTGTTATAGAGACGGAGGCCGTGTAAGTTGGTTCATTTACGTTTCACTCTTGCTTGTGGTGTAAATTCTTACTTCATGTCTTGCTTGTGGTGTAAATTCTTACTTCATGTCTTGCTTGTGGTGTAAATTCTTACTTCATGTCTTGCTTGTGGTGTAAATTCCCAGTCACTTGCTTTCTGCTCGACTCTTCCAAGACCTGGAGACTGGGGATGTCATAGCCCCACCTGACACAGGCCAGTGCTCTAATCCAGTGCTCTAATCATGCTCTTTCTGAATGCTAAGATGCCCATTGATCTGTGGTCTTAAGGCACACTCTCATTCCTGTACAGTATGCCTGAATCAGCACCTGTGTAGTGCCCTCTGAATAACTCATTTTTTATTTTCCTCTGATTCACTGCTTCTCTCTGCACATCAGGGTGCGCTTACACGGTACACACACGCAGACCGCTCGAGAGCCGTGGTGGATTCGTTTGCACTTCAGAATGTGTGAATGGGCCCTAACAGGCCAGCAATGCAGCCATCTCGACAGTGTGTCACGGTGGCTGGGTTTCCCTGACTCAGCTTACTGCCGACACAGTGCCAAGTCCACAATTGAGCGCTTTAAATGATTTAAACACATAGGTTTTCATATAGATTGCAGCAAAGTAGTCTCAGGCACTGGCCTAAAATTCAAAAGTTCTAGGAGGGCACATGATGTGTGTGTCATCCTCATCACAGAATACATACACACACACACACACAGTATCAGTTCTGCTTCTGGACATCTGTTCAGATAAAAACAGATATGATTCTGAGTACAATATTTTGAGTCCATTTTGATGCTCACATTCTTGGCAGCATTTAGATGTCTCTCAGCACATCAGAACCCTTCTAAATCAGAATGTGAAAGATTGGGCTTCTCTTTGAATGGGCTTTTCTCCTACAACTCTCCACATCTCCCTGGTCCTGAAAGGACTGGAAAGGGCCCACAAGTTATGACAACCATCCAGGTACATCGTTTCTATGAGATCTTCAGAATCATTCCAGTGAATACACCAGCTGACTTGCTATTGGCTAGCCTATAGTTTTGTGCTCTGGTTTGGCAATGCTGTGAAAATATCAAAGCAACATTTATCACACCACATCACTAAATACGGCACCAAAATACTGTGCAAAACAGCTGCTGTGATGTACAGTAGGCTACCAGGCAAGTCTGTTAGCTAGCTAGCTCGCTAGTCTTACAAAGACTTCATGATGCCTCTTTAATGGTCCTTCAGTCCCACAGCTAGCCCACATGACCAGCTGGGCCGTTCTGTTTGATCATGTGACTTCTCCCTGCCCTCACGCACGAGTCAACATCAGCCGAGTCACAGGCTGCAATAGAGAGAAGCTTTCATCATTTACTATTGAAATGTTCATCTTATCATCTGTTCATTTGACAATCTTTGGGTTCTCAGGTTAAATTTGGTGCTCTGGATCATTCATACCAGTAACCCAGTAGTAAACCAGTAGTAGACCAGTAGTAAACAAGTGCATACAAGAGTTTTACTGGCTGCAAACACATACAGGAAAACATCCTAATCCTATTTTTTTAATTGTATTTCAGGTAGCCCAATATTAATTAGTTGTGTTGTGTTGTTTTGATGAAGTAAAAACAAATAAAGTAACAGCCAACCGACTGCAACTCCACAAATATTACCAGAACAAAATGAAAAACAAGTAAATTATGAAAATTCATACGTATAGCTTTTTGGAACCAAATCAGTAGTCTAAACAGTGAGCAAAGCCACATCTTTAGCAGAGTGCTGAAGGTATAACAGCTGTAGGAACAGCAAAGCCACATCTTCAGCAGAGTGCTGGGCATAAAAAAAAAATTTCTTGGGTTCCGGTTTCCGACCGACCCTGTCAATTTATGTGCGACCCAAATTTATTTTATGAGCTTGGGGAAGAAATAACACTAAATATATTAAATAAATCCACAAATAAAAGGCGAACTATAATTACATTAATTACCCCTTGCGTTATGTATAGGGATGAGCGTATTCTCTCTTTCACAAAGTAGCCTGTGCACAGCTGTTCACTAAGACGATTGTTTTCGTCACTTATCAAGGCACTCGCAATTTTGTCCAAACACCGCAACTTTTTCGCAAATTTGACCAATCATCGTAGTTTCACCGTGAAATTTCACCTACCACAACAGTCCCTCGCGCAGAATATTGAGCCAGATGGCACACTTACTTCTGCACCTTTTGCATATGACACCAAAGACTGCCCTAACGTGTTCGTTCCTCTACAGTTTTGATGACAATAAATAGAAGGCTAACGTTAATGATCTGCTTACTTGCATCTCTCAACCTGGTGTTGCTAACCTACCTAGGCTATGAAAGTAAGTTAATTAAGGCCTACTTGGTTTACTGATTTTTGAGTAGGCTATGCAACCCATTGGCAAACGTTTACCTGGATATGTCCTTTTAGCTTATGTCATGTTTGCTAGCTTGTGGGCTTAGTTTGAGTAGTGCTACCAAAATCATAGAAATTAATAAAATTGCAAGACATTTACCTCTTCTATGATCCAATAATAATTTCATTCGAGTTGTTTTTTTTAACATTTATTTTAACTAATGACATAGAAGACATTCCCAATTGCATCCACATATCGTAATGCACTATGCAAAAAGTGATTTACACTCGTAGCCGAACACAGTGAGATGCAAGCCTTCCAATCCACTCAGAAATGTACTTAGGCTACTCTCACGTCCTTAAAGGGGCAGGCAGTCAATTAGACGTACACCACCAATGTAATGACATTAAACAGAAGTGTAGTCAAATAGTTTAAATCAAAATGAAATTACTAGATACTTACTTGGCTATTAGTAATTATGCAGGCCACAGACTATGAATTATTAAAAAGATATGAACTTAATATGAATTACAAAATATATGAATGTATTGAAACATATGACATGATGCCATCTCTTTAGGTGACTGTCTTTTTTGGACAGTTCTACTATAATGCTTTGTGAATGACCTCAGTCAAAGCATTTTCACAAATAAAGTAGGCCTACTTTGATTTTCTGTAATCCTTACTGTTTACCTTTGATTATCCTTTTTAATAAGCATCAAGATTATCAGTGTGATTTTGGTCTTACTAACCTTAATTGCCCTAAATTTAAACTATTTTTGCAATTTTCACTTCCTCCCGCAATTTCTCCACAAGAAACAGCTAAAATCACCGCAACTTCCATCCAGGCATTTTAGGTCGCAACAGTCTCAAAAAACCTCGCGAAACCCTGGTGGGATTGATTTTCTACCTATCCCTTACTGCCACTGAAAAAAAAAAAAAAAAAAAAAAAAAATTCCCTACCGACCCGTGGCCTCAACTGACAACCAACAGGAACCAAACCCTTTTTTTTTTTATGCCCAGCTGTAGGAACAGCAAAGCCACATCTTTAGAAGAGTGCTGAAGGTATAACAGCTGTAGGAACAGCAAAGCCACATCTTTAGCAGAGTGCTGAAGGTATAACAGCTGTAGGAACAGCAAAGCCACATCTTCAGCAGAGTGCTAGAGGTAGGACAGCTGTAGGAACAGCAGACTCAGATGTTGCTCACCTTCCTCAGCAACATCGCGCCTTATCTCCACAGCTCCACCATCTCTGAAGGGCTCTCCTCACCACCATGAAATGCAGCTCCACACACCTTCAACACGCAGCCATGTCCATGGCAATACTCGGCTAATTTATGATCACGGCTTAGTTCCACTCCTGCCTCTCCAGTCCCGCCTCTCCTTCTCCTCCACGACTCTGTCCACATGAGCCAAGTCGGGTAAAAAAGGTTGGCCGCTCTCTTAGCTGATCTGTCTGACTGTCTGACCCCCCCCCCCCCCCCCCTGTTCTAAACCCGACCCTTTTGTTCTCACATGATTCTCAACTGATCCTGTGCTAGAAGAAGAAGAAAAAAAAAACCCAGAGGCACTCCCAGACCAGACTAGACAAATGGGAAACCTAAAACCCTGGATGAGAGTGAACCACACAGAAAAGGTACACAAGGGTGTGTGAGGAAAAACACCTTGATTTTGTCTGGTGATTTAAGTATCATCACTTTTGGGGGAGAGATGGTATTATACTGCATACCCTCAGTTGAAAAAGGAGACAGAATGAAAATGAAGCGGGTAAAAGAGAGGGTGGGGGGTAAAAGAGAGGGTGGGGGGTAAAAGCAAATAGGGAGGAAATGAGGGAGACAGAGACGAACAGATGGTTGAGGTGGAGGCAATAGAGGCTTGATTCTCTGGCACAAACACATCTCACAATTCCCATCAGTGTGTCTGTTTGTGTCTATGTGTGTGTGTCTGTGTGTGTGTGTCTTTGCCTGTTTAAGGTGACAGGAGCAGCCAAAGCTGGCAGGACTTTGATCAGATAGATTCAAACCTTTTCGGAGCTTGTCATTATCTGCCCCAGTTGCCCGGGCGGATAGCAGTGCAAAGGTACACGAGTCCTGATGATCGGGGTCAGGGGCACGCTGGGCCAAGCTGGCATGCAGGCCCGCCCCGTCCCCCCCTCCATGGGACCCACTGGCACATGAGACACCACCCTGCCTGTGTGCCCTTCAATGACCTCAGACAGGAGGGAACTAAAGTAGCCCGAAAGGTCCCTGCAGTGTCAGTGTGTGTGTGAGTATGTGTGTGTCTGTGTGACTGTGTGTGTGTGTGTGATTGTGTGTGTGAGTGAGAGAGAGAGTATGTGTGTGTGTGTGTGTGTGTGCGCGCATGTGAGAGAGAGAGAGAGAGTGTGTGTGTGTGTGTGTGTGTGTGTGTGTGTGTGTGTATGTGTGTGTGTGTATAATGTGTGAGTATATAGTGTGTGTGTGTGTGTGAGAGAGAGAGTGTGTGTGTGTGTGTGTGTGTGTGTGTGTGTGTGTGTGTGTGTGTGTGTGTGCGCGCGCGCATGTGTGTGTGAGTATATAGTGTGTGTGCGTGTGTGAGTATATAGTGTGTGTGTGTGTGTGTGTGTGTGTGTGTGTGTGTGTGTGTGCGCGCGTGTGTGTGTGTGTGACTGAGAGTAGCAGTCAGGGGACTCCTACTCTTCCTCTCAGTCACAAGTGATTTACTGTATCCATTACCAGGAGAGAAAAAAATGTGCATGCTACTAGGAAGTGAGTGTGTGTGAGTGTGTGTGTGTGTGTGTGTGTGTGTGTGTGTGTTCGCTCCTAGGAAGTGCCTTGTTTGTAGACACTTAAAACAGAACTGAAAGGCACTCACTGCCTTTTAGTAGACTCGCATTCGTTTTCATTACAGTGTAATGTCAGGGTTTCCGAGACCAACCGAGGCTCGGCCACTAACATGTGTATAACCCGTGGATCAGAAAGCACAGAACAGGTTACTATAGAGAGAAGTTGTGTGAGAGACTTTAAAAGGAGAAAAAGAGAGAGGGAGGGAGAGAGAGACAGAGAAAGAGAGGGAGGGAGAAGGTGGGAGAGAGAGAAGAGAGAGAGAGAAAGAGAGAGGGAGAGAGGGGGATAGAGAGAGAGGAAGGGGGAGAGATAGAGGGGAAGGGAGAGGGAGAGAGAGAGGGAGAGGGGGAGAAAGAGAGAAAGAGAGGGGGAGAGAGAGACAGAGGGAGAGAGGGAGAGGGGGAGAGAGAGAGAGAGAAGAGAGGGAGAGAAAGAGAGAGGGAGAGAGAGAGGGAGGGGGAGAGAGAGAAAGAGAGGGGGAGAGAGAGAGAGAGAGGAGAGAGGGAGAGAGAGAAAGAGAGGGGGAGAGAGAGAGAGAGGGAGGGAGAGAGGGAGAGAGAGGGGGAGAGAGAGAGGGAGAGGGGGAGAGAGAGAAAGAGAGGGGGAGAGAGAGAGAGGGAGGGAGAGAGAGAGGGAGAGGGGGAGAGAGAGAAAGAGAGGGAGAGAGAGAGAGAGAGGGAGGGAGAGAGAGAGGGAGAGAGAGAGACGCTTATTACAACAAATTAGTGAGCATGAGAGGTGCCCATCATGGTCCGCTTCACTCTCTCTCCATTAGGCAGACAAACCCTCTTTGAGCTGGAGCATTACATCATCGTGTGTGTGTGTGTGTGTGTGTGTGTTAGCACGAGATGGACCATCTCCATGAGATACCATGGCACGATCCCCCCACCCCACCCCACCCCCCAACCTAACCGTCCCACTGTCCCAACCACACGACATACCAATGGCAGAAATGACACTCAGCTGCCATTGGTGCACTACTCCACAAAGAACCATGAAGTAGTTTGGGTCTCACTCACGAGGCAGCATCAGCACAGACCCCAGCTCTCTGCTATTGTATTGTTGCTATTATTGCTGTTTTATTACTTGTAAAGCACTTTGGGTCAACTGTAGCGCTACATGTGGTATTAAGAATATGGTGACTTGACTTGACCTGACTCTGTGATGGTGCGGGGCATTGTGTGCTGTTCTGCTACGACCCCGTTTACGCCTAGAGCCTTTGAAGTCCACTTGAAGAGGGCCTCTCAGCCACGACCACGTCAGGGCACAAAGAGGCGATGAGTGCTTCAGAAGCCCTGCGCCAATAGGCCTCGTTTAAAACCTAGTTAACTGGAATGGGTCTTCAGTGGACCTCGGCCAACGGGGTACTGTACAGTCAGATATCATTTTCTGACGGCCATAATAAGAGATCTGCCCTCCTCAGCACTCCAGGACGACTTCCTCTCTGACGAGGCCATAACCCAAAGAAGAACATTACAGCACCAATGTCCACAGACACACACACACACTCTCACACACACACACACACACACACACTTCATATCACATGCATCATAGTTTTGGGGATATATGAGGCAATTGATCAAGCTTATTCGTTTAGTCTATTTTATGTCCAGAAAAAAAACCCCCTGCTGGTTGGAGGGAGACGCCATTAGTCTGTGTTTCCTCTTGGATATGTCAGT
Source organism: Alosa pseudoharengus (assembly GCF_046254945.1). Classification (NCBI taxonomy): domain Eukaryota; kingdom Metazoa; phylum Chordata; class Actinopteri; order Clupeiformes; family Clupeidae; genus Alosa; species Alosa pseudoharengus. The sequence goes on along the minus strand of NW_027468689.1, from coordinate 7,176,260 downwards.
AGTAAATATTGATCGCCGCGAGGAAAGAGGCAATTTTGTTATACTACAATAGTTAGAACTACAGGAGTTTAAAGAGGTAAACGCAGGTTAAGCGCAGATAAGGCGCAGATGAGGCGCGAGTCCATGCGTCATTAAAAACATCTGTTTTTACAGCAGCGTTCTGGATGAAGACACGGACATGTAGGCAGGGTCTTTTCATGAGCCTCAAATGTAACCACTCTAAATAGCTGCATCGTATTTCAAAGCATTGGCCTTTTCAACACTGCAGGATGTTAATCCTTTTAGAATTGCTAATATGCTTGTTGAAAAAAAGCACAAATGTGCCATTGCAGTAACCTTTTTCAAGGAGCAGTCTGCATGCTATGGTGGTCGAAGTAAAAGCAGTTTCACCTGTGATTAATTATTAAGTGTCCGATGCAAAGGCTTTCATTTTGTTAAGTAGACTACCACAGGGGAAAAAAAAACTACACTATGGTTAATCATTAAATAACAAAAACAATAGATATTTCAGCCACCAAGATGAACTCTTAATCTTGACAAAACAATAGGAGATGTGTGCTGTTTTGCAGGAGGCCATCAAGAGAACAACACAAAATGAGATTAGCATTGTAGATAGAGGAGCGAGATTACCAGTGATCGCCGGGGAGACAGGAGAGATGTAGGGATGCTGCCAGTGATCGCTAGGGAGACGGGAGAGACTGTACCCTTCGCAAAAAAAATTTGTGTGTGTTTGTGATTTCCCAAGACACTTCACACTCTAAAAAGGCCCTCCCAAATCAGTCGAGCTATCTTGTTAGACTCAGAGATCTGAAGTAAAGATCCCGATGCTTGATTAACTGAATGACTTCAGATACTACCCAAACAAGTGCAATGATAGAGTTGTTGTCGGAGAGGGAAAGGAGAGGTGGACAGGAGAGACAGAGGAAAAGGAGAAAATAAAAGAAAGAAAGAAAGAAAGAAAGAAAGACCGAAGAGAACACTGTGTTAGCAGTGTGGAAATGGTGTGCTCGTTTCCTTCTCTCCTGTCTCTCTGAATCACCACTTAGAGCTTGCTCTTGTGAAGGCGAGCTGACAGGTCTGAAGAAGACCATGTATTGTGCTCAAACTGTGCTTCTGAAATGACAATTTCACTTTTTCTGCATCAAAAGGAAAGCTCGGTTATATAAGAGCCCACAGCGTTACCCAATCATAACCGATGCATTCAGAGGAACACTGGAATAATGGCAATGATGCTTTTCAGGAAATAGACTTCCTTTAATATACCTTTAATGTAGACTTCCTTTAATATGCCTTTAATGTAGACTTCCTTCAATATGCCTTTAATATAAATTGACTGCCTTTGATACTATAAATAAATCTGACTTGACTTGACTTGACTAAAACAAAAGTTGAATGTAATAATTTGTATATGTCCTTTTAGTAGAATACATCCAGTTTACCTTATCCTCTCAAATAATGAGATTGCATTTCAAAGCTTGAGATGAGCAAGAGAGTTGGCATGGTCCATAAGCTTATTTATCTCATGGCAACAGAATTTAGTCTATGAACGAACCATACAAACAACAGCATTATGCCGCGCTTCATTTCAAAAGAACTCATGCTACAAATAAAATAATATATTGGAATACAACATTCTGAATATGCTGATGATGTTAAGAGAGAGAGAGAGAGAGAAATGTATCTATATTTCTACCGCAGTGTCACAATGTCGAGGTAGATTCAGGGACACTTGAATCATCAGTGTATGTGTGTTTTAGCACTGGTAGGGAGCCTACTGTCACTTCACAGACCACGGCAACCCTATGTCCCACCACCACCAGCACCCAACCATGTATACAGTACACACATAGGCATGCATTCTATTCTCTCTTTCTCTCTCTCTCTCTCTCTCTCTGTCAGAGAACACCAAGTACACAGGGTGGTGTCTACATTCCACTGATCAAGATGAACTGGGTTTGAAACTGGCCCCTCCCCACAACCACCATGCCCACCAACGGCCACTGGTTACTTGGGTCATATCTGCACGCAAATGCCAGCCAGGTCAATTTCAGATTAACTTCTCATGTGCAAAGCTGCTTCTCGACATACATGTCAATAAACCTCAACACAACGCAACACTTTACCTTGGCCCTGGACACCAATTAAGTGTCATAATGTCTAAGTGTACATCTGTCCGTAATATTGAACTGCAACAATTCTGTTTACTTATGTTTATAAGATGCAATTCCACCAATGTATCCTAAGTGTCAATAATGGTTTGTATATCAACCATCAATCATATGGTTTTGATGGGCTGAAATGAAGTTTTCCCAAGTTAAATAAGTATTTGTAAATTTGTAAATGGCTTTCACTGAAACAGTAATGCTTTCAGTTTGATATATGATAACTAAAGTAAAATAAATGTAAACAACGGAGGTTTTTATATGTTACTGTAAATTAGGAGCCTTGACTGTAATATGTTATGAAATGCTGTATTGTCACCGAGGAGGGAGAGCTTGGGACAAGCACATACTGTGTTTCCACACTCTGAAACATTCTGTCGTCACGCTGCACATTCTGTCTGCGTCGCCGCCAGAGATTTGTTTTTTCTGTCAATGCGTCCGCTTGCAGGTGTTCTCATGACACAAGCAGTGGCCTTCAATGGTAACTGTGGGGGTTGCCGCCAACATTGTGCATATTTACCTTTATGTGAGAGAGTGACTTTAGTGTGTGTGTGTGTCTGTGTGTCTGTGTGTGTTGGCTGCATATGCCTTAAAGGTTAATTGAAATATTCACACAATTGTACAATTACTTACCAAACCTTACCAATCTCACAAAATAATAGTTATTTGTATTGCAATTACCACAGCAAGTTGTAGACTTTGACAACTAGATCGGTGTGAAACCTTTCAGCTGTCCCCTTGCAAGCTGCAAACAGAAATTATGCAGCAACAAGCCCTTTGAGTATTTCCCACTGACAATATAGGGCAGGCAACCCTTATATTGACCATACAGATGGACCAATATACCAAAGCAACTGGATTATGTAATAACTATTTACTATGATCGGTTTCATTTGAATCAGAGCTTTTGCCATGCTTGAATTCATGTTAGATGATTTTTAAGGCTATAAAGTTATTTGTTCAACGGGCACAAATTTCCATACAATGAAACAAGATCTGAGATAACATCAGCTCAGAAAACTATGCTCATCTGTCTGAGCTTGTTGGGCTTGCAGTAACAAGTAGTGAGGAGAACCTTTAGTTGGAAGTATTTGACTATGTAATTATTTATAGGGATTTTAGTTGTCTTATCATGTTATTACCAAGATCTTACTATAATATTTGGTTATTACTGTTAGGCGAGTTACAGTAGTTCTTCCACAGTGGCATAACCCTGTAGGCTACAGACTTCAATATTAACCCGCATTTGCGGCTGTTTGTGAACCGTGGCTCAAGTGAAACCGGTGCAACACGCTGTGTGTGAGTTGGGCTTCTAAGCTAGTTACATGCCAGTTATTGTTAAATGGCCCTGGGGTGACTCGCGCTTTCCGTTTTCACTTTTCAAACCGCAAGCCGTTGTAATCAGCGGCTTCAGCCTGCATAGTGTTTCTGCAATACGAACTGTCATTTTGTGATTTGGTAAGGAATTGTAAGCACCCTTCATCATATTCAGTTTAAAAAGACCTTCCGCTGTAATATCACGGAGAGCGTTGTTGCTCTTTTTCTAATGACCAACAAGTTTGCATTAGGCTACACGGGTACTCATTCAACAACGCAAAATGCTAACGTTCCAACAGGCTATTACTTACGTATCTGCTGATGAGGTTCCGAAGCGTGCTAAAATCCATTCTTGCGACAGGTGCCAGGTGGTCTTGCTCTGTCTTCTCCTATGGGCTGATCTGAACGTTTGGGCTAGCTAATTTTAATTTTCACTCTCCGTTCCATGACTGTCGAGCGGTCTCCCTTTTGATTCAAAAGTGACAGTCCAGATGGCTATTGTATTTTTCCTATTTGTCTGTAATCAACAGCTATAAGGTAACTTAGCCTAACGACTCGAAGACCGAGCGGATTTACAATTTGGACTTCGGTAACACACGGGCATCTTCAGACTATTTGAGCGGACAACGCATTGTTCCTTGTTCGAAAGATATATAGAAACGTCAATGCACAATCACTTCTTCTTGTCAACTGCCCCCTCTTGCTATTTTTGCGTCCTCCTTCTCCCCTCACCTTCCCCGTGCCTTCAAGCCGTCGCGACTCCCAGCAGTGGCCACTGAGGAGCTTTTCTCTCGTTCGACGTCACTGTTGCCTCAAGCGCCTGCGCACTTGTATGTCACACCCACTGGAAATTTTAATTATTGAGGCATGCACGCCCCATACCGCTTGGATATTATAACCAATCAATTAATCTTGCCGAATCTTGCAGATTACTTATAGACAGTTAATAATATCCTTTACTCTATTATTTATTCAGATTTTACAAACTATAGTATGGTTATAGAGCACACATTTGGCATGGACTGAGGCTACGTGCATACTTAGTTTAGGCCTATGTGTCTGGTTCTTAGCAGACGCTTTTGTCCAAAGAGACAACAATTACAATAAACATTGTTATCAAACATATTTAGGCTACTTCATGTGCTTCATGTGCAAATATTGACTTCCATGATTAGGGTTGGGTATCATTCAAATCGTAGCCTATGGATTCTGATTCCAGTTTATCAAGTCCTCATTTTGATTCCATTATGTAAAAACAATGTGGAGATAAAATGTAAATATATCTTTACTTCTTATTCAAGGTAGGCTAAGCCTAAGGTTCAGAAGATGAATATTTTTGTACTGATCCACAGGCATATGCAATAAAACACAAAGGCCTAATAGGCTGCCTGCTGATCAAATGCAGACGTTGTTTTGGTCTCTATAAGTCTCAAAATAGGTGACAAACTCTTCACTTGTCTTTGTTTGCAATGTTAAGGGGCTATGTTTAGGAATTAATTGCCAAATGAAAAAACAAAACAAAACAAATAGCCTATATTTCTGTTCTACTCATCGGTTGCAGTTCTTTCTTATCAATTTTACTCAATTCTAATATTTTGGGTCATAATTCACAAATTATTGGAGTAGATTTCGTGGCAGATGTCGCAGATATTGTTAATAGCCTATAGTGACTGCATGTTTACATCATAATACTTTGACGGGTAATCAATTAGAAAATTAGGCATAGTAAATAAGATTTACTACTTTTCCCAGGGAATTGGGCCCACTCTAGAAACCGTGGAGACGATGGATTGATTAATTGGATGAATTGATGGATGGATGGATGGATGGATGGATAAATGGTGGTTTGGTGGTTCATAAAGTGTTTTTTTGAATATGGCTTAGTACAAAAAGTGCAATGAAATTAAGTTAGCCTATAGGCCTACAATACCTCCCATACATTCCGAATTAATATCAGTGAGCTGAAAGTAGCAATAAATAACATAGTAAGAATATTAACATCAATAGAAATAAAAATAGACAGCGGCACGGTAACTCTATAAAGAAATGTAAAATAAAATAGATTTATTTACATGCATAAGCGATCCTGTTACTGGTGGGAACAACTTTCAGTAGGAACTGTGATCGTCCTAGGCATTTTCTCACAGGGCAGTATTATCAGAGCGTTCCTCTGTGCTTTGGTCTGCGGTCGGAGCTTTCGGCTTTCGGCGGGTTCAGTTAAAATGGCGCTGTTGCCAGGAGTGCCAAACCAATGGAGGAATAACGAAAGTGGATAGAAGCAGGCATATTTGTCTCTGTTAAAAAGATACATCATGGCAGCACTTGATCAAAAATCTCCAAACGTTCTCTTGCAAAGTCTTTGCTGCAGAATCACCGGGAAAAGTGAAGGTAACCGAAACAGCCAGTTAGCAAACCAACAATTGTCAATTAGCCTGCTAGCCAGTTAGCCAACTTTGAAAATGCATAACGTTACAACGTTTATGTTAGCTTGCGAGCTAATCCTAGTTTGACTCCTTCTGCTTAGCCGATTGGCTAGCAACATTTTATGCATGTTTTCAGTCAATGTTTTGCAAGTGTGGATGGATTGGCATGAATGAAGCCATAGTATACCAGCGAGTAAATATGCTTGGTGAGGAAACTCTTTAGAATCCAAGTGGTGATGATGAGGGAATTGCTAGGATGGCTAACTGGCTGGCAGTCTGTCATCAGCTAACGTCAAACATGAAGCATCCATGAGAGGGAAAGGCCCTATTCACTTCAACACTTTGGACTGTTTACAAGAAGTCTTGAACTTACACATAACGAAAAGTCATTCGTTTGTGTTAGCTAGCTGAATAGCAACATGCGATGTCTTCTTTTATCATGGCTAACGTTGCGTGATAATGTTACATGGTCGTTTGTCATCAGGTGTCTTGTGACAGTGGTAGCACGTTACAGTCTATGGTAAAGGGAGGCTTCTTAAACAGCTGCAGAAGGAACGGCAGCTGCTGAGTTTTTTTTATTATCGGACATCGTTGATTGATTGACCTGAAAGCTAGATGAATAAGATGCTCATTGATGGATCAGCTAGTTTTACTAACGCAGGAAATAATTGTGTCCATTGGTCATTTAGTGCCCTCCTGAAATGTGTTGTGTAATGCTTATGAAGTAATGAATAACTTTTAGTAATCTGTCTTTTGTATCTCAAGATATACACCAGTCTTATGCCTTCCTCATGTTTTGTTTTTCTGTTACCTTTCCAGTTTGACGTAGTTGTATGTTTGCTTTCAGCTGAGGTCGCTCACCAGTTCCAGTATGCTGTCAGGGTGATTGGAAGTAACTATGCCCCCACCATTGAACGGGACGAGTTTCTGGTTTCAGAGAAGATCAAAAAGGAGTGTAAGTGGTGTTTTACTTTTCCCACCATAAAATAATCAACTTAGTCTGTCCTGAAGAAGAAACGAGTGTTCTTTGGGACACAGGCCTTGTGCCAGATGATGTATGTACTAGTCCATGATAATGTTTTCTTTTGGCCCTTTGTCATTCTCCTGCAGTGATGAAACAGCGGAGAGAGGCAGATGCCGTTCGTTTTTCTGAGCTCCATCGCAAGCTACAGACCCAGGTGAGCCATAACAGAAGTTTACTGAGAAGACTCTCCTGACTAGGGCTGTGTAACGATACAGTCAACAGACGTTTTGGTTCGATATACAGTTCCGGGCTCACGGTTCGATACATTCACGATACAGTCTATCTTGACTGAAATAAAACTAGGATCTCAAACTTATTTATTTCTTCCTTGTGCAACATGCACAAATAAAATATAAATCTCTCAAAAGTGTGCTTTACCCTTCCTTGTGCAACATGCAAAAATAAAATATCAATCTCTCAAAAGTGTGCTTTACCAAATTTCATCTTAACAATGTCATCACATTCTCTCTTCAGCTGTTGTTGCCCATTTCCAAAGCTCAGTTTTCACAAGAATGTGTGTGTTTTAGGCCCAGAAGGAGTAGATACTTTGTAATAGACATTTGTCATTTTTTGTGACTTTCGATTTGTATTTTTTTTTTTTTTATTGCGTTGCGACAGTGTATTGTTTCCCCCCCTGCTCCTGACATGAGGCTCTTAAGCATATTGTTAAGCAGCATTTGAAGGCTGTCTTTTAGGTCGGGCTGATGAATTTATAGACCCTTTCAACAATAAAAACAAAAACAATGCTTGAACGTTCTATTTGGTTCCCAATCTACTTCCTCTGCATTAACATATGGAATGTTAAAACGGAAGCCTTGTGGGGCCAACTATGATGCTGATAATGGAACTCTCTTGAAAGGGTCTATAAATATAAATTGGAGCAGCAACGCTGTATAGGCCCACCATAACATGTCTTTGTTCATGTCTAGGGTGTGCTGAAACAGAAATGGTCAATCCTGTACCTACTGCTGAGTCTCTGTGAAGACCCACGCAAACCATCCAGCCGGGTAAGAAAAAAAAAAGTTTTGACTTCGACATCGTAGTCATAAAACCTCTCAGTGTTTTAAAATTCATCATTGAGATCTCAATTTAAAAGAAGTGTAATCTAAACCATTAGGTACACGCAATGACCCTAGTTTAATTAATGGTTAGTTAATGGTTTAGTTGCTGCTAATGTGTGTCCTTAGGCCTGTCGCGATATTCAATAAATCAATTAATCGCATGATAATTAAAATTAGCTCGATCATTTTTCTGGCCGCGATAAATGCCATTTGCATGCTTGTTTGTTTTCCTCGTCTCTCTCTCCCTCTCTCTCTCTCGGGTCCTTAGAGTAACGATGAGTGAACCTCATGTCAGTCACTTGTCAGTCGCATGGTGTGTGGGGAGGCGGGACTACTGGCGTAGCCTACCACAGAGTGCAGCTAAAGAGCCGCGTGAGAAGTATACCGGTAGGCACTAGGCAGAGAGAAAGCTAGTTGCGAGTTCGAGTAGGCTACGCCTAATAAAGACAAAAAAGATGGAATTGGTATCTAAGCCAAACGCGACAGCTGCAGTGTGGGAGCATTTCGGATTTAAACCGAATGCCCGTGGTGAACCACTGGACGTGTGCGAGTCGGTGTGTCGCATTTGTTGGAAAACAGTCGCAATTAAAAGCGGCAACACAACAAACATGCATATGCATCTAAAATACAATCATCCGCTGCAGTTTTCCCAGTTGGGGAAAAAAAAACACAACAAGTGGGCCATTTCTGAGACAATTTATCGTCCAGCAAAATTTGTTATCGTGACAGGCCTATGTGTCCTTCTGCTGCAGGTTGGTAGCTACAGTGCCCTGTTTGCCCAGCCTTTGCCCCGGGATGCCCACTCCACCCCGTTCTACTGTGCCCGGCCCCAGTCCCTGTCCCTCAGCTACCCTGAGCGATGCGTAGCCCAGAATAACACCAGCATGGGCACCAGTGGCATCAGCAGTCTGGGAGTGTACTCTCTCAATGGGCCCACTCCAACACCACAGTCACTTCTGGTTGGGTGAGTCTGCCCTTCCACACCAGAAGGAAATCACTTGTTTAGTCTACACGTCACTGTGTGCAGAATGCTTTTGTTTATGTTTTTGTTTATGCTTATTTTTATGCTTTTGTTTATGTTTGTGTTATTTGGCAGATGCTTTTGTCCAAAGCAACCTAATGTAACACCTTGAGTTGGGGTAAAGGTGTTTTAGGTGTTTTGTACATTATCATTTTCTGATGTCGTTGAAGTGTTACTGGAAGAAAGCTTTGTTGATGAGTCAAATTTTTGATCTCCCCAAGAAGTACAAACAAGATCAAGTCTGTAGTCCTTGTACAGACACAATGGTTGGTCAACTCTCACATTGTTTTAAATTGGCCACTAAGGAAAATGGAGTTGGCAGTTGTCTTCTGCAAGATGGTGGTAATCATTACACAATTGTACATATTCACATATATATCTAGATGGAAGAAGGTGACAACATGATCACAAATTCAGCATTTAATATGAAGATGATCTCTTTACAGCATTAATAACTAACTGAAAGTTTTGTTTAGTCTGTAGATCTTTTGGTTTATCCGGTTGTGTTGTGAGAATCACTCCTGATTGAGTGGTGGCAGTTTTATTCTGATCACTTTGACAATGTTTTGTCTTTTTCTGTGGTTGTTGCACTTGGACCTTTAATGGCATATTCTCCATGAATTATAAATGTTCTTCAAGGACTATCGCCTGACAGCCCAGAGTTATATTTTTAGCATCAGCGCACACGCTTTGTGCTGTTGCTTGATTGGTTGACGAATCGTTAACATTGTAATTTAGCAGATTGAGAGCGTTGTTACGATGTCCACCTCCCAAAGTCATTCTTTATCATTTCACAGTTGCCATTATGCAGCAATTAGTCTGCTCCCCCTGGACCCGCTAATGGATTCAGAGAGGCAAACCCACCAGGGCCAGTTCACAGAACTGACAGCCAATTGCTTCCCACTTGAAAAATAAACCTTTTTAGCATTTTATTAGGATTTTTTTCCTTTAGGCTTGAAATGGGTGGAGAGATTTCACTCTTAGTGTTATTATGGGTTTTCAACACTCAATGCTGCATGGATAAGGTTAGCTTAGGTTGGTTGATACTCATCTGAAGCAGTTGATGCGGAGAGGGTGTCCTTGTCTCTCTCTCTCTCTCTCTCTCTGAGATGGTGTCGTCATCTCTGTGTGCTTTGTGGCCAGCCTGCAGCCCTACTCGTCCTCCTCCCTGGCAGTCTTTATTTAGCCTCTGGACGGTCTGAGAGAGGAAATTGATCCGTGTGGCTCGTGAGTGGTCTCCCTCCGCATCCGTATCGACCTGGGCCTAATCCTGGCCCACTGATGCGTTTTAGGAGAACTCTCAGAGACAGAGAGAGGGAGAGAGTGTTTCCCTGCTGTCTGTGTGAACTTGTGTGCAAAGCACTGTCAGCTTCCAGTAACCTCTTATTTTTAGAGGAAAAGGCAAAAGAAGGTGGAGAAAAAAAATACTGTTTCATCACTAAATTGTACAGGAGGCTTGCTGAATGTAACAGGTCCACTCTAAGGGGAGTTGTGCTCATGCAGCACCTGCGTGTTACTAGTGTCATTTTAGGAAAGGGCAGGACCCTCCCCAAAGGTCTAATCAACCACAAAGGTCGTTGTCATTATAGTGTCCATCTTAAAGGAACACCATGGAAGAATTGATATCTACTATGCCCCTTGGCACAATATTTTAACAACATTTGGCACAACATTTAGCCCTAAAACGGTATGCAGTTAGTCAGTAACTGGCTAACAAGGTCATGATCCTACCCGATCAACAATGTTGCAATTAGTGCAATATCAAGCGTTCCGGTCGCGCTTTGCCGTCAAGTCAGGGCCTTCATTCTCCATAGCATCAGAATGAGTTTTAAGCCGTTATTTTAAGGTAAAAACAGCTACATTGTATTGCTTTAATGTCGTTTTCTCTCCCTCGTAGGCACCCTCCCCAGGTAGCCGGTGATATAAGGGGCTCGCGGTTGGCCTGGGCCCTCCCAATCTCGGCGTCGCCCCCGGGCGCGGCCGCACCTACCTCACGTGGCCTCGCTGCTCCCCTGGCCCCGCCCAGCAGGGTCACACCACGCCACAGGAGAGACGGGGACGGCAGCGGTGAGTGGCCAGTGGTGCTCAGTGGAATTTTTCAGGTTTTATATATATATGGGGGGGGGGGGGGGGGGGGGAATTTTATTCCTTTAATCTGACAGGACCGTGAACGGAGTGACAGGAACCAAGTGGGAGAAAGAGACGGGGTGGGGTCAGGAAATGACCCGGGGCAGATTCAAACCACTTGGTCCTCGTGGGCAGTGTCGGCCAGTGTGGTATAGGCAGACAGGGTTAAAGCGGGTCTTTGGTATAGGCGCTGTACCCGGTCATTTTTCTAATTTATACAAAGTAAAATAAAGCAAGGAAATGTACACACAGGTTTTGAACACATCACAACCCAGGGCTGCACAATTTGAGGAAAATATCTAGTTGCTATTTTTCTGACAAATATTGCCATTGCTATTTGATTTTGCAATATTATTTTTGAAAGTCAAGCATCAGTTCAAATTTTGTGGTTAAATGACCAGCTGATGTAGGGTGTAATTCTTCTGATTTATACACAGTAAAATAAAGCGGAAATGTACGCCCGGGTTTGGGACCGCTTTTGTGTAGCCTACATTCGGCATGTTCTGCCCTAGTAAACAGCCCTGAGTCAATGCACTTTGGAAGGGAAGCTGTATACAGCTGTTTATTTTCCAACCTGCTAAGGGTAGTAGTACTAGCTGCAATTGGGAAGTGCTTGTTAATGTTGATGGCTAGACTAGATTATCAGTTGTAATTGTGTGGTGATTGTAGGCAATAATTACATTCTTAGCAATAATGTTAGTGGCACTAGTGTGTGTGTGTGTATATATGTGTGTATAGTATATATACTCTTTTTGATGAGGGGAAATTTGGTCTCTGCATTTATCCCAATCCGTGAATTAGTGAAACACACTCAGCACACAGTAAACAAACACAGTGAGGTGAAGCACACACTAATTCCGGCGCAGTGAGCTGCCTGCTACAACAGCAGTGTAGGGGTTCAGCCGTTCCTACTGGTCGGGGTTTGAACTGGCAAGCCTCCGGTTACAAGTCCGAAGCGCTAACCAGTAGGCCACAGCTGCCCCCAATGTGAGATGGCTCAGATAATAAAGCCCCAACCCTCCTCCTCCTCTAGTGTAGTCAGCCCTGTAGAGAGGTGGGTGTCTGGCTCAGCAGTTGGGTTATTATGGACAGTTTTAATCCGATTAAAATTGGAATAAAAGTGACACATGTAAACACCTTGATGGAAATAAAACTGTCGATCCGATTAGAATTTGAATCGGAATGAAAGGGGTGGTGTATTCCGTTCTTATTCTGATTGAACACCCATGTATGCGGTCAGTCGGATTGCCTGTTGTAACTTGTCAAGCAAAGACAAAGCTTCTGGAGCACTTGTAAGCACCTGATTGGAATGGAACGTACCCCATGTAAACAGATGACACCAAGTTCATTTGGAAAAGTTTAATCGTAATGATAAAAAAAACCTGTCCATGTAAACCCACCTCCTGAAGCAGTGACCTCACATCTCCATCGGCCAGCACTGCAGAGGCACTTTCCTTTGATAAATCTGACCCTCTCTGGATTGATCGTCCAATTTAAGCAGGTGCCCTCCTAAAAGCCTGGTTATCGTTATTGATACCATGCAAAGCTAACAAAATCCGTCCACTCTTGTCCTGTTTATGGACATGATGCTTCTCCATTAGAGAGAGCGTACTGCGTGCTTGCTCATGGCTAATGCCTGCTATAAATATTATGGTTTTCCAGTAGCTGTTAGAACAAGGCTTCTTTTTCACTAGAAAACTCTACCCTGTGTTTGTTTTGGGTTTGAATGTGCTAGCTGGGGCATATTTCTCTCTTCTGGATCTGATTAGTTTTTTTTTCTCGCTGTCATGGGCTCACAATTGGCAGGCGTTTTTACATCCAGTAAGCAGTTTGCGGGCACAGTGACACCTGCACTTGAATATTTAATTGTAAGTGCTGGCAATTTGAGACAAATTATCCCAGCTGGGCAGCAAATGTCCCCACACCTCTTAACTCAGCAGAAGCTCATTTCTGCATCTCCAGCAGGCCGATGCTCTGATACCGTGGACCGAGAGTAATGGCACGCTAACGTACTTTGACTGTTCTGTACTGTTTGACCTTGACTCAGTGGACTCTTTTTTTTTTTTTTTTTCCTTCTTCTTCTCCTTTCTCTACTCAGCTGAAATTGGTGAAGTCGCACTCGTCCGGGACATTTTGTACGTCTTCCAGGGAATCGATGGCAAGTTTATCAAGATGAGCGCTCCTGAGAACTGCTATAAAATCGACACAAAGGTGTGGCTGTTGTCCTATGCTTTGTTCTTGTGTACCATACAAATATACTGTATATTTGACACGTAACTTCCTTGTGCAACGTAAGAACCAAACCTGACAAAGACAGATGTATTAATTCGTTAAGCTCAACATAAGACCACTTCATAGATGTAAGTGGTTTATTGTGCAAAAGTATTTTGGTCTTTGAAGATGAAAATCCAACTCACTGTGCAAATGTGTGCAAATGTTAAAGCCACCAAACAAACTAATAACTAAATAAATAAATAAATAGAATTCACTGCATATGTCTCAATAGTAAACCAGACTCCAATGCACCTGCAGCTCTCTGGCCTAACAGCGGCTAGCAGTAGCACTCAGCCTCTAGAGTTGAAACTTTAATGTCTTCATAGCTCTGCTTCCCACCTCCTGCCCATGACTACTTGTCTCACCTATAAATACTCTTCGCTTGTCAGACAAAGTTCTCAGATTATTATTTATCTCTTTATTTATGCCTTATTTTTTATTTTTTTCTTTGCCTGACATCAAGGTTGATGATGTGCTAAAAAAGAGCAACTGATCGATATCCCACATTGGCCAGCGTCCACGTAGAGAGCTTCCCTTCCCGCCACCGTGTCCGTGGTTACCCTCCTATGCTCTCAGCCTGCAGGTCTCCCTCCTCCCAGGCCTAATGCAGTCCCTTTTCCCTGAACGCATCGACCTGAATCATTCATCATTCATCATGAATCATTGGCTCTTTCATCAGCTCACACCTCACAGTCTAAACATCAGTACTCCACCATGAAAAAGGGTGTTTATCGTACATGAAATGAGCTTGTTTACTGTAGCCTACTGCGTTCAAACCGCACCGCATGCCATGAAGGGTTTTGACGATGGTAGGTCAGCGAGGCCAGAATAAGAAAGAAAAGGGCAGCAAGCAGATATCCATTTGTGTCTTGTCTTGGTCACCTGGCAACACAGAGGCGCACTTAAGCTGGCAGTAGTGCCTCTGGCATTCAAGGACATGCTTGGCCAGTTCAACACCACAAGAGCTGCCTGCACCCAGCCCCTATTGGGGTCAGCCTAGTCATGCTTCTAATTTTAAAATCACGCCGCTACACCCTTAGTTCTTCACCTCGAAAGCGGCCAGCTGATGCTATGCTAGTGTGTGGGTGTTTGTGGGATGGTGTGAATAGTGATTAGCATTGGTTGCCATGGCGCTGGCGCTACACAGGCTCTGTTGATCTATCTAGGGTACATTACGCACCAGGTTGTTTGGATTCTGGCTGGAGATGGAGAGAGGAGGGGGAACCAAAATGGCTGTTGTTATTTGTCCTTTTCTTGCCGTGGCTTCAGAGCAGGGGCAATTGACTGGCGCTAATTCCGCTTCTCGGTGCGGGCAGTGTCAGTGGGGGGTCGTCTGGGGAGCGGCGGCCGCTCTGGCCTGCCGGCGGGGAATGCGAGCGCGGTGGCGTGGTCAGTTTCGCTCGCACAGCAACGCCGCTCTTCCCCCTCGGGCATCTGAGGAGCGCTTTCCACTCAGTGCCTCTGCAACTGGCCCCATGGACAGTTCAGTGTAGCGTTCAGAGCACTTAGCGTGGAGGAAAGAGATCCTGGGTCCTGTAAAGTGTCCAACACTTAGGCCGTGGACAGTAGTGGATAGTGGGAATAGTGTTTGTAAACTGCAAAAAATCCTAGAATTTAAAATCTAAGTGAGATAAATAAGCTTAAATCAAGGGAATATATATATATATATATATATATACTTATTTTTCTAATACATTTTTGCACTTTTATTTGCACCGTTTTGACCTTGTTATAAGTGAAAATCTTGTTCTGTTGGCAAATCTTGCAAGTGAAAGTTTCTTGTTTTGTGAAAAATACTATTTAAAATAAGCATAATTATCTGACAAGATTTGCCAATAGAACAAGATGATGTTCACTTAGTACAAGGCAACAAAATAAAATAAATCAAGTGTAAAAATGTCTTGTAATGGAAAATTGGAAATATTAGAAAAATAAGTACATATTCACTTGTTTTAAGCTTATTTATCTCACTTTGATTTTGAATTCTAGGATTTTTTGCAGTGTACAGTATGTAGGTAGCAATGTTGCACCTGTTAGCTTTCCAGCTATAATAATGTGTTCCTGAGCAAGGGGTTAATGAATAAACAAATTAGAAAATTAATGAATGATTTGAATGGGCTAACTTGTCGGACCGATCCAAAGGCAGAGAGATACATCTACGGTAGCCGTGGATGCTCCCTCAATACTGGCTACTGTCTTCCCCACGACAACCTGATGAGCGGCTGCTGATTGTGGGCTTTGCAGATGGCACTGCATTCTTGGCTGATCCTTGCCAGGCTGGCATGGGGTGGATCGAGATTAGCTGGCGCTCATAGATCGACTTTTACATGCACACACGTGTGCATGTGTGTGTGTCCATATGTGAAAAGCTATTTGTGTATTCTTTGCTAACTAAATTCAGCTTCACCACATGTCTGATGATCAATGCCAAACTCGTGTTCTCCTAAGGTTGCTTCATATCTACAATAACACCAGTCTGTCCCACAGTCAGTTATAACTAATGACTTTAAGCAGATAAATATGACTGCGTTTCTAAAAGTTAAACACTGAAATCCACTAGTGGACCAGACTGTAGCCAGTAACCATTTAGAAAATTTTGCAGTCATTGTCTATCAGTAATTTCGCAAATGTTGATGAGGTCGTTGCTTGAAAACGTGTCTCCATTCGCAAAGACTGTGTGTGTATTATAATTATGTAATTATATTAGAAGCGGGCTACTTAAGCTTTTCGACAGAAGATGCTCCTCGAGTCGCTTCCACGATCCGTCTCAGTCCAAACCTAAGACACAGCCTGTTATACTAAAACATACAAATGTAAATCATGCCAACGTGGCAGGTGCCAACCAGTGTACAAAACTGGCTCTGACCAGATGGAAATACTAGCCCGAACAGAACAACACGCTATCTCCCTCGGTCCATGTAATCACTGATGTTCCTAAACCCAGGGCTGTATGACCTTCCTGATGGTAAATAGACACAGGCCTAAGCTTCCCTTAGTGTCCACATCTGGTCAGGCCTTTGGTATTAGACAAAGTTATGGACCTCTCCCCGTTGTACACTACACACAGAAGTAACATTTGAATACATCAGAATACAGTGAGAATACCCCAGAATTCTACACATCTTAGTCCTGTTTTGAAAGGCCTCTCTCAGTGCTTTCTTTCAGTCCCTCCTATGAGGAGCATTAAGGGAACTGATTAAGATGAATTGTTGTTTATGAAATATTTTATTTAATTATGCAGAAATCTTCTCCTGCTTCTTCATGGTCAATCATGTGCAAGCTAATGACCTAATCATGCTATCACCTAAAATATGACTTCCTCTGTGCACACAGTGAAACAATAGCCTGGTATTTAAGGATGTCAAAAAAAATTTCTTAACAGGGTCATTCACAAGAGGAATAAAACAATGGCAAAGACATATCATAGTGTCCATGATTAATTTAAAAACAAACAATTAGTGCTGTTGTTGCTGTGCGCCTGTTGATATGAGCGTCAGACAGAACTGCTGCGCTTGTTTGCAGGTGCCACTGTGCGCCTGTTGATATGAGCATCAGACAGAACTGCTGCGCTTGTTTGCAGGTGCCACTGTGCAAGTCCCTCCGCGACATTAGCAGTCGCCTGGCGGAGCTTGGCTGGCTCCACAACAAGGTGCGCAAGTACACCGACTCCCGTGCTCTGGACCGCGCCTTCGGCCTCGTGGGACAGGTGAGCACCCCGCAACACACACAAACCTACACAAACATAGACACGCACACATACATACACACACAAACACACACACACACACACACACACACATACCTACACCTACACCAACTCCTGCACTCTGGACCGCGCCTTGGCCTGGTGGGACAGGTGAGCGTGTGTGTGTGTGCGAGTGTGTGTGTCTCTGTGTTTGTATGAGTGTGTGTCTGTGTGTGTGTATCAGTGTGTGTGTCTGTGTGTGTGTGTTTGTTTGTCTGTGTGTATGAGAGACTGTGTCTTTGTCTTGGTGTATGTGCATCTGTGTCTGTGTGTCTCTGTGTCTGTGCGTGTGTGTAGGAGTTTGTGTGTACTGTAAGAGTGTGTGTGGGTATGTGTAAACTGTATGGTGTCTGTGTGTGTCTGTGTGTGTGTGTGTGTGTGTGTGTGTAATCTGTGTGTTTTGTCTCTCTCTCCAGAGCTTCTGTGCCTCCCTTCATCAGGAACTCAAGGAGTACTACAGGCTGCTCTCAGTGCTGCACTCACAGGTAGTCTCTCATTATTGCACCTTTTTCTCCTTTTGCGTCTTTATTTGCACTTTCTTTCTCTCGCTCATTTTGTTTTTCACTGACCTGTCATGTGGTGGTGCTGATCAGTTGGATTGCTTTGCTGATACCTGTGGTGGTGCTGATCAGTTGGATTGCTTTGCTGATACCTGTGGTGGTGCTGATCAGTTGGATTGCTTTGCTGATACCTGTGGTGGTGCTGATCAGTTGGATTGCTTTGCTGATACCTGTGGTGGTGCTGATCAGTTGGATTGCTTTGCTGATACCTGTGGTGGTGCTGATCAGTTGGATTGCTTTGCTGATACCTGTGGTGGTGCTGATCAGTTGGATTGCTTTGCTGATACCTGCGGTGGTGTTGATCAGTTGGATTGCTTTGCTGATACCTGTGGTGGTGTTGATCAGTTGGATTGCTTTGCTGATACCTGTGGTGGTGTTGCGTTGCTGATGCCCACCTCTGTGTGTCTGTGCCCTGTAGCTGCAGGTTGAGGATGACCAGGGCGTGAACCTGGGAGTGGACAGCACCCTCACGCTGCGGCGGCTCCTCGTCTGGACCTACGACCCGAAGGTCCGACTCAAAACCCTGGCCGCCCTGGTGGACTTTTGCCAAGGTATGTTCAGAGTCAATGAGTACTTTCACATGGACATTAATATTCCGATATTAACCCAATGAAGACAACATTCTGAATAAGATGCTGCCATGTAAACAGATTTTCTTCTGAGTAGCTTAACCGGATTAAGATGTCGCTAACCTGGCTAACGTCAGACCTCATCTCATTGAGATGGGGTCTGGGAACTACACGTTAATTTTGGTTTATGAATGCCCAGAGCCGTTTGTAGGGCGCTACGAATGTCTATCAAATGCGTCTGTATGTAGCTCATAACCGCTTCGGTGTGTGTCGTCATCGTCTTGCTGTCCCCCCTCCATTCTGTGATTGGTTCCTTCGTTGAGGTGAAAACGAAGACCGTGAATAAAATCACGCGCAAGGCAGCATGGGAAAACCCAGGCTAAGGAGTTGCAGTAATCAATAATCAAATTAAAACATGTGGAGTATTCCCATTTTAGTCACATTACTGACATTCGTTGTAGACATATATGCACCTAATTATATTGTAGTGTGCTAGTAGAATTTTCACAAGGCGCAATTAAAGAAGAAATGCCGGCCGCTAGTTACAAAGATTCCTCAGAACCATGATAAACAGTCTCTGATAGTCTGGTAAACAAACTAAACTAGGCTGCATACAGCATAGCTCTGTTAACTATAACTAATATCGTCTTATTCAGAATAAGGTCAATAGTCAGATTATTGCTGTCCATGTAAACATACTCAATGATGCTTCTGTGTATTGCTTCATTGGCTAAAATGGGGAAGTCCTAGATTTCTTCTTTTTTTTTGAGTACTTGTGGTTTTAAATCTGTGGTTGATATGGCTTGTGTGTGTATGTGTGTGTGTGTGTCTCTTTGTCTTCAGGCAGGAAAGGGGGTGAGCTGGCGTCGGCGGTGCATGCATACGGGAAGACGGGTGACCCCAACATGCGAGCTCTTGTCCAGCACATCCTGGGCCTGGTGTCCCATCCCATCCTCAACTTCCTGTACCGCTGGATCTACGACGGCGAGCTGGAGGACACTTACCATGAGGTGGGGACTACCTGTCTACACACACACAAACACGTTCTGCTCACACACACACACACACACACACACACACACACACTTACCATGAGGTGGGGACTACCTGTCTACGCACACACACACACAAACACACACACACACACACACACACACACACACACACACACACTCACACACTTACCATGAGGTGGGGACTACCTGTCTACGCACACGCACACACAAACACGTTCTGCTCACACACACACACACTTACCATGAGGTGGGGACTACCTGTCTACGCACACGCACACACAAACACGTTCTGCTCACACACACACACACACACACACACACACACACACACTTACCACGAGGTGGGGACTACCTGTCTACGCACACACACAGACAAACTCGTTCTACTCGCACACACACACACACACACACACACACACACACACACACACACACACACACACACAAGCGTTGACTTACTCACAAACACACTTTGGACCTGACTGAAAAATCATGTGCTGACACACACATGCACAACTCCAGATGTAACAATAGCCAGCTTGTGTGTAGCTGTGCAGTATGCATGTTTGGTAATAGTAATAGATGCCAGTACCCATAGGGTTTAGCTTTTGCGACGTGCTAGTAATAGATGCCAGTACCCCATAGGGTTTAGCTTTTGCGACGTGCTAGTAGATAGATGCTAGCACCCATAGGGTTCGTGCTAGTGATGGATGCCAGTACCCATAGGGTTTAGCTCCCTTGCTAGCGTGCTCCCCTCCCAATCCTAGGTGCTGCAAGTTGTGGGTTTGAGTCCTGGCAAGTGCAGGGCTAAACATAACGCAGGTTACACAGACATGGCAGCAAACCATATGTATGTATGTATGTATGTATGTATGTGTATATATTCTCGGAGACTTTATTGCCCTCTCAGCCGTATAATTACGCCTCAGCAGAATGTGCATAACTAAGAAATGAAACCATGTAATAGAAACAGCAAGGATAGCAGTGAGAGAGAGGGTAATGGATAATAAAGTCCGGGCAGGAGATAAAGCATTTTAAAAAGCGCAGGTTTATGCGACTGCAGGCTCCAGCAATCGGCTCCTTTTCTCTCGTCCCTTTATTGCGTTTGCCCTCTGCTGTTAATCGCTGCTGCTCCACTCTGCAGTGCCCAAAATAGGGCACAGTGAATCGTCTGTGCCACCCAGCTGACCCCCACACAGAGGGCACGGGGCAGAGTTGTGGGTGCTGTCAGGCTGAAGCGCAGGGCTGGTAATCGGACGGGCACAGTGTGAGGTGGCGGGGCGGGGAAGCTGGGGGCATACGCACTTCTCCTCTGTAGGTTGTTCTTGCAGTGGCCGTTAACAAGCTCATCATGACTTTGAGTGGCTGTGCAGCATTGGCACAGTCACGAGGAGTGGATTGCAGTGCTTTTAGGTGGCAGGGTGTGTGTGTGTGTGTGTGGCCGGGAGGGGGGGGGGGGGGTGGCCTTTTAAGTCCTCATGTGACCGGCTGTTACTGTGTCCTGTGGCGTTTAATGGTTTTGTTGTTCTGATGGCTATTGAAGATGTTCCTGGACTTATACTCCCATGGCTCTCAAGGACGTGCATCCATGACACACACACACACACACACACACACACACACACACACACACACACACACACACATTGCATTTCCTTCCACACACACATTAGATTTGCATTTGCTCCTTTGATTGCACCAAATGTCTGGCCAGCAGATGAACGGTCTCCAAGTCACTTTATTATTGTTTGATTTTGCTTTGTGTAGTTATAGCAGGTTAACTGCCATAACAAGAGAGTTCAGTGTTTCCCACACATTGACTTATTTGTGGCGGCCCACCACAATATCAACATTGACCACCACACAATGATTTTCCAGGTTTTCTAAATTGTGCTTAAATCTGGTTAGCATCATAACCACGCTGTGCTAATTTGTTAAAAACTGTTGTACTCAAGATAATTCTGGAATCCAACCACCACAAATGGAATTCAATTCTGTGGGAAACACTGGAGTTCTTCCTCTATTATTTATTTATGAAATACATTTTATATTTGATGATGTCTTCTGTCATTGTTAATGGCTATGTATTATGAGTGAGTTGTGTGTGTTTGGGTGTGTCCAGTTCTTTGTCATTGTTAATGCCCATGTATAAGTGAGTTGTGTGTTTGTGTGTGTCCAGTTCTTTGTCATTGTTAATGCCCATGTATGAGTAAGTTGTGTGTGTGTGTGTGTCCAGTTCTTTGTCATTGTTAATGTCCATGTATGAGTGAGTTGTGTGTTTGTGTGTGTCCAGTTCTTTGTAGCCTCAGACCCGACAGTAAAGACGGACCGGCTGTGGCACGACAAATACTCGCTGAGGAAGTCGATGATCCCCTCCTTCATCACCATGGACCAGGCCAGAAAGGTACCACGCTGTTTACACCACCTACAGTAAAAACAGTAATGTTTTTCTAATGTTCCTGCCATGTCAAACCAGTGAAATGGAATCTGAATCTGAACAGAATATTTTAAATGTTTCCTAAAAACCCTTAATATATATTGTTTTCTTCATTTTCATGTCAAAACCATAAAATGGGAAATATGTATAACACAAAACAAAAAGAAAAAGTTGGTAATATCTTTGACAATTACTTTCAGATAAATATGCTTTTCAAGAGCACAAACCCTTCATGCCTGACACTCCACCTGCCATTATCTTCAAAATGCTGTAACTTTGGTTATCATACCAGATGTGTTTTGTAGAGATATATAAAGTTGTATTTTTTACCCAAGATGTTAACATGCACGTGATCGTCCCCTGCTTGCTTGAGTGGTTGTGGTTAACCCTACTCTGTTTTTTCAATGTCCATTTATTCATTTCCTCTAAAAAGTCAATGATCCTAAAACACTACGCGGCTGCTCTGAAATCTTTGGTCTGTTAAGTAATTTCAATGTGCCATTCATTATATAGTAGTTTATGGACAATCTTTGTTTTATTTTTTTGTCATAGAATTTTACATTTGACTTAGAGTTGGAACTCTCGTAGTGTGAGCCTCGACTACATCATAGTTTTATCTCAGTTGACTTGAAGGTGTTGTGCCTGAAACCATGGCTGGCTTTTCTCGTTGCTTCTATAGTAGGCCAAACCTGTACTCTGAAAGGAACATTAGCTTTGACTTCTGGCGGAATTGAGTTCTCAGTGGCTTGATGTCTGGTGAGGGAGACAAAAAAAATCAGAATACCAGACGTTCCCCTCTCATGCAACAGTAATGGAATACCCAGGAGACACTGACCACGGGAATACATACGAGAAATGAAATTAGTTCGTCTCTCTCCGTTACTGTCCAGTCGTGTGTCTGCCCCGCGTCCGGTCCCCGCGTGACTCATGTATCCTTTCATCTCTGTTCTTCGACCTCCCTGTCTACAGCTGTTTTCTCTGACCCATCCGTCTCCTTCGCCCCCAACCACAGGTCCTGCTTATTGGGAAATCCATCAACTTCCTGCATCAGGTTTGCCACGACCGGACGCCGCCCGGCAAGATCCTGCACGCCTCCTCCAAGGCCGCCGACTCGCCAAAAGATGGTAACGACCACTGCCCGGTCCCGCCCCCTTTACTCCCCTCCGGAGACGTCCAGGCACATGCCTGCCCTAGCAGGGTTTCGGGAGATGAAAGAGCTGTTTATTGAACCTTAGAACAGCAAATGGGCGGAGGATTGATCTGTTGGCGGACGGCTGGCACAATAGTTATCTGTTGTTTTCGGCCTGTAGTCTCCAGTTTTAAACGTGCCAATCGACAGCGGCCTTGTAGAGTGTTGAGTGTAAGTGTGAGTGTCTTCCACTCCACTCAGCCTTCATTAATCAATACTCTCGCTGGCCGGCGTCCCCTTGGCCTCGTCCTTGGGTTTGACGCTGCCGCCGCACACTACAGCACTGCACTGTTCACGGGCCACTACGCTCTCCTCTCCCCTCCTCTCCTCTCCTCTCCTCCTTTCCTCTCCCCTCTCATCTCTCCTCTCCTCCCCTCCTCTCCCCTCTCATCTCTCCTCTCCTCCTCTCCCCTCCTCTATCCTCTCTCCTCTCCTCCTCTCCCCTCTCCTCTCCTCCTTTCCTCTCCCCTCTCATCTCTCCTCTCCTCCCCTCCTCTCCCCTCTCCTCTCCTCCTTTCCTCTCCCCTCTCCTCTCTCCTCTCCTCCTTTACTCTCCCCTCTCATCTCTCCTCTCCTCCTCTCCCCTCTCATCTCTCCTCTCCTCCCCTCCTCTCCCCTCTCATCTCTCCTTTCCTCTCCTCCTTTCCTCTAAGCGCAGTTGAGGAGTGGCTCAGAAGCACATCACATTTGGCAATTTTGGCAGTGATTTTAGTTTTATAATGCTGAAGTTTTATAGTGATTTTTAGTTTTATAGTGATTTTTTGTTTTATAGAGATTTTAGTTTTATAGTGATTAAGGTTTATAGATTTCTTCATATTTCATGCTCCCACTGGCTGTTTGGTTGCAGCGTAACTGTGTTTATGTTAGACTGATGAGGGTATGTGTTGGTCAGGTTGTTGAGGTGTGTGTTGGTCAGGTTGATGAAGTGTATTTTGATCAGGTTGGTGAAGTGTGTTGGTCAGGTTGGTGAAGTGTGTGTTGGTCAGGTCGGTGAAGTGTGTGTTGGTCAGGTTGATGAAGTGTGTGTTGGTCAGGTTGGTGAAGTGTGTGTTGGTCAGGTTGATGAAGTGTGTGTTGGTCAGGTTGATGAAGTGTGTTTTGGTCAGGTTGGTGAAGTGTGTGTTGGTCAGGTTGTTGAAGTGTGTGTTGGTCAGGTTGTTGAAGTGTGTGTTCTGAGGGCAGTCTCTCCGTCTGTGCTTGTCCCTAAGCTGCGGAGCTGTTCACGGACCTGGAGGGAGTGTTCCAAGAGAAGATCGACGCGGCCTACTTTGAGACCAGCAAGTATCTGCTGGGCGTCCTCAACAAGAACTACCTCCTGCTGGAGCATCTGCAGGCCATGAGGAGGTACCTGCTGCTGGGCCAGGGCGACTTCATCAGACACCTCATGGACCTCCTCAAGTAAGAACACACACACACACACACACACACACACACACACACACACACACACACACACACACACACACACACACACACACACTGGGCCAGGGAGACTTCATCAAGCGCCTCATGGACCTCCTCAAGTAAGAACACACACACACGCACACACACACACACACACACACACACACACTGGGCCAGGGAGACTTCATCAGGCGCCTCATGGACCTGCTCAAGTAAGAACCAATACACACACACCCCTATGTTGTCTGTTCTATAAACACACACTCTATAACACAGTTGCACAGAGATTGAATACTCTTTTGTATTAGTCACACACACACACACACACACACACACACTCTGACCTTGTGCCCGCTGTGCCGTTGCCCACTAGGCCAGAACTGGCGCGTCCGGCCACCACGCTGTACCAGCACAACCTGACGGGCATCCTAGAGACTGCCGTCCGAGCGACCAACGCCCAGTTCGACAGCCCCGAGATCCTCAAGAGGCTGGACGTTCGGCTGCTGGAGGTAGCGATCTAGAGGCTGCATCTGCATCCTGTTTGTGACTCCAGACCTCCTCAATCCCACAATGCTGCTCTCTGTCTGTGCGTGTGGGGCTGTAGCGTAACATGTGGTCTTTGTTGCAGGTGTCCCCAGGAGACACTGGCTGGGATGTGTTCAGTCTGGACTACCATGTAGAGGGGCCCATCGCCACAGTATGTTTCTGTCCCTCGGTGCCTCATTCGGATCTGCTCCTTCTGTTGTTTCACAACCAGCCAGTTGGTGCGACTGCTTTAATTGTGTGTGTGTGTGTGTGTGTGTGACAGGTGTTCACACGGGAGTGTATGAGCCACTATCTGCGGGTGTTTAACTTCCTGTGGAGGGCAAAGCGCATGGAGTACATCCTCACAGACATCTGGAAAGGCCAGATGTGCAACGCTAAGCTGCTGAAGAGCATGCCTGGTGAGAATCCTCTTATTCTATATTCTATATTCTAAAGAGCATGCCTGGTGAGAATCCTCTTATTCTATATTCTAAAGAGCATGCCTGGTGAGAATCCTCTTTGCTGTTCTATATTCTATATTCTAAAGAGCATGCCTGGTGAGAATCCTCTTTGCTGTTCTATATTCTATATTCTAAAGAGCATGCCTGGTGAGAATCCTCTTTGCTATTCTATAGACTCTTTCAAGAGAGTTCCATTATCAGTATCATAGTTGGCCCCACAAGGCTTCCGTTTTAACATTCCATATGTTATCTTAATGCAGAGAAAGTAGATTGGGAACCAATGAGTGGTCAGCAGCACAATTAATTGCTGCCTTTCGCGATTTGCTAATTGCATTCAGATTGCGATTTCAGTTAGATCCATTAATCTTTCATTCCTATTCCTGCAACAAAGACAATAGCGGACGGAGCAGCGTAGTCGCCAGCGTACCCGTGACACCAAGACATAGAACTACATTTAAGAAATAACAAACGCAAAAGATGCCGGAAGGAGCGGCGTAGTCGCCAGCGTACCCGTGCCACCAAGACATACAAGCCAGACAACAAACAAATTAATAAATAAAAATTAAAAATAAAATTAGTCCAATTTCCAACCGGCTGAAAATGTCCAAAGGCAATGATTACTCGCGTGAAACTGCGCACAGCTGTGTCTCCACAACCGATGCATGCAACGCCAACAAAGTTCTTTACACTCACTGGCAGTCTGGAGATAACGTGAACGTTAGGCCTTGTTATAGTCTGGATATCACTGGAAGCATAACAGTCCGAAGTCATAGGCGATCTTGTAGATCAGCAACTCGGTGGACTTTTAACAGCGACCGTTTGTTGGTCCGTAATGCAGAGTTCTTCAACGTTAACGTTAACGTTAGTCTGCTCAATCCAGACTCCAGGCAGTTGGCATGGCAGCTCACTGGTCAGAAACAGCTCGGCGGCCTCAGCAGATCTTTCTCAGAGTAGCTCCAGCTGCTGTCCCGAGAAATCTCCTCGACCACACACTGAAGTGCAGCACCGGCTCACAGATGGATGGGAAGGATGTAAGAGGCCCAGGGCAAAAGCTAGCCATAGCAAGCTCCCAATGGACAGACGTTAACAACATCAGCCGACTTGAAAGCAGTAAAAAGGACTAAGAGAATATCAAAAATAACGTAAATAACGAGAGAAAACATTTAACTAGACAAATCCAATACAAAAAATAAATGTGACATTACATACAATTACGAACATTGCATAAAAACAAACAAAAACATGATGCCAGACGGAGTGGCGTGTCTCGCCAGCATCCCCGTAACCTAGCAACCTGATATATTGAATTCTAAAGAGCATGCCTGGTGAGAATCCTCTTTGCTGTTCTATATTCTATATTCTAAAGAGCATGCCTGGTGAGAATCCTCTTTGCTGTTCTATATTCTATATTCTAAAGAGCATGCCTGGTGAGAATCCTCTTTGCTGTTCTATATTCTATATTCTAAAGAGCATGCCTGGTGAGAATCCTCTTTGCTGTTCTATATTCTATATTCTAAAGAGCATGCCTGGTGAGAATCCTCTTTGCTATTCTATACTCTATATTCTAAAGAGCATGCCTGGTGAGAATCCTCTTTGCTATTCTATAGACTCTTTCAAGAGAGTTATCAGTATCATAGTTGGCCCCACAAGGCTTCCGTTTTAACATTCCATATGTTATCTTAATGCAGAGAAAGTAGATTGGGAACCAATGAGTGGTCAGCAGCACAATTAATTGCTGCCTTTCGCGATTTGCTAATTGCATTCAGATTGCGATTTCAGTTAGATCCATTAATCTTTCATTCCTATTCCTGTCCATATGAGCACACTTCTCTGTCTCTGTATTGAGTGAGCCCTCATTGCAGTTGAGTCTGACTTCCAGTAGAGGGTGTATAGAGTCCAGTTTATTTTCTATTTAGATATGTGTGGATGGATAATGTGTGTGTGAGATGTGAATCATGATGTGTGGATGCATAATGTGTGTGTGAGATGTGAATCATGATGTGTGGATGCATAATGTGTGTGTGAGATGTGAATCATGATGTGTGGATGCATAATGTGTGTGTGAGATGTGACACAGAGAGTGTGTACTGCTGTGACTTGGAGTGGCTTGTCCTGTCCTAACATATGAATAGACTTTGTGTCGGTCTGTTGGCTGATGTTGCGTTGTGTCCCCAGAGTTGTCGGGGGAGCTGCATCAGTGTCACATCCTGGCCTCTGAGATGGTCCATTTCATCCACCAGATGCAGTACTACATCACGTTTGAGGTCAGTTTGGTCCACCTCACACAAATATACACATAAACACAGCCAACACACACACAGTACTAGATCACGTTTGAGGTCAGTTTGGTCCACCTCACAGAAACATACACATAAACACAGCCAACACACACACAGTACTACATCACGTTTGAGGTCAGTTTGGTCCACCTCACACAAACATACACATAAACACAGCCAACACACACACAGTACTAGATCACGTTTGAGGTCAGTTTGGTCCACCTCACAGAAACATACACATAAACACAGCCAACACACACACAGTACTACATCACATTTGAGGTCAGTTTGGTCCACCTCACACGAACATACACATAAACACAGCCAACACACACACAGTACTACATCACGTTTGAGGTCAGTTTGGTCCCCCATACACAAACATACACATAAACACACACAGTTTTTTTGATTGACAAATACTGATTAAAGCACCAACACTGTGAGCTCAATGTAGTCTGTGTGTCTGACAATCCAAGTAACTCGCTCGCTCACTCACTCACTCACACAAAAGCACTCACACAAAATCGCAATTAGGCATACACTCACTCTAGCACAAACACACACAATCAAGCATACTCACTCTAGCACAAACACACACAATCAAGCATACACTCACTCTAACACAAACACACACAAGAATCCACTCACTCAGTCATACACAAGCATTCATACATGTAAGAATTCACTCACATACACATAAGCGCTCACTCACTCATGCACACACACACACAAGCACACACTCACACACACAGACATGCACACACACATTTTATTTCATTCCCCACATGGACTACGTTGATCTAATTATGCTGTCCAGCTGCCCATCCATCTGAGTTTTACTGTTTTCCTTCCATAGAGTGTGTGTGTGTGTGTGTGTGTGTGTGTGTGTGTGTGTGTGTGTGTGTGTGTGTGTGTGTGTGTGTGTGTGTGTGTGTGTGTGTGTGTGTGTGTGTGTGTGTGTGTGTGTGTGTGTGTGTGTGTGTGTGTGTGTGTGTGTGTGTGTGTGTGTGTGTGTGTGTGTGTGTGTGTGTGTCCACTATAGAGATGTGTGTGTGTGTCCACTATAGAGATGTGTGTGTGTGTCCACTATAGAGATGTGTGTGTGTGTCCACTATAGAGATGTGTGTGTGTGTCCACTATAGAGATATGTGTGTGTGTGTCCACTATAGAGATATGTGTGTGTGTGTCCACTATAGAGATATGTGTGTGTGTGTCCACTATAGAGATATGTGTGTGTGTGTCCACTAAAGAGATATGTTTGTGTATGTCCCTAGGTGCTGGAGTGCTCCTGGGATGAGTTGTGGAATAAGGTGCAGCAGGCTCAGGATCTGGACCACATCATCGCTGCTCACGATGTCTTTCTGGACACGGTCATCGCACGCTGTCTTTTAGACACCAACAACAGGGTACGCTCCATACAATCAGCTGGTACACGGTCATCACACGCTGTCTTTTAGACACCAACAACAGTGGGCAACAACAACAACCACCACCACCAGTGGGCAGCCGTGGCCCACTGGTTAGCACTCTGGACTTGTAACCGGAGGGTTGCCAGTTCGAGCCCCGACCAGTGGGCTGCAGCTGAAGTGCCCTTGAGCAAGGCACCTAACCCCTCACTGCTCCCCGAGCACCGCCGTTGTAGCAGGCAGCTCACTGCGCCGGGATTAGTGTGTGCTTCACCTCACTGTGTGTACACTGTGTGCTGTGTGTGTTTCATTAATTCACCGATTGGGTTAAATGCAGAGACCAAATTTACTATACTATACAACAGGGTACGCTCCATACAATCAGCTGGTACATATACACGGTCATCACACGCTGTCTTTTAGACACCAACAACAGGGTACGCTCCATACAATCAGCTGGTACACGGTCATCACACGCTGTCTTTTAGACACCAACAACAGGGTACGCTCCATACAATCAGCTGGTGCACGGTCATCACACGCTGTCTTTTAGACACCAACAACAGGGTACATATACACGGTCATCACACGCTGTCTTTTAGACACCAACAACAGGGTACGCTCCATACAATCAGCTGGTACATATACACGGTCATCACATGCTGTCTTTTAGACACCAACAACAGGGTACGCTCCATACAATCAGCTGGTACATGGTCATCACACGCTGTCTCTTATACAGGATTTCAGCATGATTTGGCCACAATTTTGTCGTAGCTGACACATTTCCAGCGTCGTGCCCGAAGTAGAGGTTTTGCTGTTCGTTTTTAGAAATCTATACAAAACTTAAACTGATGTTTGTTTGTTGATACCTCAAAATTCTGCTTCTTGCAGCTTCTTAAACTTATATATTCTTATCTTTGCTTACTACTTTTTTACAGCAAACTAAATATCTTTAGTGCGTGGAAAAAACAAAGCATTTGAAGATATAATCAACATTTACCAATCAACCTTTTTTCTGTAATTTTATCGATCAAACAACTTATCGACTAATCAAAAATAATCGACAGATCAATCGACTTTGGAAATAATCTTTAGTTGCAGACACACACATTCACACACACATTCACACACACATTCACACACACACTCACACACACATTCACTCACACACACACACACACACACATTAATTACAGTGCAGCATAATGTATAAGTATATAATATATACTATATATATATATATATATATATATACATTAATTACAGTGCAGCACTGTAACAATGCATGTCTCTCTCTGTGCAGTCCCTGTTGAACCAGCTGCGAGCCATCTTTGACCAGATCATCGAGTTCCAGAGCACTCAGGACTCTCTGTACCGATCGGCCCTGGAGGAGCTGCAGCTTCGGCTGCAGTTTGAGGAGCGCAAGAGGCAGCGACAGCAGGAGGTAGGTTACCTCTTAACCAGGGCTGGAATTAACTACCAGCCACTACCAATGGATGGTAAAATACATTAGCCAC
The DNA here is from genome assembly GCF_046254945.1 of Alosa pseudoharengus. NCBI lineage: Eukaryota > Metazoa > Chordata > Actinopteri > Clupeiformes > Clupeidae > Alosa > Alosa pseudoharengus. The sequence continues at coordinate 7,145,734 of NW_027468689.1, read as the reverse complement.
TCAACAGGAAATCATTGTTTTGTGTCTGAGGTCTGAGAACATCCCTGCTCTTAACTGGTCCAGAATCAGTCCTTAACACTTCACTTTGACACTTTTATCCAAAGCATCTCACAACGGCGGGTTCGGACCCGGGCTGACCACCTGTCAGGCTCTGACATCAACACGGCTCCGCTATGCCCACTCTTTTGTATCCCAGAAGAGTATTTCGACCCTGTTCAAAATATCTTTTATACTATTTTTGCACGATTTTTCAATTGATTTCTGTGAAGTACAATTTTGGATATAGATATCCACTTATCTTTTTTAGATATCTTTCTTTAGTGTTGATGTTTTTGCCTGGCCTAAATGGGTGTATGTGGTTGTGACTAGGACAAGGACAAGAAATTTGATCGTGCATACCAAACAGTCCCAAGCTTACATTAGCAACGATCGCAGATCATTGTCCGCTGTTATAGCCCATTGATGTGTCCTTGTACTTGTACTATCTGACATCTTGCATCAACCGCCTGAAAATGACATGGATCAGGATCCCGTTTTACACACACACACACACTACATTAAAACACCTAACGGGCAGCCAAATTAGGCCCTCGGTATATACCTGGTGTCGGCTTTCTCCGGCGATTGATTTTTTAGTCCCATAAAAGCTTCGTCAGACGTTGAGCGTGTACCGAAAACAAACTGCGGTCAGGTGGCTGCCATCTGTGTTGTTGTTTATAGCCGCACGGTAATGGCCGAGGCCAGCGCTGCTGAAAGGTTCTGTTCGTCAACGTCGTCTGTCTCGACTCGTCACCTCGACCTGCTCCCTCATCGGTCAGCCTGGTTCCACGGCGACAGCGGGAGTGTTGGGAACAGAGAAGCTGACCATAAACCAGGCCTGCGCTGACCGAGACACAGGGCAGTCAGTTCCGCACTCCTAATTCATCCTCTCCCACAGCAGTGGGCTGTGTTCTAATGATGGTGCCCATAGAAGGTGCTCTTGTGTGAAGGGCGGGCGGTACATATGTTCTACAGCAGGGCTGGCCAATACATTTCTCTAGAGGGCCATAATGTCTTTGATAAAGTAAGCCGTGCACAAAGGCAAATTTGTGGCATACCTTAGCATGCTTCATATTGAAATGTCTGTTACTGTAAGTTGTATTCTTTGAAGACAGCGATACGTTCTTTGCTAATTAAACATGTTACTTTTTACTTACTTGAACCATCATCTTTTAACTTATTTGCCATATCCATTGAAATGCAAGCGCTGCACTATCGTGAAACTTCACCTGACATTTGAGGACAGTGAAGAAGAGTAATGTTCAGTTAGCACGATTTTAACTGTAGACAGCACAACTTACCAACTTCACTTAATTAAAGTAGTTTGCTGGCCATATGCTGCCCATGTGTGTTATACTGTGCGTTAAAAGAGAATATTAGATATGCAGCCATCAAGTAGGTGATGTTGATCGCTCTGCCATTATGATGTTTATAGTTAATATTAAGTGTGTGTGTGTGTGTGTGTGTGTAGGGTGAATGGGGTGTGACCACAGAGGATGAGGCTGCTGAGACTAAGCGGATTCAGGAATTCCAAGACTTTCATGCCAAAATGCGCTCTGAGCTCCGGATACTGTCATACTCGTACCAAGTAAGTGTGCACTTCGTCAACACAGTGTTTTCATAGGAATGCTCTAATCTCTTGAAAGATATCTCACACTTTATATTGATTCAGTTTGCCATCAAACATCTGATTTCAATGACTTATCAGGTATATTTTCTCAGCCAAGTAATATATAATGTAAAACTTGCACCATTAGTCACATAGTACAGCTTCAGCAAGCATAAAAGAAACTTCTGGCTGTTCAGTAGAACTTCATGTAGGCTAAAGTGCAGACACATACATACATACATACATACATACATACATACATACATTCATACATACATTGATACATACATATAGATGTTCTAACTGTACCTGCCAGAATGGGAACACAAGGCCATGCTCCCTAGCTTTTTCCAGCTGATAGTATTATAATAATTGTGTATTGTAAATTGTAAATTCACTCGTCAAAGTGCACCACTACATCACATGAAAAACTCTGCACTGTTATTCTGGTCTGCGTTTGACTCTGGTTGTCTCTCCACGTGAAGGGGATTGTCCAGCAGTTCCTGGTGCTACTCATGACCAGCACGGACGAAAGCCTGCAGTTTCTGAGTTTCCGTCTGGACTTCAACGAGCACTACAAAGCCCGGGATCCCCGTCTGCGCGTCTCTCTGGGAACCTCCAGGGGGCGACGCAGCTCCAATATGTGAGCCAGGGAGAGTGGGCGTGGCCCACTGGCCCCCGCTACAGCTTACAGGCCACACCCACATCATGGAACTCCAGCCTTCACTGACCGAGGGGTAGAAAGAAAGAAAAAAGAAAGAAAAAAGAAAGAAAGAGAAAAGAAGGAAATAAAGAAAGAAGGGAAGAAAGAAAGAAAGAAAGAAAAGAAAGTGTGAGAAAGAAAGGACAGAGAGAAAAGATGGATAGAAAGAAAAATAATATGTTGAATTATCCACAGCCTTTCCCCTATGCCATTGCCAAATAAATAAAAGTGCACACACACACACACACACACACACACACACACACACGCTCACTCTCAGAATATATAGAACACGATATTCCAAAGGAAGAATTTGTTTTTAGAAGTGTGTAACTAGTAGGACAAGGTCACAGGTCTGCAATCAGTGCTCTGTCATGGTATCAGTGCATCAAAGTGTTTAAACTTTTCCATTTTGTGTTAATGTGTGTTTACATGATTATTTAATGATTTACTTTTTGTACGTGTGTTTTTGTCTATTCAGTTTACATCATAAATGTATGATATTAATTGTTTTTGTTTTGTTTTGGCCTGTATGTTAGGTTTTGATGGCATAAAATGCCAATGTAAAAAAGCTATAATCTTTCAGAGAGGTCTTCAGCCTTATTGCTACACAGTCTTTTGTCTATTTAAATAATTTCCATTTTGAATGTCTACTTGTGACTTTTCCATCTCCCTGTTGCAGTCTGTGACCTTTGTTCTGCCTGTATAAACAGCAAGCATTGACCAGCCCCTCCATTTCTTAGCTGCGTAAGGTGAATTTGTCCGATTCTTTGCACTTGCCGCCTTTTTAAAAAGAAAAGTAAACATGTAAAGTTGCCTAGTGTGAGGGAAGCGTACGGGCCCTGCGCTGTGTCCTTATTGAGGTGGTGCTAGTGGGGAGACAGCGCCACCTGTGGGCTATGCCGTTTTCTGAGTTCTGTTGACGTGTGAATCCACCTTCCACCCAGTTTCCAACAACGTCATCGTCCCATTGTTATTAAGTTATCGCGGGGTGGGGAAGGAGGAGAGATCATCTTTCTCTCAACCCTTCTTCACTGTATAGCACAGATTTATAGTTAAGTATATGATGTAAGCAAACACATTGTCATTTTTCTCTTTAATAAATAAACTTTTTTTAACAACCTGTGTGGACATGTTGCACTACTTGAATATCCCATTAGCTTTAGCAGAAAGTGGAGCATCTTATTCAATGTCACAATGGAGTGGACTCACAAAGATGGTGGATCATTTGTACTTGTAATGGCACATTGCCATTGTGAAGCAAAGTCTTTTCAGCTGGCCTTGACAGCCATGCTGCATGGAGCCTTGTCATTGCACATTTTTCATATATATTATATGTATTCACAGATTTCAATATCAATGACTTGTCTGTTAATAGTTGTTTCCGCCAAAAAATGTATTCCTTTTTACTATAATAGGGTGTTTTCTCAAAATTAGGTTTCCGTACACTGTGGAGGAGAAATATCCACTTCAGTAACACCTACTTAAACTATTCATTAGAGATTTCTTCCCATCTATATTTTGTGCTTGATTAGGGAGGAGTTATGTTGATATATTGTCAATAGCCTGATATTTTACATTTTATACTAAACACATCTGACTCGAAATAGTATTTTCTATGGGATGATAGAGAAACATAGCCACAGTCCCTTTAATTTTGTCTTTTTGCTAATGTGTCAAGAATGAAACAATACATTTTTAATCTGGCTTCATCCAATTTTCAAATTGTGTGTTTTGTAATATAAGCAAATTATGGTACATTTTATAATAACTGCCTAATTTGCATAAACATACAATCTCTAATAATAATAATAATACATTTCTAATAATAATAATCTCTAATAATAATAATAATACATTTTTTCTTTAGTATGATGTCACTAATCAGCTGGAGAAGTTTCATAGTGATAGCTATTAATTGAAAAATTTCCCCTATTGTACTCAATTTACTTTGTGTTGGGCACAACTTTGGCCTTAATATAATCTCGAATTTTTTTGAAAAAATCCACTCCATCTACGGCGGTAGACTTTTAGTATATGATTCAGGAGGGTATTAGGACCAATAAAAACTATGAGTCATTTCTGTTGCAATTTTTTTGTCTTTTTGGGCTAGATTGACTGGCCTACTTGCATTTGTGTATGGACCATTAAACTGCATGCTCATAGACAATGGTTATCAGAGGTTTTCATGAGCCCATACAATGATTTTCTTTACAGAAAAAGGTCTGGTTTTAATGCAGTGCCATCTGAGGTCCAAAAGACCACAGCCATCCAATATTTTCTTTCAGCCCTGTTTAAAGATTTTGCTGGATTTTGTGAATATTTGAATGACACTGTATATGTACTGTAGATGATGAAATCCTCCTCCACATCTTTACTTCTGATACTCTCTATGGGATGCTCTTTTTTTATCCCCATTCATGGTTCCAGTTCACCTAATTAGTTGTGAAATGTTGCTCCCTTTGTTGTCTTTATCATTACACAACTTTTCCAGCCTTTTGTTGCCCCTGTCCCAACTTTTTTGAGACGTGTTACCCAACTTGAGTCTACCAAGTGAGCCTACACTGTATGCCTAGAGCAGGGGTGTTAAACATACGGCCCCGCTAGATGGTTTAATCCGGCCCAGACTTGTAGAGAATACATTTCTGACGATGTCAAAAAAAAAGTAAATCTCTATCCCATTCCTGTGAGGAGTTATGAATTTTCAAAGAAATAACCGAAAATGCTCAATTTAGCCGCTAGGGGCAGCCAAAAAACAAAAAAAAGTTCGGAGTTGACTGGTCCTGTGCTGTCAGTTTGGCTACATGGTCGGGAGAAAAGCTAACCTGACTCTCGCCAGATGAATTTTGTTCCGCTTAGCTCCGCCTAGCTTCACTCACATCCATCTGGGACCTCTTCCATTGAGAGTGATTTCTGCAACCGATTTTATGGTACAGCCAATCAGGGCGGGAGTTTCATAGATGTGACATAGCGTAGAAGCGACTGTGAGACTGTTATCAGTGTCACGGGTTGGCTTCGATGTGAGTGGTTGAAGTAGCACGTCAATAGATGACGGACAAGTGGCTTATTCAATCATATGCAAGCATTTTTTGATTAGGCCCAGCCTTCTGAAGCAACACTCCAATAGATTGGTCCCAGAAGGATGAGTGGAGCTAGGCGGAACGAAATTCATCTGGCGAGAGTCAGGTTAGAGAAAAGCAGGCGTTGCGACAAAATTCAGAGACAAAGAGCAGCCTGCAAACGGAGGACAAGATGTTTGGGCATTTTATTGTATTTTGCACCAGGAAGTGTTGTGTTGTAAAACACTAAACTTGGATCATGTTAAAGTGTGGTTGTGCAAAATGTAAATTTAATCAGGTCGCGAGGTCTGACTCACCGTCAGTTTGACTGTTTTCTCAGTGATAATGGCATTCTGTCTGGCTTACCAAGCGTTTCTTTGAACTACAGTACGAGAGGAAATTGGACAGGAATGGGTGCGGGATCTGGCCTTTATGGTGGATAGCCTATTACACAGCACCGCCACCTAGCCTACAAAATTATTTGATCTGATGTAACCTTATCGTATCAGTTGATCGTATTGCTCATGCACTGCTAACTTATGTTAGTTAAATTCATTTTATTTTTCATACATTTGCACATTTACATTTTTAAGGCAGGATGTTTACTTTCTTCATAGCTCCAACTTGAGTTTAGTGTAGTGAGTTGGTTCAGGTGGTCAGATGTAAAAATGTAAGCCTATCCACTCAACTATAAAAATAAACCAGTTGTTTATGAGAGTGAAATGCATTTTATTTCAATTCCATTGGCCTCTCTGAATAAATGTGTAATAATCATATATATCTCTTGTGATTATGTAGGCTACAAATGTAGGCTGGAGTTGTCAAAGGATATTTTGCAATTATTTCACTGGTCCGGCCCACTTGAGATCAGATGGGCTGTATGTGGCCCCTGAACCAAAATGAGTTTGACACCCCTGGTCTAGAGGGAGTAGTCCCCAGAAGTGGGCTTTTTGGACTCACTAGCACCACCTGGAGGCTGGGTCAGTTAAGTTTTTATCTGGAATATTTTTTTAGCATATTATATCACTGCAAAATTCAGTTTTATCGTAAATACATTTATTCATCATTACATTTCATGCTTTTTATTTTCAGACATTTTGTAGACATCACCATCTTAAAGAATATGACATGAAGACACTCTAACCAGTAAATGGTGGCTGCAACAGTTAGTGCCACTGCTATGATGCTGTCCGCTAACTCTTTGAAAGCCTGGGCTGTCCACAGAGACTGTGTTTTTTTGCAGTGTATTCAGGGCACAGGCAACTAGCGGATGGTAAGGTGATGTTTGCTGTATGTGACAAAAGATGTTTTAGCTTAGAGACTGCATAATATCACTTAGAGCACCTTTAATGACTGGACATACATTTTGGTTCAGACATGTCAACAACGTTTGTATTTACTTGTCACAGCCTGGCATACTGTGTTCATTATTCTATACATCTGATGTGTAGGCTAACTGCTGAACTATAATGTCCGACAGGGGACTGGGTCTATAGGCTACAGTCAGGGCTACCCTGCTGAAAAAAACAGCCTGACCAGCTTAAGGTGATTTACTGGTTGACCAGCTTGTTTGACCACCCTATGATGGTTGACCTACTAGACCAGCAAAACTCATGCGAAAACATAGCTTCGGCTGGTTTACCCAGCTTACGATGGTAATTCAGCTGGTTTTGCTTGTCGTATCATCTCAAGTCATTTTAGCTGGTGTTGCTGGTCTACATTGCTAATTTATCTGGCCATGCCAGGCTATGTTGGTCATTCTAGTAAACCAGTATGAATTACACCAACAATGTCAGGCTTGGCAGGCTGGTCACCAGTATGACCATCTTACACAAGCTTTATCCCACACGACAGGCTGGTCACACCAGCATGACCAGCTTCCTCAGATGGTCATTGGTCACGCCAGCATGTCCACCTGGTGGCCCAACCAACTACACCAGCAAGAGCTGGAAGAAAACCAGCAAAGACCAGCTATCAGCATAAGCCGTTTTATAGCTGTTTTTTTCAGCAGGGTATAGAGCTAGAAACTAGCTAGCAGTTTGCTAACTTTAAAGACTGTTCCTAGCATTTTTTCATGTTTTTTTCTTAGCCAAAATATTGTGTCATGTAAATGAAACTGATTTTAAAAGGAAATATCTCCCTGGAGGTACAGTATGTGCATGACAACACTGTAAAATTCCAGTGCTAAATAGAAATTGAAAGTACAGGTGCTGCTCATGGCATCAGCATCTCCACAGACAAAAAAAGAGCTTTGCCAGGACGCCATTTTCTAACGTTAACATATGATGCAAGTATACATTACGGACTTTTCGTAGTTAGCATTTATATGTGTGTAGACCATTAAAGAAATGACTCTTCAAAACGTGCATTGTCAAGTGTGTTGGCATTGGTTGCATCTGATGACAAACATCTGGTTGTTTTTTTGGTTGTTTTTTAATCGTCATGGAACTTGAATCCACAAGGAAGCAACTCATTAGCTAACATTGGCAAGCGCACGTGCTTGTAGGCTATTTGCTAAATACTAGCATACAGTAGGTGACAGATATGTTAAAGGAAAAGTTCGGTGTGATATTGACCTAAAGTGTGTTGAAACATGATACCGAGTGTGAATTTTGTCTCATAGCTCATCTTGGCTTGTCCCCTGCACTCCGAAATCTGGCACTAGTTAGCCGATGCTACCAACAGGTTTTCAATGGGGGTGCCTCGGCATCGTGCTAGCCATGCAAATAAATCACTGTTTTACACCATTTACGAGGCTCAAAGTAGCTCCACACTTCATTGGTAGACTTCTGAGGGCCCTGACATTTAAAACGAGACATTGAGGACTTTGAAAAAGCACTGGTAGTTTTTTTACAAGACGATTTATACAGACAGTACCTTCAGGAAGTTTACCGTTTGCCACCATCTTGAATTTAGTCACGATAAGTCGTGCGACGAGTACGAATGAACAGGTATGAACCAACCAACTTTAAAGAATATTTTATTCATTTGAATAGACGTCATCATCAGTCTACAACATTCCAAAATTTCAGACCTGAGCTTGTTGTTGTAATAATCGAACCACAGCAAATTATCAGGATGACATAAGCGATTCACCATCACCAGAATTATTAGTGCTAGAACCGGACTCTTCTCCTAATCAGAATTATAAGTGCTAGAACCGGACTGTTCTCCTAATCAGAATTATAAGTGCTAGAACCGGACTGTTCTCCTAATCAGAGTTATTAGTGTCAGAACCAGAATCAGAATTATAACTGCTAAAACCGGACTGTTCTCCTAATCAGAATTATAAGTGCTAGAACCGGACTGTTCTCCTAATCTCAAGTCTGTTCAGCGGCTCTCTTGCATCCCTTTTCCCTCGATTGCCGGCAGTCCTCCATGTGTCCCAGTCAGCTATCCAAGAAATTGTAGATGACTTGTTCGAAATTGGTGAATGTTATGGGCAAATAATTCAGCAGTCAATTGAAAACATTTTGACGGGACATGATTGTACCTCTTGAAAATCATCATTAATTGAAGCATTCCAGAGTGCAGATCCACTTAGTTTTCTCTCAAGAGAAGGACCTTTGGGTACGGACTACAAAAGGCAGGCTTTTTTCAGTCAGAACTTCTCAGTCAGAGAATAGAGTATGTTTTGAGCACGCAAGACAGGACCCATACTGTTGTTAAAGGAAAATTCCGGTATTTAGCACTTTGCTACTCAGCAAGCATTGAACCTGTGGAACTAAGTCTTTTCCTTGGAGATGTGATTTCTGAGAGGTATTTTACATTCAATGAGCTAAACAGAGAAATAGAAAGCTTTCCTTTCAAACATTCAGATAAAACTAACGGTCCGTTCCTATGACTTTTTAAACGGAATGGAAGTATAGGTGGTAATGGGCATGACAATTGAAGTGTTGTACGATTCCCTCCCCCCTCATCATTCATTGGTCGTCATGTTCCAGAGGGTGACCAGACATGGGAATGCATCGGGAAGCTTGAACTGTTGTGAACCCCATTTTTCACTGTAGAGTCCCTTTGCTATTTGCAATCTAAAATATCAGACCACAGACAGTTGCTTCAGACGGTTTCCCCTATAAGTTGCATCCCAAGCACCATTTCATTGAGCACTCGTGAGTTGCAGTTTTGAAAACAAACGTTAAGGGTTGTTTTAAGGACATGTTTGTGCATGCACATAGTCAGCCACTTTGGAGCAGTCAAAGGCGAGTAAAACAAGTCGAGACAGGACCCATCACCTTAGGTGCTTAAAAGCAAAATAGTAATACAGGTTTCCTATATATTTTCTCTTTTTCAGGTAGACATGATGCTACTGAGAGTCATCGTATGAAAAATAAATCAGGCGCTTCTCAATTGAGAGCGTACCTCCAAGTATTGATGGACTGTATGAAGTTCTACAAACAGCCCTTGGCCTGAGAAGGGGGTTTGTTCTTCAGTTCGCTGACCCAGACTTCGACAATGAATTATGCAACTTGACGGACATTGGGGATCTTCCCATGGAGCGGGCCACATTGAAAGTTGTGTTTACAAATTACCCATTCCCGCCCGATTGTACGCTGGAGGTATACAGTCAGCCGTCTGTGAGCAGCAGTCAAGGTTGGCCTGACCCTTCCCCTTTCCCTATTCCCCTATTTCCACATGATGTAGAACTTGCAGCTGGCTGAGGGAAATCATCGTTACTTGCGAGATGGATCTCTGATCACTGTACCCAAAGGGTTAAAAAGTGATTTTGGAAAAACTAGCAGACAATATTTCCAAGATTACAGCGTATCCTGAAAAGTGTCACTACGAAATTGTTGCCAAGGCCCTTATAGAGAAACACCCATGTCTGAAGCAGGTAGGACAGGAGAAAGGGTGGTTGGCCTGGTTTTATAGTTTAAGATTCAAATATGTAGCTAGACATCTAGACACACCCTAGGGGCTAGTCTAGCAACTCTCCATTGGCTTGCGAGCTGGAAAAATTAAACTTCGATAGGACCACATCGTGTATAGAGATGTGAGGTGGGCTTAACCATAGACGCAGGAAGTGGGGTGCTACGGGGGCTGCAGCCTCCCTCGTCATAGCATCAGCCCCCCATGGTGGGGGGCTGTGGAGTAACATAATATTGTACTTAAAAACGTGAAATTATTTATTTATTTTTTAAAAGACTGTGTTTGATATGGAGTTAAAATGATGGGCTGTGTATAATATATAAACTAATGATTCATTATTTTAATATTTCGTTGATAAAAGACTAGGCTACTCTTCAGGAAGTGCTTCCGTCACCTCACATTCTTTTGGACATGGCTAGCAATAGGCAGCAAAAACGTATTTCTGACTTTTTTTCGAGTAACACGGTTAAGAAAAGTAAACATAGTTATGGGATTTCTTCACAAACACAGGATGTAAACAACAATGACGATGAAACAGCAGGTGAACCCGCGTCAAAGGCTGACACGACACAAACTCGGTTCAGACTAGCGTCGTTAGCATGTCAGCATTCCCGAGCAGAGAAGTTTGTGAGCTGGACGTTAGCATGGACTCTGCTGAAGTCGGGACACATCGGATAGGTGCCAGAGAAGATGACAAGCCCTACCAACCCAGGATGAAATTTCCAGGCAGGAGATTTGGTGGGGAAAGGTTTGAGCGTTCATTTCAATGTGGATGGTTTGACCAATGGAAATGGCTACATTAGAGAATCTGACTCTGTGATTTGTTTTATATGTGCTAAGGCCACGGATAAAGGATTACTGCGCCTCACCAACGACAATCAAAGCTCCTTTGTAACAGTGGGTGGATATAGTAACTGGAATAAAGCTCGTGACAGATTTGCTCAACATGAGTTTGTGCGTGCTTTGGAATCCTTAAAATTAGCACCAATCAACGCTGTGATCTCGGATATTGCCGCTCGAGACCAGGCTACAGGTAGGGCTGTGCTGGAGCTTTTTTTCCGCTCAATCAAGCTCCTGGGCCGCGAAGGGTTGCCACTCAGAGGGCACACTCACCGAGATGGAGTCCTTTGGCAGTTGATGCTGGAGAGGACGCATGCTCTCCCGAAAGAAAGAGAATGGATGTTACGCAGAGATAATTGGATATCCGATACAATTCAAAACGAAATTCTCGGGATGTTTGCTCATGCCATCCAACGTGAAATCATGTCTCAAACTAGCCACTGTTCTTTCTTGGGCCTCAAAGCAGACGGAACAACCGATATCAGCGCGAGCGAATTGTTGTTTGCAGTTTGTGGATTCGGATTTAAGGGCACATAACGCCTTTCTTGGATTTTATAATGCGAGTGACTCATCTGCAGAAACATTGTTTTCATGCATCAAAGACATATGTATCCGTTTAAACATACCTCTGGAACGTTTGGCAGGATATTGTTTTGATGGTGCGTCCAACATGTCTGGCCGTATAAATGGTGTTCAGGCGAAGCTAAAAGCAGTGTCCCCAGGGTCCCTATATGTGCATTGCTGTAACCATGCTTTGGACCTCGTTCTGCAAGAGGTGACAAGGGAAGTGAGTCTCATTGCAGACACACTGAATTTTGTTCAGGGAGTGTCTGTGGTCATTTCAGAATCAGCCAAACGTAAGCAGTTGTTCAGGTCTCTTTTTGGCTCTGAAGATGTGGTGTGCGATCTTCTGGGGCTTTGCCCAACCCTATGGTGCATCCACAGCACTGCGATTTCAAGAGTCATCTCTGCATATGCTACACTACTGGAGACCCTAAAGACTCTGGAGCGAGACAAGTCAGTTAGGGCTGAGATTCGGTCTAAGATATCCGGATTGTGCATACAGGCTAAACAAGCAAGGACATATTTTGGATTAGTGTGCAGTGAGGCACTTTTTGGATGACTCTTTCAAAGAGCTGATGGAGAAGGTTAACACCGCTGCAAGATGCAACAATTTGAAAATGCCAAATCCCTCCAGATTGAGCAAAACCCCAGCTCGCATCCGCAACACTTCAGAGCCAGAGGCTCTGGTGTGCAGATCTGGAGAAGCACAGTGGCGAGGTCAGTTCTTTGAAGCGGTAAGCTTAGACTTAATCCAAACTGATCTTAAAAGAAGATTTGATCAAAATGGAATGAAGTGGCTGCACATAGAGAAACGACTTATCGAAGCTGCAAAACAAAACCTGTCCGGACTTGAAATGCAACTCCCGGAAAAGTTCAATCGATCACGCCTACAAATGCAAATGCACTCTACTGGGTGACCTAACTAAGGAGAAAAGGTTAATTGCAATGAAAGAGGTTGCTGAATTCATTTCATCCTGGCATCCCCAAACTAGAACGCTATTTAAAGAAGTTGAGGCATTCGTTGAGCTTTGTTTATGTCTACCTGTGTCAGCTGCTCCATCAGAAAGATCATTCTCAGCACTCAGACGACTAAAAACCTGGACCCGAAGTACCACAAGCCAGAAGAGGTTGACACATCTGGCGCTAATGCACATACATAGTGACATTCTGGACAGGCTGGATATACCATCTCTTGTTCGGAGCTTCATCGGCAACACACCAGAACGCAAGGCCACATTTGGTGCACTTTAAATCGAGGTAAGAAATGGTTTTAAATCCCCTATACTGTCGCCGAGCATTTTAGCGTTATTTATTTCTGTATGCTGTGCCTATTCGTCGTAGTCCTGTGGCTGAAGAAGTCTATGCTAGCATAAGGCTGCATATCACTAAATAATATGTCTGTATTATTTAGCAATTAAATATGAAATTAGTTAATTGTTTTTTTTTTGTGTGTTTTTTGTTTCAGATATGAAATCATTCCCCATATCCATAGTCGAATGGACTTTCAAGACTTTCAATGCTTAGTTTAGGCTATATTTAGGCCATGTTTCATAAGTATTCCTGATCCTGTTGATTGGGAGCTGTTGTTTTGAATGATTGAAAGATATGAAATAAAGTTTGAATTTTTCATGCTTTGTTCCGATGCATTTTAAATGGCAGTTGTTGGCGACAATGTAGGCTTACAATATTATGTTAGCCACAGCCCACAACATAATGACGTCACGTGTTTTCCAGCTGTGGTGATTTTATTAAGGCATCTTATTAAGGCATCATACTTGTATGTATTGGTTTATTAGAAATAATTTGAAACCAAATTTGAAGTGACACATAGAACCAAACAAACACATACCCTGCCTGGCAACAGATTGCACATAGAACCTGGCTACATGTATTCTGCCTAGCAACACATATTTTTTAATATGCAGACAGGAAGGGCTTTCCACCAAGTCCCAAAACGTTCTGATTGGCTAAAAGGGGCCTGGTGACGTTCCTGGTGATAGGTGAATAAAGGATCAACAGTCTTCAGCGTTTCTCGTCTTGGTGTTCTCCTGCGGGTCTTTGACATCAGAGTGCTTGTTGGATTGGAGGTTCGGGAAGTGGATAATTTTCCACGTCACAACCCAGCCATCAGCCCCCCTCGCTTGAAACAGCTTCCAGCGCGCCTGGGCTTAACATAATGATTGATGGCAGAGTTGCAACGGTTTGGCTTGAATTCCCTGCTACTTGAAAACAAAGAAGATGGATGTTGCTGTTGGCGAACAGCGTGACAAAAGTAAAAAAGTAACCAACCAAAAGTAGCCAACTATGTCCGCTGGTGGGAAAACGCATGGGACTCATGAGTTGTAGCGCTGTCCTATTGCGTGCAGAGGGAATTTGAAAGACAACCGATTATCCCGCCCCCTCGGACTGAGCCCAGACCCTATATTTTGGGTCTGGCTCGTCAGGCTATCAAATTTGGCGACTATCGGCATGAATTGGCTGAAGCAGGATGCCCAGAAGTGATCGTTAACAAAAGAAAAGGGAGTGGTGAAAAAGGGAAGTGTCTAAAGAAATCGAAGAAGGGGGAAATAAACTACTTACCTGATCCACCTGAAGGCAATTTTACTGGAAACACAGAAGAGGAACGAAATGCAATGGTGATGGGAATACAAAAAAGGGACTGGAAAATCCTAGATTAACTGGGAATTTTGGTTAATACAAACTGCTTTGTATGCAAACATAAATATAAACATTTTGTTTTATATTAAGCAATATGATTTAGTTCATATTGTAACGATTCCGGAAAGGACCATTCACAGGATGTCGTCATAGCTTTATTGAATGAACTGGGGCAGGGACACAGACCACGAACACAGCACACATGAGGCAGGTCAAACACACACATACACTACACCAGCGGTCCCCAACCACCGGGCCGCGGGACATTCCTAACAGGGCCGTAGCCTACGACAAGAGTTTTAAAAAAAATGCATGCAAACTAAATAAACTCAATTTAATTCGCAATAATACCCACTGACGATGGTGAGCCAGATACCTCAAAGAAAAAGAAGGGGTCATTCACTTTACTATTGGGGAAGAGTTAATTCTGCCTGCTGGTAAAGGCATGTGCAATGAATTCCTTGGGGAGGCTGCAGCTAAAAAATAGCTCAGGTACCGCTTTCTGCAAGCACTGTCCATAGGCGAATTGATGATATGTCAGAGGATATTGAGGCACAGTTGTTAGAGAGGGTGAATGGGTCACCGTGGTACGCTATCCAAGTTGGTTGGTTGCAGGTCACTGGCCAGAGTGTTTGAGTTGCGAGAGCCGCTGCAGAGATTTCTCTTACAGAAAAAAAGTCACCGTTAGCTGCATATTTTAGTGATGAGGGCTGGGTGTCAAAACTCGCTTACCTGTGTGACATATTCGGGTTGCTTAATGACCTCAACCTGTCACTGCAGGGGAGAATGACGACTGTCTTTAAACTGGCAGATAAAGTCGCTGCATTTAAAGCCAAGCTTGATTTGTGGGTACGATGAGTGGAACAGGGTGTATTTGATATGTTCCAAACAGTAGTGGGGGTTTGGTGGGGGAGAGACTGAGGCAGGGCCCTTTCTCTCGCAGCTGGTGCGCGATCACCTTGTTGCGCTTTCAAATGAGTTTGAGCGTTACTTCCCATCCTCCAAAGATCCACGGCAAACCAATGAGTGGGTCCGCAACCCATTTGTCAATATCCCGAATAGTCCTAACTTGTCAGCGCAGGAGGAAGAGCAGTTGATCAAAATTGCAAATGACAGTGTGTAGGCTATGAGGAAACCTCTCTGGCGGGTTTTTGGATGAAAACCAAAGTAGAATATCCCGAGATAGCCGTAAAAGCGCTGAAAACGTTGCTACCATTTCCCACCACGTATCTATGCGAGGCCAGGTTTTCGGCAATGACTGCAACTAAGACCCCCCGAGATCCCCCCCTTTTTTTTCAAACAGTCATTTTTTTATTGAGACATTACCTACCTTGTTACATGAAAATTGCGTTGTCTAAACAGCAACGTTAACCAAAATGATGGAAATAAATAATCAGAACTTTTGAGGTTTTGACCGTTTTGTTGCAAAGCATAATCCATCTCATGGTGAAATTAGTTGTTGTGTTTGTTAAAACCGAATTATTATTTTATAGGCTAAGCATAGGTATCATTGCAAGATGGCTAACAAACGTAAAAGTTATACTAGGCAGGCCCTATCAATTAACATTGACGTTAGCCCTTCACTCATGACATGATACTGTTATTATTAGGACATTACATACCTTTATCCTTTGCTCGTTTCTCCTCTTCTACTTTTCTTTTTTTTCGGAACTGGGCACCTGATGGCTTTGACCGCTTTCTGTCCATCGTGTTTGGCACTCGACAGTCGACAACAATCCACAAATTCCCATGATCCACTCGCGACCACAGTCAAGACCAAACCAATTCACCTGGGTGACCTCTTAATCGTTTTGTCACCTATTTTTATTAGCCATTTCACACAGTTAATTAAATGTGCAGGAATCATAGGTCTGCATTCATAACATTATGAGATGTGCGTTGTTTGGAAGAAAATCAAGGTGTGACTGATTTTAGCCCACTAATAGACTGTTGTAGGCTACTATACAGTGGATCCCCATTCATCCCCCCTTTCCCGTTTCATTAAGGAGACCCAGAGGTGAACTGTCCCCCGCAAACCCCTCCCTTCGCCCCTTCCTCTGCACAGTGCAGTGCAGTAGGCCTACCTTCTGAGCAACAGGGGCGCCAATTCCCTAATTCCTCACACAAGTGATGGATAATAGAAAATCGTTTTGCGACGTTTATTATTCTTCTTCTTTTTTTTTTTTTTTTTAAGCGCTCGTGCCGCCCCCTACAAGATGCCGCCCCGGGCGACCACCCGGTTCGCCCGTACCTAAAACCGCCACTGTTTCAAACACACTGAGGGTGTCACTGTCTTCCATCACCCCCAGATGGAACCTTCTTGTTGCAGGGAAACAAGACAAGGGCTCCCACTGATTATATTCGTAATGCACGTTTAGTTCCGATGTTTTGTTACCATATTTTGTTAAGCATGTTCACACATGATAGAATTTTTTGGAGCTAGTTCTTTTCAATTAATGCATGCACAACACGGAACATGGAACCCCACCCACCCACCCACCGGTCCGTGAAAAAAAAATGGGAATCAAACCGGTCCATGGTACATAAAAGGTTGGGGTCCCCTGCACTACACGACAGGGGTGGACGCAGCCACCCACACAAAGAAGGGTCACACATGAGGGAGAACTGAAAGGGTAAACACAAAGCACTGTAAACGTGTACACAAGTGACAAATAAAGACAATATTACACAAAAGCAACCCCACAGTCCCTACAGTTCGTCCCAGCATGCATGCTAAGGTAACCATCACCACTATTGTTTCCAGTCTGTTTTTTATTTACTAGCGCCTTACGTTAGCTGGCCAAAACGGCAGACATGAACACTGACTGAAGTTGACTTGTTCCAAAAATATGCCCATATCGTTATTAACCATCAACAAGTAATGACAAGCCCACAACTGGGCAACTCTGTTAGCAAATTTCCCTGATATAGAGTGTGGTAGACACTACCGTCATTTTGTATGCGTTCGAGTAACATTTTTGCACGTTCTGGTTCGTAAGAAAAAAATCCTATGCACGGATAAATGGGGTTTCGGGAATCATAAAAAAATTATTTAATTAACTGCTCGCGAGTCCCCGCGTTTATATCCTTTTAATAAAATCAGCGTATATGTTGTCTCCGTGAGGACTTTAGATCTGCTATATTGTTAAAATATGAATGTTGCTCTCTGCTACCAGCGAAAAACATTAAAATTACAAACTGTCTCCCGCGCTGTGTCCTAGCTGTGCATCACAAGGCAAGCAGTAGCTTGTTAGCCTTACGGAGCAAGAATAATAACGTTCCACAACAATCACGCCGTTAAAGATGCCCTGCCACACGTATTTCATTACTTTGTGGTAATGTCTGAAGTTCTACCATGGACTCTGTAACATTTTTTGTGGAAAACATGCCTTGGTTACCTTGTTTCAAGCCATTCTAGTGTGGTATTGAAAGCCTGCATGAAGACTCAGCTCGATTTGCGCCAGTTCTCATTAATATTAAAGAGCTAAGCTGCTTGACTCTGATTGGCTAACAGCTAGTAGGTTTCGTCCATAACATGACAGCCATAGGGCTGCACCAGAGCCGTATATAGAGAGAGTTCCGACAACTGAAATCATGGGCGCCATCTTTAAGACATAAGTCAGACCGTTCTATTAAGTCTGTCAATGGAATGAAATGGGATGTTTAAGGTAATATCTTTATACAGCTCTGGTTGAAACAAATCGCTCATTATCATAAACTGTTTATGAATGTTAAAGGAACCATATGTAAGAAATGTATTTCAATTAATCATAAAATGGCCCTGATATGTCACTAGACATTAAGAAATCATGTTAATTTCAAATACTTATATCACTGACAACTGTAGTCCGGCCAGGATATTGCAACTGATGTTGATGTTGTGTTTTGTCATGTCATGTTGTGTTTTGGCCTGATGCGCCACCCTCTACCTATCTACTAATCACAAAGTCAGTAGTGTTTTGGCATCCGGGTTGGTAACCTCGAGTCAGGAGGGAGGAGGAGGGGATACACCGCTCTACAGTAATTTGACAGTGATTGCAGTACCAGTTTTGGCCAAAATCTTACATATGGTTCCTTTAAAAGGTTTACTCATATTTTGCTAAAATATAAACTTTTACAAATGTCACGTTTAAAGTTTCGAGAAGACATAAATGCCTACATCGCCTAATCAGTGGAGCCGCGTTTATCTTACCTTCTCCGATAGCCGGCCCGTCACCGTGTAGCCTACGATTAGGCTACTTATTGAGACATTGGCTAAAAATGACAACTTCTTATAGTTATTTTAATCTGTAAATATTTCTCCTAAACATCAAATTTACCCTTCCCGTAGCCTACTTAGATGTCGTGATTAGACTGTGTCGATTGTTAAATATTTGACTGATGACTAATGCCTAAGGGGGAAAAAAGACCAGACACATAGATTTTGTTTATCAATTCAAGAATTGTTTTCTCTTTCATAAAAAGTGAATCAGACATTAGCAATATAAAAGGTAAAAGTATACATGTTGTATTAGACAATCTATTAAGGAAATTCATATAAAAATTCACAACAGTGAAATCAGGAAAGAGCCATTAAAAACAAATCTCAAATATTACAGTAAAAATATACAATTTGTATTAAACAATCTACTAACATCTTTGGTTATATTATTTCAACTTTTCCACCATTTCTCGCATGGCCATACTCTTGCTACCTAGTGCACCCCTGACTGTTTTTTCTTGATGTTATCTTTTCTCTGTCGTCCTTCTTTCCGAGCATAGAAGTGCAACCTTGCGGTGAAAAACTGGACCAGAAGGCGGCGTTTCAGTCCATGGCAGGTTGGCAAATTGATGTCCTGGGTGTGATGGTCAGCCTGATCGACAAGTTGTGTCAACAGATTTATTTTACCAGACAGTTGACCCTCACTGGCCCTGAACAGCTGCTCTGCCCTCTCAAAAAGTCTCCAGCACTCATCTGTGCAAAAGACTAAACACCCTTCCTTGTACTGTTTGAGTGCAGTAAGTCTCTGCCACGGGGCTTTCACAGGACTTGCAGACTTAACAGCCTTGACACACTCTGGGCACATTTTAATCTTTTTTAACACTTTGTTCACACAGTAACCAGTGACGTCATGCAAGCTGCTCTTTTCGGCATCGGCCAGGCCTGAAGAGGATGGTAAATCATGTAACTCAAGACTGACTGGTGGTGTAATGACCGGGCTTCTTCGTCCTGAGGTCAAAGGCTGGTCAAGGAACTCCGCAAGGAAAGTGCGATCATCTTCCTCATAACTACTGTGAGGGGCATTTCAAAAACTGTGCAACAGTGATTATTTTCAGTGCCTGCTTGAACTCAAGTGCAGTGGGGGTTGGATTCCTCATCCGGATACATCTAAAGAGATTTTCTAGACAGTCCTGTGAAATTTATGCCCTCTGGAGAGGAGATTAGACTGCAGATCGATAATTGAGGATGTTGAAAGTACAACACCTGTCTGCACTGGCTTCCAGTGGCCTTTCTCACCAAAAGACACATTTTTCATGATCCATATGGCAGAGTGGAGGTGAGTAAGTGCAGCTTCATACGCATTATGATTGTGGTGACTTAATGCCATGACAGGATGTCGACTCGTCATCAGGTCAAACCACCTGTTAAAGTAATCCAAAAACCATGCTGTGGTCCCTAGGTCTGGATCATATCCTTCAGCATCCACCAAGTAGCGCAAACCGGAACTCACTGCATGGCTGAAGAAGTTAAGAGCATGGGAGACTTTCATCTTGCCAAAGTGTGATGGTGTCAGTATGCTGTCGTTGAGTTTCGGTGCCAGTTTAAGGTCTAGGTCTTTTTGAAAATCATGTAACATCTTCACATGCTCCACTGTGACTTTGTTAGATCTTAACCCAAACTTCTCAACAACGTCTTTCCCTAATGTGATGACATTTCCATTGACCAGGGCAGCCTTCATGTTCTTGATGAGGTGAGGCACATCAGCGATGAAATGAAGGAATCTGCCCTCATCCACGGGATGAGGTATTTTGTTAACTGTCACGCTAACCTTAGAGGACACTATTCCAAAACTCTGCCACAATGCACGGTTTGAAGCCCCCATATCAGATGTAACTGCTGTAACATGCAATCCAATCTGTTTGGCTTTCTGCAAAATTTCAAGAATAAGTGGCTTCAATTTTGTACCATCCACAGAATTGCCCGTGAAGTGATATGCAACAGTCTGTTTCCACCTGGTTGTTACCCCACCCAGCATGACAACAAGGGCATGTGTCGCATCACCACTGTGACCAGGTAAAGTCACGTCTCCTCGCATACAGCTTGTATTCCTGTCATACTGTGCACCTGCTTGAATGGACATTTCATCAAGAGTGAGGCAACACTCCCTCTCTTCTTCTCTCATTGCCTGAATTTTTAACTGCAGGATTTCAAAAACTTCATGAAGGATTCCAGGTTGCATGGGGACCACCTCCAATCTTCTCTGCAAGGACCTTTCTGATGGCAGAGGTTGATTTTGGGAAAGAAGCAAGTTGTATCCTGTTGAACCACAAGCAAACTTTACCTGAAGACCCTTTTTGATGGTGTCAGCGGACCACTTTGTCCCCCGTGGGCTTGACTGACTTAGTTTCAGTACTTGATTTGGATTGAAGACGCTTGCCAAATTTATTTCAAGGCGTTTGTTCTGCCTGATCACGGACAACTTCAGCCTTCTTTCCTTAGCGAGCATCCGCTGGAGAGACCACACTTGTTTCCTCAAGGCTTTGACTTGCTTCTCATAGGCTGTGATCTGACTACTGCCACTGTCCCTAGCCACTGTCTCTCCACTGGCTGGGTCCCCACTGGCTGTCTCCTCGCTCACACTGCCACTAGTACAAGGGTTGTCCGTCAGGTCATCGTCCTCATCGTAGTCAGCTTGACTATCTAGAATATATTTAGAGGAAAGAAAAAAAAAGCAATATGATCAATATTTGCAGAACTTGTTAACATGCATGCAGAGTGAACTGTGAATTACTGAAAGTGTTACATTATGCACCGTTAATCCAAATTTTCATTGGACTACTTGACAGGAATTTAAAGGTGTAATCATCATCATTTTATTGACATTACAGCATGTTGTTTTCCTAGTGTTCTATAGTTTTTGTGTATTGTCACTTGTAATAAAAAATATGAATATAATTTAAAATTGTGCAATGAGTTTTAATCAGCATCATTTATTTATTTATTTATTGTTACCTGATTGATCTTCTAGGGGTGTAGGACAAGGTGTATTGGAATAAGAATGATCATGATCATGTCAAAAGTGTTCACCAACAGATGGTTCATCTTCAGTCCGTTTTCGTTTGGTGGGTCTACTGGGCGGTGTCGGTGGGGTGAACACGAACAGCGTTCGGCTTGAGCTTCTTTACACCATCAGCTCTGTGACTCTCAAACTGGGTCTCATCAAAGTGGTCCTACAAACAGAGTTAGACATATTTTAATGCTATTTCAAAGAGAAAGTAAATTATGGTAATGGGTTTTCACAGCACACTCTAACAAGACCTTACTGCAAAATTAACTCAATATCCTATAATTTAACCGCGATAGCTGTAATAAAGCACCATGCCATTTGCAATAGACTCTAGACAAGAGTAATATAAACCTCTCCAGCAAACGCGAACTGACCATGTATTGTCTGTTACTCCAGGACGCGAACTCACCATGTATTATCTGTTATTCGAGAAATAGCTGCAAGCAATGCTGCAAATGGGCATTTGTTTGAAATATTTCCACATGATTTTCATGCAAAGTTAATCATAATCTTTCTGACATGCAGCATGAACATAAAGACAATGCAGGGTAAAACGCGGGAGTGCAGATAGATAGCACGTCAAGTAGGCTAACCTTGCAATGTAGTAGTGTTAATATTTGTCATTCTAAAACTTACATAGATTTTCACAGAATGCCATCTAACTATAAAAATCTAACCAGTGCATACTTATGTATAAAAGAGCCTAGCGGAAAAAATACAGACGGCAGATGCAGTTTGTTTGTCCCGGAGTTCATTGCTAACGTTAGCATAAAAAAGGCGCAAAGAGCTAGCGAGCATCGTGTAGCTTAACACTACCAGCACATTCTAACAAGCTATCTCAGAAAAGTACATCTATTGATTTTCTCCGAATGGCATTTAAACCACAAATGGAATTCAAAATGAAACGACTTTATTCAATTTATAACTTGCAAGTAAAAGCTAAAGGCATTGGGGAAGGGGACTAAGAGAAGGCTTGGCCAAGTTCAAATCAAATTCCCTTTGGTTAATACTTTTTTTTGAAGCATGCCATGAATTGATGGGGTACAACAATATTTTCCAAATGCTTTTTCTTTACAAAATCCATGATAGAAATGTTCTTACCTCACACAACAAGGAAAAATTATTAGGCTTCCAGTTCATCCTTCTGACCCTCTGCTCCCACAATTTCCTCCTAGTTGGGTCCCGAGGGAAATAATGTAAACGTTTACCACGTCCAGGCTGTACAGAGCAACCATAGGCTGCACAGCACGGCATTTTCTTTCGAAAAAAGTAATGACACGCAGATAAATATTCCTCGCAGATTTATATTTCTCTAGTAAATTGTCGCACTTGACTTGCTGAGACCGATAATGATAATGAAGCTTGATTGATTCATGTTATGTCTTAAACATGGCGTCCACAAAACACGTGACTACCTTTGAACCAATCCCACGACAGAATTGTCTTGAACGTTCTAAACACAGTTGTCGGAACTCTCTCTATAGAGTGTGCCAGTGACTTCCGTTTTACTTCCGCTACAAGGGACCTGTCTTTAAAAAAAATATGAACGGGAGTTAATGGAGAGATAACAATTATTTTTTGGTCCCATTTGAATTGTGCCACGAATTTCACATATGATGTGTGTGAATTTAAAAGATAATTTTTCACGTCAAGAAAGTACTGTTGTTCGATAGACTTCAAAAGTTATGTTGGTTTTGTACGAATCCGCTCAGTGGACTTCATCTCTCGTCTCGAACGATGTACGTCACCAACGTAATGAAACGATAAGATTAGAAGCTAGCTGATAGCTGTTATGCTAGTTAACGTTGCATCTTGCTGCCTGCTATGTCACTTAACAGTATCTAAGGTACAGTCTATGGACGAATACAACTTACCTGATGTGTTTAATCCTCTGACTCATGGTATTTTCATCGGCAAGGAAAGCTCAATTAAGACCTGTTGCTGGTATGCTTGTACAATCTTGTGTGGCTGTGAATGAGCTAACGTCACTAGTGCGACTGATGGGTTTGTAGTCGTTGGAATTACGATCTTTCACAATGTTGTAATTCAATAGTTACGAAACAAACTGCAAATGTCTTTACATGAAAAATTGTCTTTAAAATTGACAAACATCATATGGGTAATTCAAGGCACAAGTCAACCCGGGACCAGAAAATAATACTGGACTGGCGTTCAAAATTTTTTGAAAGATAGGTCCCATGGAGGCAAGTGGAAGTGGCGTCACTGGGACACTCTATAGACGCCAAGAGTTCATGGGGCATTAACATTGTTTTGAGATAAATGCCTTTTATTCGCGATCTCTTGGATAAGTACTTCATTACCCACAATCCTGAACAATCCCACAGTGATGCCTCTGATTGGTGGAAAGGCCGTTATGGTCATAGTTTGAAACTTTCTCAGCGAAAATTATTGACAAAGATGGCGGAGTCTTTTACTGCCTATGGCGAAAATCTTAATGTGATTAAAAAACTTTCTTGACGAATATTGGTACTTGTATCAACAAGGATTGTGGTTTATACATCACACGAACTTAGTCAGGGCCAATACACTACCACTGTAAATGTTAGTTTAAACACTCAAACTTTTCAGGTAGACGACAGGCTAACTTTTAGCATTTCCGACATTGTGCAGCTAACATTAGCCTGCATGCTGCAACACAGGTATGAAATATATTGTTTTAGTGAGTGTCCAAAGGGGTGAAAGCCACTTTAAATCGGGTCACATTATTGACTGTGTGTCCGAGAGTCAGTTTGTGGGTTATGGAAGGGCCAGCATGAGGAACAAAACCTACAAAGTTGTTAAGCAGGGAGGTTGGTAACGTTAATGCTGCTAGTTAACATTAGCTAGGCTACTATAGCCTTCTTACTGTATGATCATTAACCTAGGAATACTTCTTCGTGCATTTAATGAACATTTTGTGTAATAATTCACGGCAAATTAATAAACTGAATATGGTGGTCCAAGAGCAGACCATGCACCAGTCCATGCATCAGCCCGACTAAGCAGTGATGACAGCATAGGATGACAGTCAGGTACGAAGCACTGCACCATGTTGCTAACGTTAACCGCTTTCACACACATGATATAAAATACACAATGATAAATATAAAATTAAATATCAAAACACTATTATTTACACGATTACTCCTGAAATAACTGCTATTAACTGCACATTCACTATATAAAAATCACTGTTTGGAGGAAAGGGTTTGTGTGCTGTCGCCGGTTGGAAATTGTTCAAATGGCGCGGTTCGTCCTTGCTTATATTATTCAGTGAGGCGCGGTGGTTTATGGGATGAGTAGTTCCTTCGCTCGGAAATGAACATATGTACACAGTCTTGTAACTGACTTTTTTTGGATTTTCTCATCGTTTTTTCACTCGAAATTATATGTTGTATGCTTATGAGTTATGCCGTAGCTGGTTAGCCTAAGACATGCTGTAAAACTCTTTAGATACGGATTTTTCCAAACGTCAATGGGACAAATGAATGGGAAGCTTACATCCGGCACCTAACCGCGTTTTGGCTGTGGGCGGGACTGTGCAGCTCTATTATCAACTCATTTTAGCTTCATGGCATGAACTTAGCTCGGCTAGCGAGTGCTAGCATTGTCCAAATGTGCATAAATAAAACCTGCTAGGCTAGCGAGTTCATTAAACCTGTATAACATAGCACTTCCTTGAGTTGACAATTACCTTTTACTTTTACTTACAGGCACGGTCGTAGACTGCGATGGTAGCCTGCTCCAGGCTTCAACAGCAACCTTTTTGCAAAGCCTGTGGCATTGTTCCAAAAAATAAACTGAAGCCATTTGATCCTCAAGTCTGGGTTCTTGGGCAAAATGCATTGTTGAAGTTCTATTTGTGCATAGCGCACAAGTCCGTTGACATTCAGCCATCCTTGCATAGGCCTACGAAAACGGTCAAGTCAAGTCAACTTTATTTCTATAGCACATTTAAAAACAACTGAGTTGAACCAAAGTGCTTACAAACAAACATAAAACAATGACAATGCACAACAACAATAATAACATAACATGGGGGGGGAAATAAATAAATAATTGAAATAATAAACAAATTGGACAAAAATAAAATATAGAATAAAGTGTGTGTGTGTGTGTGTGTGGGGGGGGGGGGGGGGGGGGTATTAAGGTAAATTAAAAGCTTGGGAGAAAATGAAAGTCTTTAAGTTAGACTTAAAGCAGTCAATGGTTGGAGAGGACTTAATATGTACAGGTAGACTATTCCAGAGTTGGGGGGCAACAACAGAGAAGGCTCTATCACCCTTAGTTTTAAGGCGTGTTTTGGGGATATAGAGAAGATTCTGAGATGAAGACCTAAGTGATCTTGGAGTGCTGTATGGAATTAGTAGGTCACCTATGTAACTAGGTGCCAAACCACTGAGGGCTTTGAAGACAAAAAGTAAAAATTTTAAATTAACTCTGTGCTCCACAGGTAACCAGTGGGTCAGGCCTGCATATAATGAATTACAATAATCTAGTCTAGATGTTATGAAAGCATGTGTAAGAGTTTCAAGATCGGAGAAGGACAGAAAGGGCTTCAGTTTTGCAATGGTTCTTAACTGGAAAAAGCTGCCTTTGACCACACTATTTACTTGCTTATTAAAATTTAAAGAGGAGTCAAAGAAAACCCCAAGATTCTTGACTTCACTGTGGCAGTTTGCAGAGAGAGGTCCTAGTGCATTTTTCAAGATAGAAACATCACTTGGAGGGACAAAAATAATTATATCAGTTTTACTTTCATTCAGTTGAAGAAAATTTCTTGCCATCCAGCATTTAACGTCACTGAGACAGTTACAAATATTCTCCAATGAACAAATGCCATTAGTGTTAACAGGCAGGTAAAACTGAGTGTCATCTGCATAGCAGTGATACTGAATGTTATACTTTTTAAAAATTGAGCCAAGGGGTAACATATAAAGAGAGAATAAAAGAGGGCCCAAAATGGAACCCTGAGGAACACCACACTTTATAGGGGCAGAGGAAGAGGAAAACTTGCCTAAACTAACTGAAAATGATCTATCACTAAGATAAGAAGAGAACCATTGTAAAACAGAACCCTGGAGACCAACTTCATCCTCCAAGCGTTTTAATATGTTATGGTCGATGGTGTCAAATGCACTCAGATCAAGAAGCACCAAGAGGGCGCAAGTTCCAGAATCAACTGCTAAGAGAATGTCGTTTTGGACTTTAAGCAAGGCCGATTCAGTGCTGTGCAGAGATCTAAAACCTGATTGGAATTTATCACATGAACTTACTCAGGTAAGAAGAAACCTGAGAGAGGACAACCTTTTCTAGTATCTTTGACAGAAAGGGTAATTTAGAAATAGGCCTATAATTCTTCAGGTCACTGGGCTCAAGGTTAGGTTTCTTCAGTAAAGGTTGCACAATTGCACGTTTAAAACCTGAGGGGACCACTCCGTTGGTTAGTGAGTGATTAATTATGGCCAATACAAGAGGGCAGATGATGGTAAAAACGCCTTTAAAAAGGCGTGCAGGTAAAACATCTAAGTGGCAGGATGTAGATTTCATATGGGAGACCACCTCAGAAAGCTGGGAGGAAGATATAGCCTGAAACTGTTGGAGGCAGCTAGGTGAAAGTTCTATCACTGAGGGATCCGAATCTGTAGGTGAGATTTGAGATTTTATTTTGTCACTTTTATCGATGAAGAAGTTGAGGAACTTCTCACAGATTTCTGTTGAAGGGGCAAGAGTAGATGACGCAGAGGCAGGATTTATAATAGAATTAATGGTATTAAATAAAACTTTTGGCCTATGAGCATTATTGTTGATAAGCTGAGCATAATACTCAACCTTTGCTGCCTTAACAGAGTTTTGGTAGATCTTTAGAGAATCTCTGAAAAGGTCATAGAAGACCTGAAGCTTCTCTTTTTTCCATTTGCGCTCTGCTTTCCTGCAAGATTTTCTGACAGAACGGGTCGTGGCATTTAACCATGGAGTGGTGATAGTTTTGACACGCTTTTGTTTTAGTGGGGCAACACAGTCTAAGGTCTCAAGACAGGATGCATTAAAGAGAGTGACTAATTCTTCAATGTCAGAGCAGGTGGAAATACTGTAGCAACAGAGATAGTAAGTGAGTGAGAGAGGATGAAAGTATTAGAGAATGTTGTGGCTGTGGTGGAATTAATAGAACGGGCAAAGGAATAGGACTTAGGGGGAGATACAGGGGGACAAAACAAAATATATTCAAATAAAATCAAAAAATGATCAGAGACCCCAACATCCATAATTTCTAAGTTGGAAACATTGAAACCATAAGACAATACTAGGTCTAATGTGTGGCCTTTCTGATGCGTCGGGGCCATAACAGATTGCACAAGATTGAAAGAGTCCACAAGGCATAGAAACTTAACCAAAGGTTTTGATGGGCAACAGATGTGAATGTTAAAATCCCCTAAAATCATGAAATTGTCAGAGCGAGAGGCCATAAAAGATAGTAGATCAGCAAATTCTTGAATGAAATTAAATTAAGCTTCATTTTTGGTGGTCGGTAAACTAATGCACAGAGGAGGGTGGCATTTATCTTTACAAGCTGTACCTCAAAAGTGGAGAACATATCAATTTGTACAATTCTACATTTAAAGTTGTTATTATAAACAGTGACCAGACCACCTCCACGACCAGTAGCCCTAGGGGAATTTATGAAGCTGCAGTGAGGAGGGCAGAGTTCACTAAGTGGAATGACGTCATTACTGCTGAGCCAAGACTCCGTTATAAACAAAAAGTCCAGGTGATGAGATGTGAAACGGTCGTTTAAAATTTTACAGAGCTGTAAAAAGCAGAGCTAAACAAATTTTGTGGGCAAGGTCTCAACTGGGCGAGCTCATAAATAGTAATGAGCTCATCAATTGAAGAGCTTTTGCAATTGGCCTAATTTCTCCACTTATTTCTTTTCAGTGGCTAGAGCTGACAGAGGAGTTAGCTGTTCAATTTCACATTCACGACATAGCACAAACACATATGGACCTAACATGTTTAAAAAAATACAAGTAAAAACGGTTTTGTGTGGCAGGGCACCTTTAAAGAAAGTTAACATGTCGATTACAGAAATTTGGCAGCCACAATCGGATGGATAGTATAAATCAGATATTTTAGGTAGCCTACTATGACTAATGTAAAGTTACATGAGAAGTCGAGGGGAATGAGTGAAGAGTCATCTGTAACCATGGATACCTCTCAACCCCCCTGCTGGTTGCACCCACGGGGACAGGCGAATTCCCGGAAGTTGAAACACCAATGGAGGCTGGAGGGCCCATCTCTTTGCTAACCCCCATAGAAGCCCATTCATTTAGGGTTTTTTTGAAATCCCATAACTTCATATAACATATATCCTGTGCCGACATTGTAGCTTCTGTATTATCTACATAAACAATACAAGGCAAAACAGGCTCAACACCTCGCACGTAACGTTGGGTTCCCCAGATAGCAATTTCCTTTGGGCCGGATCCGCATAAAAGCCTTTAGATCCGCCTGTAGCGGACATACGGTATCTGGCTGTGGGCCAGATCTGCTCCTGATAGAGGTTTCAGCTCTGCTAGTAATGCTGTTTTATCACCGGTTTACAGATTTGTCCCAGGTCCGATTTCTGCAACTCAACTGGAAGTCAGGAAATGCTTTTAAAATACAAAACACTGATTTGGCCCAAACCTGTGATACGGATATGAGCCGAAGGACCATTTTTTCACAGCAGACCCAGGTGGTAATGATATTAATTAAGGTGCTGATTCTGCTAAATTGACTGTCCTTTCCCTACTTCATTGTCAACTGGCTGCTAAAGAAAAAAAAAGGTATTTTGGAATGGCACAAATTTAGAAACCATGGGGGTGCACTATGTTCCCATGGCCACTTCATTTCTACAGTAAGGCTGGAAAAGAAGATATAGTTGGCTCAATATTGATCATATGTTCGTTTCATTATTTTTATTATTACCTAGCAGTGGTAAAAGTAGTCAATTGTTGTTTGTGTCAGATCTAACAGTGCTATGAGACAACCCCATATTCTTTCCACGCATGCAGAAGTCCAAGCAGTAACGTTAATCAAGGATCTTTGGTTTGCTCACTATCAATCTTTTGACATGATTTGCCAGCCTGGGGTTGGACTAGGACAGCCCAACTTTTCAAGGTAGGTTATCTGCTTTTTATCTCTGTTTTATTCAGAGACAACAACAAGCAACCGAGCGATTGATAACTTTAAGGTTATACTATTATTTTCCAGCAATATGGGCTAGCCTACTACCTTAGCTTAGCTCGATACTTTCTCCCTAACACAGCATGTACAGGGGCCAACACACTCTCTCGGCCATACCCTCGACCTTGTTATCACAAAGGGTCTCGATGTCTCTACAGCTGTTAAAGACCTGGCCTTATCTGATCATTTCTGCGTGTTCTTTGATGTGTCTATGTCCCCACACACTCAAAACAAAGCTATGATGGTAAAAAGGAGAATCATAAATGATCAGACAAGTGCTCTCTTTGAGCAAGCACTTTCACTAAAGTCAAGTCAACTGTCAGACTCTGAAGACTTATTTGATCACTTTAATGCAAAAATGGCAAACATTATGGATGACATTGCTCCATTACAATTCAAGAAAGTTAAGGACAAACAGAAAGCACCATGGAGGCAAAATCCAGCAGTTAAACTTCTAAAAAGAGAGTGTAGGAAGACTGAAAGAAAATGGCGTAAATACAAACTTCAGATCCACTATGAAATCCATAAAGAGATGCTCCGCACATATAACTCTGAAATATGCAAAGCAAGACAGTCTTTCTTTTCTAACATTATCAATAGAAGTTCAAATAACACTCGTATTCTATTTTCAACTGTTGATAAGTTAACAAATCCCCCCTCACAATTAGCGCCTGAACTTCTCTCAACTAATAAATGCAATGAGTTTTCATCTTTTTTTAAAGGTAAAATTGACAAAATCAGACTCAACATATCTGCTCAATTACAAATTCAACAACCTGAACTTCCAGCAACAAACAGAGGGAAACTAAACTTGATGTCAGAGTTCAGCTTGATAGACTACGAAACACTTGAAAAAACGGTACAGAATCTCAGCTCTTCCACATGTGTCTTAGACACTCTGCCTACCAATTTCTTCAAAACTGTTTTTCACCTCATAGCGGCGGATGTCCTTCAAATTGTAAATGTATCACTGCTGTCTGGCACTTTTCCTAAGTCACTGAAAACAGCTGTTGTAAAGCCACTTCTCAAGAAGAATAACCTGGATGCCTCCATGCTAAACAATTACAGGCCCATATCCAA
This sequence comes from Alosa pseudoharengus, assembly GCF_046254945.1. Lineage (NCBI taxonomy): Eukaryota > Metazoa > Chordata > Actinopteri > Clupeiformes > Clupeidae > Alosa > Alosa pseudoharengus. The sequence goes on along the minus strand of NW_027468689.1, from coordinate 7,114,819 downwards.
TCTACCTTTTATTGGCAAAATTATTGAAAAAGTAGTCTTTAATCAATTAACCACCTTCCTAACATCAAATGGGTATTTTGATTACTTTCAGTCTGGTTTTCGGGCAAATCACAGCACTGAAACAGCTCTCATTAAAGTTTCCAATGACATACGCCTAAACACAGATTCAGGTAAAACATCAGTCCTAGTGCTATTGGACCTTAGTGCAGCTTTTGACACTGTTGATCACAATATTTTACTACACAGGCTAGAACTCTGGGTTGGATTTACAGGCATAGTTATCAGCTGGCTAAAATCATATCTACAAGAAAGGAGCTTCTTTGTTGCCATCGGAAACTGTACCTCAACACCAACGTCCTTGACCTGTGGTGTTCCCCAGGGGTCAATCTTGGGGCCACTATTATTCAACCTCTATATGCTCCCACTTGGACAAATCATTCAAAATAATTTGATTTCATATCATAGCTATGCAGATGACACACAAATTTACTTAGCTCTATCACCAAACGACTATGGTCCTCTTGAATCTATGTGTCAGTGTATAGAACAAATCAACACCTGGATGTCTCAAAATTTTCTTCAGCTGAACAAAGAAAAAACTGAAGTAATTATATTTGGTAAAAATGAGGAAAGACTTAGGGTTGCCACTCTCCTTGGCACAAAAGGGTTGAAGGCAAAGGATACTGTTAAAAATCTTGGTGTATTAATTGACAGTGATCTAAATTTCAACAGCCACATGAAAGCGATAACTAAATCAGCTTTTTACCACCTCAAAAATATTGCCAAACTCAGAGGGCTGATGTCAAAATATGACTTAGAAAAACTCATTCATGCATTTATCTCCAGCAGGGTTGATTACTGCAATGGACTGTTCACAGGCCTTCCTAAAAAGACTATTAAACAGCTTCAGGTGATACAAAATGCAGCAGCTAGGATTCTAACAAAAACTAAAAGAACTGACCACATTACTCCAATTCTTAAGTCCTTGCACTGGCTTCCAGTAAGTCACAGAATTGACTTTAAAGCACTATTGCTTGTTTATAAATCAGTAAATGGAGCAGGACCTAAATACTTGTCAGACATGCTTCAGCAGTACACACCTTCTCGTCCTCTCAGGTCCCAGGTGAAAAACCTGCTAGTAAAACCTATAGTTAGAACTAAACATGGTGAAGCAGCTTTTAGCTGCTATGCGGCTCAGCTGTGGAACCAACTTTCGGATGACATCAAAAAGGCCCCAACTGTAGCCAGTTTTAAATCTAGACTTAAGACCAAACTGTTCTCAGATGCTTTCTGCTAACTGTGCCGAGTTACAAATTCTGAATCTGCCTTGATAATTATTCTACTTTGTCTTTTATTACTTTTTTTTACTACTTTTACCTTTGTTTTGCTTACTAATTATTCTTTATTTTTAAATGATTTTACCTTGTTTTATGTTTTCTTTTTATTATGATCTTTACCTTTTAACTATTCTTTGACTATATTGCCCTTCTATGCTTTTATTTGTTATTATTGTTTGGTTTTGTTTATGTAAAGCACATTGAATGACCTCTGTGTATGAAATGCGCTATATAAATAAACTTGACTTGACTTGACTTGACTTGACTTGACTTAGCTTAAGCAAAACAGCCATCACAATAACTATTTTGGAAAAAACATTGATAACGCTAAAAGGATCACTGATGATAAAAAACGAGTGTAATTGTGACTACCTATTTTCAAAAAGGAATAAATGGCTAATGTTTATTTTGTGTTGTTTCAGATTGACCATGGAGATGACTGAGGAAGACAGCCTGAATATCGATGGGAACAGTGGAATTAACACGACTTAAACTTTGTCTGGGATTGCACTTCTACAGCCAGGTTGTTGAATAAAAAAATAATTAGACACTTATGTGTAAAGTTTTGTTTACCATCCTCTTGTGTAGCCTAGCTTATGTTTATCAGTTGAGCTGTTGGGAAAACGTTACGAACTTTAGCCTGGGTGAACCTATAACGAACCTGTTAGCAAATGTGTAGCAAACAGATTTTTCAGGATAATTAGGCCTAATTACCAATCACATTTCACATGTGAAATAAAGCCAGCTGATGTCTGATAAACGGGTCCGTACCACACACAATAAGCGGACCCGTATTGCATATGATAAGCAGATCTGGAACACGTCAGTAATACAGACTATCATACGGAACTGGGCCAGTCTTAGCCCTTATTGGAACCAGATCCGTCAAACGGATCCAGACCAGTTTTGGACCGATGCGGATCAGGTCCATTATGCAGATCCGTGCCGGACGTTGTGGTAGGTGTGGCCCAGTTCCGTCCCAGTGTATGTTTGCTATCTGGGTCCCGTATGAAGAATATTAGCATGTCCGGTTGTAGGGAAGCTAACTTTGACATAATTTATGCCCGTCGCACCGTAGGGAGATAACCGTATTTGGATAAGAAGCTAAGCCAGCCAGCATGGAAACTCATGAGCAAAACCAATGAAAAGCTATGTAGTTCTTTTACTTCTAGGTTGCACCAGGCAAGCAGCGCACTGTAGTCCACTTCATTTTTGCTGTAGCATTTTGGTAGCAACACTACAGTTTGTAACAAAATACCAAATAGTAAATACATTTTAACTCATCAAACTGAACGCCAATGTTTTTGACGGCCGTTGCTTCGCTCAGACCTTATTTGAACCATATTACCAAAAACTCCATTCATTTTCCCATTGAGATTTTTTCTTACGAACCAGGACACATTAAAATGCTAACGCTAAAAACTACAAGCTTCCGGGTGACGATCGCACTCTATAGAGTACTAAAGTTTCCGTAGCAACCAATTTTCTGTTCTACACAAACCAAATTGAATGAAATGAAATACTGAGCCAGACCAAAGTTTTATAGAAAAGAAGCAGGGTTTTTTTTGCAAATTGATAAGCAGTTTGCCTTTCCGATGATTAAAGCAATTATTGAGAATAGATCGTCATTTTTTATTTTAAAAAACTGAAACTAATGTGGTGTAAACCGCTGTCGACATGGTGCAATGCTTCCTGAATGCAATCATCAGCTAGAGTCTTATAGCCTACTTGCCGATTTTCTTTCAGGTTTGTAAATAAATTCCAATTAAAAAAAAAAAAAAAAAAGTGTCCGAAGCCACCCCGGTTGGAATTCAATGAAGACTATTTGTGTGTGCGTGTGACAGAGTTGGCACATTTACAGCAACACAGTACAAGCAATACACTTGAACAGATCTATGTAAATAAACAAAAACAAAAGTTTACATTTTGGAATTGAAATGAAGAATCAATAGGAACCAGAATTTATAAGTAGACAAATGTTGTCAATGGCTTAAATTGATGTTTGTCCCGTACATTAACCATGAATGTTTCATGGTCTTGATACAGTAGGTGCTGAAATGAAAGGTGAACATATTCATATTTTCAGTATCCATCTGCACAAACTGTCTGGCCATCACCTCCTCCTGCTCTTCCGCCTCCATTTCTAAGACCCGTGGCAGCCAATATTTGTTTTGCATCAAGCCACTGTTTTTATGCAACCATTTTATGAACCTTGGTTGCTTCTTCGAAGAACTGAGCAACAAAGATTAAAAGACAGTTTGGTCAGTTAAATGTTTTCAATGGAAGGGACATTGCACTACCATGCCAGGCCTACGCCTACCATGCTCTCACTTGTTGATGCCTCTCCTGTGTGCAGCAATGGACACATCTTGTGTACTGTAGGTCTATGTGGGGAGGTCAATAGATGATAATGCATAAAACGGCATTCAATTAAGTTCCCAATGTGCACCGAGATATATTTTTTCTAAAACAAAATCCCATCCACTCCGCTAGACTCTAGGAATGTAACCAGTAGATGGCGATGAGATTAAGTATAAGTATATACTCTTTTGATCCCGTGAGGGAAATTTGGTCTCTGCTTTTATCCCAATCCGTGAATTAGTGAAACACACTCAGCACACAGTGAACACACAGTGAGGTAAAGCACACACTAATCCCGGCGCAGTGAGCTGCCTGCCACAACTGTGGCGCTCGGGGAGCAGTGGGGTTAGGTGCCTTGCTCAAGGGCACTTCAGCCGTGCCTACTGGTCAGGGTTCGAACTGGCAGTCCGAAGCGCTAACCAGTAGGCCACGGCTGCCCTCATTACTTTACCTCCCTATAGCAGAGTCCTGCACGGGTCCAATTTTTTTAATCCCCACCCACCCGTACCCGTCATGTTTAAAACCGCATCCGACCCGTTTTCCGACACCAGAGCTAGTTAAAATCCGTACCCGACCCGACCCGCATTAAATAAAACTGACACCCGACCCGTACCCGAGTTAAACATACACGTTTAAGGAACTAATTACACAACCATTAACATTGCAGATCCAACTTCAGCTGAAGTTGACAGGCATATCCTACATGATGTATTGTGGTAGCCTGGCTACTTTTCAACACCCGAGTGATAACATTTTACCACTTTTCAAGCAGATGCGTCTACAAGGCTATCGCCACGCAAATGCCTAATTTAGAATTCAAACACGGCCTTGCACACACAGCTTATTAACAGCAGTAGTAGGCTAGCCTACATTAAATGAAGGAATGATTCGGTCATAACCTACACCGGATTATGCATTAGCCTGTGAAACTTTATGGAAATAGGCATAAGACGTGTGGCACTATCCCGTTAATTTGAGTGCAAGATTGAATGGGGGAAATGTGCCTATACTTTTCCCATGCACGCATAGGAGAAATCTCGCTCGCTTGCAGGGATGTCAATAGATCTCACAATCTAGGCAATATTGGGAATTAAACGAGCATGCTCTCTCCACCAACATGTCAAAAGAGCCATCTTTAGGCGTTTTTTTTATCAATGTGCAGCCACTTTTGTTCTGAAAGACTGCAGGCAGATCCCGCGCATGTGATTTTTAAAAGTGAAATAGCCTATAGGCGCCTGTTTTGGGAAGGCACGTACGAAACGTGCATTTCAAATGCTTTTATCAACTTGAATTGCAGGCATATTATTTAGGATGTGTTACTGTAGAAAATATTGTTACATATGCACGTGATGTTTATGAAAGGCCAATTCCGACCCGTGTCACCCCCGTGTCCGACCCGACCCGCACCCGCATCCGACACAGTAGAACCCGTGCAGGACTCTGCCCTATAGATCAGTGGATAATGTACACAATGATGTTTTCACTGGGGAAAATATCTTTCCCATAGACTATAGGCTATATATTGCATTCTATACAGTCTATGGTCTTTCCCAAGTGCATGAATGCACCATAGGTTTCCTATATGTCTAGTAGACCTAGCTAGGCCGATTGCTGCATGTGATTGACGTATCTGCAGGGTATTAATTCAAATTAATTTGAATTAAATCAGGTTGTTTTTATTAATATTATACTGCAAGATGTGTGTTTTTAAACTAGGCTACATTTAAGTTCCATGCAGACTAATTTTTAATATTACAAATTTCCAGTTTATTCCCATTAATTCCCGTTTATTGTTAATTCCTGTATATTCCTGTTAATTCCCATGGAAAGTTTCCAACTTTCCCGGATTTTTGCAAACCTACTCAGTGTTCTGTTCTATGGTTTTGATAGGTAGCCATATCCAAACAACAATGCTAGACACTTCCAGACAATGCTTACAATGATAGCGCGAGCATGCGTCAAATTAACTGCAAGGATATAAACAAGTTATAAAGTTGTACAAAGCAGAAGGCCTAGAAGCTATGCTAAATTCTTTCTTTCTTCATATCTGTAGGCCTAGGTCGCTTTTGTAAACAAACACAACCAAAGTTAAACAATTTGTTGCTAGGCAACCCATTATGGAAATGTGAGACATTTTTGTACAAATAATTTTTCAAGTGCTTTACCTTACAAAAGATTTTCTACAATCACTTGTTGGATTGATGAATTGTGGAGGGCCAAGTTTAGGATGTAATTTAGACACAGATACATGCATCTCAGAAGTCTTAGTGATGGGTAGTAACTGCTATTATTACAAATCTGACAAATCAAATATTATTGATAAATTCTCAGGTTTGTAATTACATCATTCACTATCTGCATTTGCAAGTTTAATTTCATAATTTCAATTATCTGCACCTTCAAAATGCATAATCCTCTAACCAGCTGTAGACAGACTCAACTGGGATTACACACTTGAGCCTTTATGGTTATGGATAGTTACATTTACACTTGTGACGTACGACGGAATCCGTGTCAGCCTACATTGATAACTTATCAGGTCCTTGCCTGCTTGCTCTAGGTTTGTGAATAGGCCTATGACACTGCATCTTCAATGACTGTACCATAGAGGACCAGATGATGGCGCCAGAGCATATACAATAGGATGGGTCTCTGCAGTGTTACAGCCAGCCAGCCCACTGAACAACAACATACTAGCCCACTGACCTTGAAGGAGGTATAGGGAGCTATATTGTAGTCTTGGAAGCCATCAGTACTGCAGTAAAGCTCAAAAATAAATAAAAAAGATCCTTCACTTCACTTCACTGGCAACATCTCAGAAATGCCATAAGCGCATTATACGCCTTGCCATAAATGTCATGTCTTGCCTTTTTAGAGGGGTCATTGCCACAAATGTCCTTACCCTCACTTGACGTTTCATTTTCCAGACGACTCTGCACTCATGTCTCAAAGTGGCCATTGCCTATGAAGCATTGGACAATATGACAGGACAGGAGCGTTGCTAAGGCAGACCAGACTCCCTAGCAACACAGTCTGGCGGAGAGAGAGACAGAGACGCTAATTCAAATGAAAGTGACACACATCATTTGAGCCGCCAGAGGCTGCTTCCACAGCTCACACTCTCCTCTCACCCTTGTGTCTGTGCACTTACTGTAGGTACATCAATATTTAAGTAAAAGCACACTTGTGATGCTGAGTTCGCTTGTATGAGTATGCTTCTATACAGTACATACATACAGATGTATGTGTGTGTTTGTGTGTGTGTGTTTACAATACGGATCCACAAAAGCATCATGACTCTGCGCCTGAGTGTGCACACAAGCTCTCAGCTTCCTCTGTGCATGTGTGTGTGTGGGTGGCTGGGTATGCATGTGCGTGCATCTGTGTGTGTGTGTGTGTGTGCGCGCGTGTGCGCATGTCTATGTCGCGCTGCCTGCCTCAGCTCCTCCACTCCGCCGTGGCGTGCTGTCTCACTGTCTCGCTGCACGAGCTGTGGGAGAGAACGTGAAGCGCACCGTCACGTCTGCTGCAGCAGCAATAACACCATCACCACCACTACCACCACCAGCAGCAGCAGCAGCAGCAGAGCCGGCACAGGACCAGGAGAGGGACCCCTGAGCAGGTAGACATCCCCAGAGCGAGGCAGCGCATCCTGGACAGCAGCCGAGGCGGTCCCCCCTGTGAGGATGATCCTGTGGGTGAAGATGGGAGAGATGGCCCTGCAGGAGCTGGTGCAGAGGCTCAACAGCATAACACACAACATTGGTAGGAGGGGCAGTCTCTTGCAGTTCTGTGTGCCCATACCACTGGTGTGTGTGTGTGGGGGTTATTTATGTGTGTGTGTGTGTGTGCGTGTGTGTACATGTGTGTGGGTTGTTTGTGTGTGTGTTTGTGTTTTTCTACAGTTGTCACGCGGTACGATTCAGGCGAAATTTGGCTGTGGCTGTGGATGTCAGTTTGGAGATTCAGTTTAAATTGCTGCATCACTTCATATGAGTGAGATGGCTCCCAAATGATTTGACTTCTTCTGGGTGATTTTCCTCCTGAGTAAAATTCAGAGTAAATGGCTAATTTAGAGAAGTGGTAGCAACTGGTTGTGTTTGAATGTGAAACTTCTGCATGTCTGTATGTCTTCATTTGAACTGAATACTGTTTTCAGTGGTTGGATTTTGATGGAAAACAGTTGCTGTTAAATGTAACATTTGCAGTTCTGACATTTGTATAAGGGGACCTAGATATATTCTACCCTAGTGATTTAGCTTTGAAATGTGAACAGTGTATAAAGAATACAGTCTGCATTTCACTACAAATACAGACATCAGTGACAGTGACATCAAACTGAGAATGAACATGCAATCACAACACACTACACACGCATGTCTGGATCATGTGGTGTTGATCCACAGTTGTATCACGTGCTTTTCTGGATTGTCATAGTTGTCCTACTTCCTCACATAGATGCCTGCAGGTGTGAGCTAAAAAAGAAACTTGCACTATTATACTGTATAATAAAACCAACGTCCACTGTATAGAAGTAGGTCACACCAGCCAGGCTACCTAAGGGAATCTTTTGCCCCACAGTCCTACAAAGGGGATACGATACACATCACTGTTTACGTTGAGATGAATCTGAGGGCATGCAGACCCATCCCTCTCTGATCTAATCACAGGGAGTTCCTCTGAACACCACTGATAGATGGGGCTGTATGAAGATGAAGGCTTCTACACACATGGGAGGTATGTACTCATTAGGCTACAGTAACAGACTGGACAGAAGACGAAATCTGCAGAGGGGTCATGGATTTTCCTTTCTGGCCCACCCGTTACTGTTGTATATGATTTATGACTAAATAAATTGCCATTTGTGACATCCTTTTGGTCAAACACACCACACACCATTTGTACAAGATTTCTGCAAACGGTGCTGCTGGAAGGTAACCACATGGTACCTGCTTCAGTGTCATTTTAGATGCATTTGTGGGTGTAGAAGAATGTGAGTTTCCAGATGAACTGATAGATCTGAATTTGCTTGTGCCACCTCACTAGTGATACAATGTGACGGTGAGATGTGTGGTAGTGATGGTGAGATGTGTGGTAGTGACCATGAGCTGTGAGGGTATTGACTGTGAGATGTGAGGGTAGTGATGGTGAGATGTGTGGTAGTGATTAGATGTGAGGGTAGTGATGGTGAGGTGTGTGGTAGTGATGGTTAGATGTTTGGTAGTGACAGTGAGATGTTTGGTGGTGACTGTGAGATGTGTGGTAGTGACTGTGAGATGTGTGGGTAGTGACAGTGAGATGTGTGGTATGATGATGAGATGCGTGGTAGTGACCATGAGATGTGTGGTAGTGTGAGTGTGGTAGTGTAGCTCTCTTAGTCCCCCACCTCTATGTCCTCCATGTTTGACCTAGTTCTGCGGCAGCCGGCTACTCGTGCTGATTACTAAAACCCCCCTCCCTCTTCTGCAACATCTGAGTCATTCTGAGCCTGTTATCGAAGAATGCTGCTTACCTTTTTAAGGAGACTTTACAACTAATAGGGATGACTTTATATTCATTTCAAACTCAATAGCCTACAAGATTGACTGTTGTATGAAAATGTCATGCTGTGCCTCTGTTGGCTTAATTGTATTCCATGTACAGTATGAATTATTTTTATGTTTGCGATCAGACTACAGATTCTGAAAGATTACATGTCAACTACAAATGCGTGTATCCTCCCACACATCAGGGAATTGATCTGTAACGTCAAAAGTTTGATTTTTCTATGTGATATTCAGTGTGTGCCTGTATGTGTGAGCCATATTTTAGTATCCACCTGATCCATCTTACCTGTACATGCAATGTCAAGAGGAAGAGCTGAATTCCCCCTCACAGGAGGTGCTGTAGGTTTTAATAGGCCACACGAAACACCTTCCAACAGGCAAGGAAAAGCTTTAGGGCAGTGTTTCCCAACCTTTTTTCCTTGAAGGCCCCCTTGCCTGTGTCTAAGACAAGCCAGGGCCCCCTACCCGAACTCCTACCACAAAAAGAATAAAGTGATTAATTACAAACTTGTAAGTTCAGAGGTCAGAGGTAATAAATAGCTACATGAATTTAAATGTGGAACAAAAATATGTTTTAATTTGGATTATACAGAATTTTGATTATAATTATGAATATTTGATTATGTGTTATTGGGATTTTATACATTTAATGTGCACAAATATAATTTTGGTAACCTTACAACCTCAGCCCAGGCAACATTGTGCAGATCCCCTGCAATCTCTGGCGACCCCTAGTGGGGTCCGCGGACCCCAGGTTGGGAACCACTGCTTTAGGGCATTTGTTTGAACACCTCCATGACATGACATGACATTACATGACATTACAGTGCTTCAAGTGTATTCCTCATTGATATAGCCTACATGCTTTTATTCTGATGCACAATAAAAATGTCAAGGTAAACCAACAGCACCCTTGACTTGGGATGTTTCATCCATACTGTTATGGTTGATGTTTCCCTTGTACTCTACCTGCAACATATAGTTTGAGCTATATGCTTTAGTCATGCCCTCTACCTGTAACATGTAGCTCGAGCTTAACAAGGGTTTGAATGGCTCCTCCTGTCATTTGTTTGAACTGACAACCAGTTCTGCGCTTTCTGTCTGCCTAATGCTTCCTGCTGGCTCTGTGCGGATACAGGCCGCATGGTTGCTGTGGTAACTGGCTTCTGTCTTGCATTCTGTGGTTGCCATGGACTTAATTCTGGGATGGCCACATCTTTTGTTGGCCTCCCAGGCCTGAGAGAGCTGGGTCTGTGTGTGTGTGAATGAAGCCTGTCTGTGGAGAAACTTCAGGGCTGTTCACAGGGCCTCCTCACACTGTAAGAGGATGAGAGTGGAGGAGAATAGAGATGACCCCCCTTCCTACACACATTCTCACACACACACACACACACACACACACACAGAGTGCTCTGAGGCGAGGTGTAGGTGTAAGGATCTGATGCCAGGCCAGGAGGCTTGGAGGGGTTGTTTTTTAAGCCCTCTTTTGCTGCCAGCACCTTTGTTTTAGAATTTCCAAAACAAAAGTGGTGATAATTGGGGGTGTTACGATATTTAAGTGTCCTCACCTTTTTTATGCTGTTTGGGTTCTCAGTGTTTTTTTTGTCCCCTCTCCCTCCCCGTAGCTCTCTCTCTGTCTGTGTCTCTCCCTCCCTATTGGCTGACTTGGCTGATGATGAAATGGAGCCCAGATGGAGGCCCTGTACAGCTATATCTGAGGCTGGGGCCACGGGGAGCAATCAGCACATCTGATCATGTTCAGTCACTGTGTGCCTGCGTGTGTGTGTGTGCCTGTCTGTGTGTCTGTGTGTGTGTGTGTGTGTGTGTGTGTGACATAACAGACACAGCAGTCCCTTCACCTCATCTTTTATTCACATTCTCTAACGTTGCACATTTACTGTATGCAAACACTGGCTTGATTACAGTGTTAGAGGTGTACGTCAATACTGACCCATTAATATGTATCTGTGAGGACATCTGAACCTCCTAGTGTGGGATGAGCGTTCTGGCTCATAATGGCTGCCGTGCATCACCCAGGTGGGTGCTACACCTGAGTGGTGGTCAGTGAGGTTCCCCCTTGAAGCACTTTGGGTGCCTTGAAAAGCGCTGTATAAATGCAGCGTGTTGTTGCTGTTGTTGTTGTTGTAGTAGTGTGCTCACTGCTGTAGAGACACCTGGACAGTACCTGATGCAAGGTTACTGGAAGGTTGCTGTGAGACCCATCCTATAGATCTTGCGGTATAGATCCTATAGATGTTGTGGTGCACATTGCAGATATTGTGATGCAAATCAGTTGACTTGTGTGACTGCAGAGTGCCTCTTCAGCTGTGATCTAGGAATGACCCAGCTGTGTGCTTCAGAGACTGTGCTCTCTCTCTTTGTGTGTGTGTGTTGGTGTGTGTGTGTGTTGGTGTGTGTGTGTGTCTGTATGTGAGTGTGTGTGTGAGGGTGTATGTGAGTGTGTGTTGGTGTGTGTCTGTGTGTGTTGGTACGTGTGTGTGTGTGCTCTCTCTGTGTGTCTGAGGCTGGAGCCTCATTGTGCTTCACGGGAGTTCTGCTATAGCTGGACCTCTGTGCATGTCAAAGACATGACTAAGCTGCATTTTTAATACTGGGTAATGTACACAATACATAGATGTGCTACGCCCCAGTTCTGTGATAGCGTTCTGTATCTCTCTCAAACAACAGAAAGCTCAGTCAGATTGTAGCTACCATCACAGGCAAGGAGAAGTTTAGTTTTTGTGTGGTTTTGAAGATTTCTATCTGCTCTTGCTTCTTGGGCTGAATTTGAAAGGAACTGCCATGAAATTACAAACAAAGAACACACAGACTAACTGTTCAAAGAAAGCAGCTCTCAGTACAAGTCTAGTCTGCCAGATTTAAAACAAAACCGGAGTTCTTGTTCACAAAGGCTTCAGTTGTCAACTTTTTTCTATCTCTCCTCTCTTTCGTTTGCCCCCCCCCCCCCCAATCTCACTCACCCCTCCTTCCTGTGTTGTCGTGTCATCTTCATGGCTGAGAGAGAGAGAGAAAGTTTAGACAGTCTCCTGTGCAGCGTGAATGAGTGCAGCAGCTTAGCTGTTGCCTTGCCTGGTATAATTAGCCCCCAGCAGAAGGGGATTTACGCTTAAACGGCCCACAGATCTTCCCTCCTCCTCCTCCTCCCTCTACCTCCTCTTCCTCTCGAGCAGCCGGCCGGACTGACGGCATCCGAGCGCAAAAACAAACACGCTGACCAAGCTTCGGGGACATGAGGCGCGCTCACACACACGCTCCTCGGCTCGGCGCGCCTGGAGAGTGACCAGAGAGTGACGCAGAAGATTTTTCAGGGGGACATCACAGTTGTGAGGACCAGACGAGTCGCTTCGCTCCTGCCGGTGCCTCTTCTGCTTAGCTCTGCTGCACAGCAGCCCTCCTTTACCGGGAACCCTGCTGGGTTGGACTTTGTGTGTGTGTGTGTGTGTGTGTGTGGGAGTCCCGGGGTCGTGCGACTCCCGATGGCGCTCCAGGAGCTGCTCCGTGAGGGCCAGGAGGCTCCCGGCCGCCTCGTCACCCGCCTCGGCCAGCTGATCCACAACCTCTCCCCCAACGTGCTGGCCTCCCCCTTCAGCAGCCGCAAGAACTCCTGGAGGGACTGGAACGGTGAGAGAACTAGTGTGTGTGTGTGAGAGAGAGAGAGAGAGCACATCCATCTCTGCTGTTATATGTGTGTCAGGAAGAACCAAGCTGTGAGTTTAGGATATAGTGTGTGTGTGTGTGTGAGAGAGAGAGAGAGACAGCGCATCCATCTCTGCTGTTATACGTGTGTGTCAGGAAGAACCAAGCTGTGAGTTTAGGATATGTCTGGGGAAAAACAGCATCTTTCTGTTGACTCATGATTCTGGTGTAGAGTGTGAATGTGAAGGCTTCCTCTACGGAGAGCTGCAGGGGGCTGAGGTTGCACTAGAGAGACCCCCACAGGGCAGCTTTCCTCCGGGTAGCTGTCACTTAGTTTTCCTGCCCCCTCCCCTCCTATCCTGCGGAGTTCTGAGACTGTGAGTTTTTGAAAAATCTGCGCACAGCTTGGTGCAGCAAACGCTGGCGAGTGTCCACAGTAGCCTGTGTTGCTCTTGCTGTCCTCTCAGGACGGACACGCATACATGCGAAGAGAGCCTCTGACAGGAGGTGCAGTGGAGGAGGACATCTGTCTTTAGACCGTGTAAGTTGAGCGCAAATCTCTGTCCCCTAAGCCCTGCTGCTGTCAGTGTTTCCCATGGCAACGTAAGTGTTAACATTCCTCTGCACAGGTGACTGTTCACCTAATTCAGGTGTCTGTGTGTGTCTCTGTCTCTCTGTGTGTGTGTGTGTGTGTGGACATGTTTGCATGTTGCTCAGCAATTACACATTAGGCTTTGATCAACATGCAGGTTGAGGAGATCAGTACACTACTATATGTTTACTGGGTCTTTCAGTGAGGTGATAATGGCTTTTGTGGAGTTACTCTGTCTGTGTGGAGGTCATCATTTCGGCTTGTTTGTGATGTGTGCTGACAGTCCAGGCTTGTGGGCTATGTGGTTATGGCAACAGAAGGGGTGTAGGCTACCCTCTAATCATCCTGTAAGTGCATGCCCTCTGCTATGTCATTGCAAAGCTGGGGCATGACTCAGAGCATTCCAACTTTAAGTAATAGCTGTGACGTATGGTTTTGGAAAAAACAATCCAGCACTTTAAATTCTGAATTCATTCTGGAATTCTCAGAGATCTCTCAAGTCTCATGAAGTGTCCAGAACCTAAATATACCAACCTGAAATCTTTTTATTTACTTTTTTAAACAGTAACAGTAGCCTACAATTTGGTCGTCTCCTTCTGTTGGATTTAACAAATGGACTCATTCATTCTTAATTTATGGCTCTAAAATGTGGTTCACCGGCTAACAGATAACCGCTTTGTCAAAGGTCACAGTAGTGCGAGTCGAGAATGGCAGAGAAGAACAGCAGTTTGTATGCTTAGCACAGCTCGTGGGCCCGTAAAACCGCTAGAGCGTGGACACCTGAGTTGAGCCCCCGGGGGGACGCCGACGCGCACAGAATGGAGACTGTCAGCTGCTTCCCGAGCGTGAGGCGTAAACATGTTTCCCGCGGCACACAGACCCATACAGGTAAATAAATGCTCACGGATAGCAAGCTATCACAATGCGTTCATATAGCAAGCTAACTCAAGAAAAACGACAAAGGCTGAAGTGTAGCACCACATTATGTCTACATAGACCTACAAGAGCGAGAACAACCACTTGGCCGACTAGGACGTCAGACATGATGAAGACTTAAAGTTTTATAGGGAAGATTTTCAATTCAGGATACTCACAGGCAATTTGACTTGCAATGTCTAATGTCCAGTGTAAATATATTGTAGCAGACTGCCACAGCTACATTCAGAAAGCTGACTATCGCATTCAAGTAGAATGGAGCTGGCTGCTATAGCTACAGTGATTAAAGGTCATACAATCAAGCTCTCTTCAAAATGCTATTTCACAATATTACCTCAGTCTCATGATACATTTTTGGGGTGTTTTTGGTATGGAAAAATACTCCAATGGGGTTTCCCTTACAAAATACTGCACTTCAAGTGTCAAAAGTGCATGTCAGAACTAGGCTACAGCTTTGGAGGAATTAAACTTATATGCAGTTCATATGCAAAAAATGCCATATTTTGGTCCCATAACATATATTCTTTGAACATATGGGTAAACAAAAACAAAACAAGGCTCTCCTTTAAAGAAAACTGTCTTTGACTGACCATTCAGCACAGCCCAACCACAACAAAGAGTGAAAAAGGAAGTAGCCTACTCAGCTGACTGGGCTTTTGCAGCCAGGGGCAACTTGTGTCAATGCAGAGGAAGAACAGGTGGTTCTCAGGTCTGATTTGGGAGGAGGGACTTGTGTGTGTGTGTGTTTGTGTGTGGTGGAAGTGGGTGTGGTCAGTCACAATGGCATGCTTCTGGGCTTTGGATTTACACCTTGATTAAATGTTGCGAAAGGGGGAGGAGGAGGATATAGCAGGAAGAGTAAGAGAGAGGCACAGGCACCTGTGCGAACAGGTGATTGTGAAAATGAAGGTGAGGAAGGAATGCGTTGTGCATCTGCATCCTGTGAGGAATGGAGGAGGATACGTACGGATATCGCTGGAGGAGGTGGAGAGCTACTACTGCTTCTGTGTGGCCTGTGAGCAACTTCACAGTGAGTTTGGAGGTATTGGCTGATCTCTCTGTAAAAGTATGATGTGTGTCTGTAGCCTACTGAAAAGTAACAGTGTCGTAGCGTATGATGTAGGCTCGGCCACCTTTGATGGATGTGTAGGCTAACTGCATCAACACTGCTGGCAGCATTTGCAGATCTAATTAAATGCTTAGATGAGATTCATTTCTTTTCTGTTTGAATTGCAGGATGAGATTATTCTTGTTGGAGTGTTATTCCACTATAGAAAGTCTGCAGTAATTAATGTAGGCCTAATGGAGCAGCATATCTTTTGATGGGCTCTCTCTGCTGATAGATTCAGTTCTTCTTCTCTGAATGTCTGGTACACTTGCTCTTGCAATATGAAGAACACTTGCACCATAAACAAGGAAGAACGTGCTGTACCACTTGCTGTAGCCCAATACAGAGGCATGTGTGTTTGCTTTTTTTATATATTTAAATACTTTTTTATAATATTACTTTTTCTGCTGTAAGTGCATGTTGTGTGTGATATCTCTATGCTACTGAGACCTTGAATTTACCTTGGGGATCAATAAAGTATCTATCTATTTATCTATCATTTGACCTATGGATGGAAAAGCCTGTTATGTCTTAATTTTCTCTGTGTGAAGCGCTTTGTGTTGCACTTTGTGCATGAAAAATGCGCTTAATAAATAACTTACTTATTTACCTACTCACTTAGTTGGTAAAGGCTGTTCATAGTATTCCAACAAAGCTGATACGTCAGACCTGTAAGCCCCAACTGTTAGGTAACTCTAATTTGAGTATGTCTGGGCATGGCAGGACAGAGCCTTGAGAATTGGCATAATTTCACATGTGAGGTAATGCTATGTCACAACATCATATTTAAACTCTACTATATTTACATACTTCTTCTTGAACTTGTGATGACTCAACCTTATATTGTGGGGAATCATGATATTTTTGGCTCATAAGCTCTGGCTAAAAAGGATATTTGAAGCTCCTTACATGCACTTGTTTGAATTGGTGATATCACTAGATCTGCATATTTGGTTAGCGTATGCTTCTTTCCTGAAAACGGTAGGTGTGTTTATTCTCTCAGAGCCAACAGGTTTTCCTATCCTTGTTATGTGGTTTTTATACACTGCGTAGGCATAGATCACAAACACCTGTGGTACCTGCCCATCTCTCCAGGCTGGCTACATTCATTCAGCGACTTTCTTCAGATCCGTGTCATACGTCACTTGACAGGCTTTTGTTGTTGCTTGAATAGTATTCATAGAGTTAACAAACGTTTTTCTGCCCTCTGCTAGATATTTTTTAATTTGTTGATACAGGATTAATGGGACGTCATTTGAGGATTTTGATTCATTTATGGCTAATTACCTTTGGCTATGTTTTTGAAATCCAGGTGGTAATGGTTTTGCGATGTTTGCTTTCGCTTTACATCTGTCTAAGTTCTCATAAATCACATGTGCTGATCTCTGTTCCTTTCCTCCTGCAGTTTCCTGATGGCTCATAATGATGATGTCAGTATAGGCAAATTCCCCTGAAAGCATAAACATCATAACCTGACTCTCGCCAGATGAATTTCGTTCCGCCTAGCTCCACTCATCCATCTGGGATCAATCCATTGAAGTGTTGCTTCAGAAGGCTGGGCCTAATCAAAAAATGCTTCCATATGATTGGATAAGCCACTTGTCAGTCATCTATTGACGTGCTACTTCAACCACTCACATCGAAGCCAACCTGTGATGCTGATAACAGTCTCACCTAGCGTTCATGGGCTTCGGAAAAACCTTTCTCCGAGTGAAAACATCATCATTCCGCGTCATTCACGTCACTTAATGTGTGAGTCAGAGGTCGGAAACTGGGGCTAGATTTTGCTAACAGAGTTGCCCAGTTAGGGGCTCGTCATCACTTTTGTCGTCACGTTGTAGTTCGTTTGTAGTCCATGTGGCCTTTCATGTCCAACAGTTTTAATGTGAACTTGGGAATTTGCCCTTTTTATCACTTGAAAAGCTGCATATCTTTCTTTCACGAGCATCTTACACTATATTTTAAGCAAATACAGTTGTTTGTTTAGGATTAGTGAGTGTATGTTTTACCCTTTGTTGTGGCATCCGTGTTTGTCACACATTCGATGGCAAAGCACTTGAACACTTGCAGCCAAAGTAGCCATGGGGGCGGTCCTTGTCATTCCGAGGTGCTCTGAATGCACCCTTACAGTCGCTTCTACGCTATGTCACATCTATGAAACTCCCGCCCTGGGTCCTGATTGGCTCTACCATAAAATCTGGTGCAGAAATCACTCTCAACGGAAGAGGTCCCAGATGGATGTGAGTGAAGCTAGGCGGAACGAAATTCATCTGGTGAGAGTCAGGTTATAAACATCAGCCCTCTATCACTTTTTTAATCCTAGATCAAACATGATATGACTGATGAAATAGCATGACGTGTTTGCATGCTTGCGTAAATAGTTACGCAACAGTTATGGTAACATTTCTTTTTTCACAACCCGTCCTGAAAAGGAACTCGGTCTGTGAGCTGCTAGACATCTGAGGGCACATTGCATGCTTGTCTGATGCTCCATGAGTCATGTAGGATGTCGGACGCGAAAAGCTCTGGCATCACTGCCTCTTCCGTGTCCACCCTGATGGGTCAGGAGCGATAAGAAGAGGGGGAGGATCATCTCCCATGGCACCAGTGCCCCTGGGGCGGCAGCACCACCCTAAACTTGCCCAGTAGACAGGCGTCCCAAGCAGAAGCGAAACTAGGAATTAGGCCAGTAATTGGTTGGGGTGGTTGTGAGGGCTGGGGACTGAAATTTAAATGAGCAATTGAGATGCTTTGATAAAGAAAGACAGACAGAGGTCTTTTTTTTTTTTTGGGAGTGTGTGTGGGGGGGTTTCAGCCATAGATGGGATGAGAGAGTTAAAGAAAGGATGAGAAGAAAAAGAGAGAGAGGGAAAGAAGAAGAGAATGCTACTTAGATACGCCCTTAGGTAAACAAAGGAGTGCACAGAAGGATTATGAATGTTTGAGTTCATTGTTTTCCTTTCATCTTGTGACATATTTGACTTTGTTGTACAAGGGAAGTTTACTCTGTTGAGCGGGAGGTTATTTTTATGGGAGGCCCATAATTGTTTATATGCTACAGAGTTGAGCTCCCTCACCTGCTGTACTGTATACAGATGCATGCTGTACAACCAACTAGTCTGAGAGACATCCTTTGGGTCAAACCATAGATGGGCGATGCAGGTGGACCTGGCTGAGGCGTTTAGAATCTCCTGCGTTCACCACGTCTGACTCTCTTTCCTGTTTGGGTGGAGGCACTTAGATCAGCTCACTAAAAAAAGACCAACCCCAAAAGACATTTAAATAAACACACAAACAAATGGCTGTCTCCAACGCTTCTATTTAAAAAAGGCACGTTTTTTAAAAAAGGCATCAACTGTTGGTCAGTAAGGATCGTTATTACCTTGATGCATGCAGCGATGAGAACGTACAGTATATCTATGTTTACACTTACAATGCAGAGGCTTTACAGTGCATTTCAATACAAAAACAATAAATGTCTTTAAACAGTTTAACAGTTTAAACAGCATTCACATTACGGACCGTTTAGCATATGGCTTGCTGTCAGGTGAATTTCAGTGGGTTCACACAGTCTGTTGGAGGTTGGGCTGTGTGGTGGAGGGCCATGAATGGCAGTATTGTGTTGCGTTTGATGCTGTAGGTGATACCAGTAAGAGATGTTTTGTGTCCTCTGAAAGGTGCCGCAGTTTTTGTCCAGTCAGTCAGAGCGTGGTTTGCCCCCCCCCCCCCTCCCTCCTTAACCGCACATGATCTTATGATTAGCAGATCTGGGATCAGTTGGTCAACGAGGCACACAAAGCCTGAACTCATGAGTTTGGCCGGGAGGATGAGCTCAGTTCAGCAGGTCAAACACACCTTTCCCAGCAGGTGCTGTTATAATATGTAAATGTGAACAAATATGCCGTATCATGATGGCTGCGCTCACATTACCTGCAGTGAGACTGACAATACTGTATTTGAGAATATAAACGATCTTGTGTCTTATTGAGGGTAGAGAGTTAGAGTAGCAAAATTAAGCTCAGTTACCTGCTGTTAAAGCCACAGTATCAGTAGAGATGATATCACCTGGTGAAAACAAGTGGAAAACAACAAAAGTCCCACGAGGATATGACAGGATTTGGTTACAAACTATCTGGTTTCAGTTCTTGTTAATGTACAATAATGACTAGACTAAGTCACGCTGTAAGTGAAACCAGTGAGGTAAAACTGGGGGATTTTTGTTGTTGTTCTTTGTGGTTTGGATCTTTCATCAACGATCCCGCTGTCAGTCCTTCTTACTGGCAAGAGCATCTGCTGAGTGGGGTACATCCTCAGCTGCCAGTCTGACGCTGAGAGTGTGGACTTCTAGGAGAGCGCCGGTTTCCTGTCACGTTAGCATTTTATTGTTTCTGTTTTGAAGAACCGATAGTGCCGCGCACATGGATGTTGAGGCGCTTCAGCAGTTACAGGAAACATCTCATTAAAAACAGCCATTTCCTCTTGGGCCTGGCGGTGGCATGTTCGCTCCACAGCCCTCACGTCCACTCCCAGCAGCCCTGGACTGTTTGTGTGTCACGGTCGAAGGCTAACGGCACAGCAAAGTATGCAGGATTTTCCCTTTCCTTTGCATGGAAGCGAGTTATGCTTGCTCCTCCATGATCTTAAATGAACATGCCAAGCTATTAGGGAAATTAGTTTATTTGCCATCTACCCCAGCAGTAGGTAAGAGAGGCCCCGGCCGTGGTGCAACTGGCTGGGGCACTTGCACCATACGCTGGCGACCCTGGGTTCGATTCCCGCTCCTTGGTCCTTTCTGGTTCCCACCCCGACTCTCTCTCCCACTCATCTCCTGTCATTCTCCACTATCGTGTCACATTAAAGGCATAAAAGGCCAAAAAAATATATGTTAAAAAAAAAGAAGTAATTAAGAGGAATAACCCAGTCTTACCCAGCTAAAATGGAGCTGGAGGAGTCTATCCCACTTCCAGTGAGCTAAGATAAGCAAGGCTAACAGTGTCAAACTGGATTGTTACACAGAGTAGAGAAGGGTCTTATCTTACTCTGAGGTAGACGGCAAATCAGCTGCTTTTCCAAAAGGTTGTCGTGTTCCTTAAACACCCAGGTGGTCCCAGCCCCTTGGCCCGGGGACAGGATAGTCTGGGAAAAGAGCATTTAAGTTGGATGGTTGTCACTCCTTTGTGTGTGATGTATGCCTTACTTCAGTCATGCTGAAAGCGCTTCAGGGCACGGGGAGGTCAGCGACTGGGAATTGTGGGCCCAACTCTTCCCGCCTCTGGTCAGGAACGCCGCTCCATGTGCATCCTGTCTCGTAAGACTCGTCTTCTCATTTCAGAGGATAAAGAGACAATTCCGCTAATCCGTGGGAGTCAGACGCTTCTGCCGGGGAGGACATATTTCAAGGAAATTACATTTTTAAAGATGGGTCGTCAAATGGTAGAAATCAGTACACAGTTCATGTTGTTTCATTCTTTTCCCAAGAAGCCATTTTCAGACCATCTATAAAATCACTGGATGGCATGGGAACATTAATTGGTAAAGTCCTCAGACTTACAGAAGATTGGACTGTAGAGTGATGTAATATGCGGGAAGAATCATTTCTTATTAAACAGAAGAGGCGAAAGCAGCGTTACAGGCCCTGGGCTCTGAATAATTCATTTTCCACCCTCCAACCTGAATCTGGTGGAGGGGTTGGTGAGAGGTTAGAACCCAGCTTGGGAACAGAGAGAAGACTCAAATGAACATTCTTAGTGTTGTGTGTTTATTGTACCGCACTTCGTAAGGCTCTCTTGTGCCTATCCACAGTTTCAGTGAGTGATTCTATGTTGACCATCTACCAGGTGCTCTTTAATTTCCTTCTCTTCTGATTAAATATTCTTCCTAGTTACACTGTGTCTGCAGTTACAAGGTATTCAAAAAACGTATTAGCATTATCCATTAACTACTTCCGTCATAGCCCCATTCAGACTCCCTGGGTCTAATCAGAGTCTAATCGGAGCCTAATCGGCTCTGACTCATGTAAGTTAGTCGCAGTGAAGCGACATGGAGAAGTGAGGAGGACTAGAGAGAGACAGAAGTAGGGGTCCTAAAATAAGACGCATGGCAGGTGGTGCAGAGTGTGGAGACCAGAGACCACTGCATAATTAAATAACCCAGAGGACTGGAGGTGACCGAAAATGAAAGAGCTTGTTTTGGGGAAGGGTGGTGGTGGTGGTGGGGTCTGAGATTATCACTCTCTCAAGCCCCCTCCTCAGGAGCCAGGAAATGAAAGGGCTCATTTTGGGGAAGGTGGTGTTGGTGGAGGTGGAGATGGTGGTGGTGGTGGAGGTGGTGTTTGGGGCCTGAGATTATCACTCTCTCAAGCCCCCTCCTCTCACCCCTCTCCTGCGTTTGACGTGTTCCTTTGCTGCTCTCTGTCATCTCTATAGCCCACAGTGTTCCCACAGTCCCACTGTATAGCACCTGTAACCCAAACCCCCTCTCCCCCTCACCAGCTCTGAGGTAATGCCTTTCACCTGGGTGTGGGAGAGCTCGACGCATCCTAGACGAGGATTAGGTTACGTAGGGCGTGCGTACGCTTGGATAAATCACTCATGATCCGTGTGGAAGCGTCTGATCTGTCGAGAGCAGAGTCAGGGGGTCAGGGGTTGGGCGCAGTGGCTCCAGGCTGGGGCAGGGTGCGTTCTGGGAAATGGGATCCATTTGGGGGGTGGGGGACGAGGGAACTTCCCAGCAGATCCCAGAGACGGCAGCATGGGACGAGGGGAACTTCCCAGCAGATCCCGGAGACGACAGCGTGTCACCTGTGCCACGACCGCGTCGTTTTCCAGCTGCTGAGAGATGAAAGTGAGGACAGCAAGCCAGTGGGACTGAAAGGTTGTGTGCGTATGAAACGAGGCTGCCAACACACACAGGATGTGCTGAAAAGAGCCAGGAGTGGGTCCACCACTTCCAATGGTACTAAAAGTCCCTAAGGAACTTGGCTAGCAAGCAGTAGCCAGGAAAGTTGAAGGTTCAATTCCCGGCTGCTACTGTTGTCTCCTTGTTGAATCGGGCTCTTAATGCCGAGTTGCTCTGGGGAAACTGGCCCTAAGAACTGATGCATGTAAGGCACTTTGGATAAAACCGTCAGCCAAATGAAAAAGTATGTAAATAAGTTAGAAAGGCTGTCAGTCTACAGTAGAGCTTCTACAAGAAATGGCTTCTGAGATGATCAGCTGAGTTAGTTGCAAAGCCGGGGAGAGTTGGCTGCATGTGTCAAAAAGCTAAAAATAATCTAAAAGTCGTCATACGCAGATATTCACCTCACCTCAAGAATAGCTTCTCTGCTTATTCAGCCTCACTGAAAGTGCTATTAATAGGCAGGACTGGGGTTGGTGATAGGACAGTTCTATCATATCACATTCATCTCTAGTGTGTCTCACCCTCTCATGGCTTTCTCCGTCCATTTCATATATCGTTCTTTATTAACTGACACTTCAAAGGTCAACAAACTGGTGGTCTGTGCATTTGTGCATTGAGGCAGGGATAGACGTTTGTGTGTGTGAGGGTATGTGTGCTTTTGGATACTCTGCATCTGTGTGTGTATTTTTTTTCTCTTGTTAAACATTGATTGGAGGGCAATGACCATGGTGGCAGTGAAGGCTTTAAAACTGCTCTGAAAAATGACTAATTCTCCTGTGTGTGTGTGTGTGTGTGTGTGTGTGTTTTTGTGTGTGCGTGTGTTTGTGTGTGTGTGTGTGTGTGTGCGTGTGTGTGTGTGTGTGTGTTTTTGTGTGTGTGTGTTTTTGTGTGTGTGTGTGCGTGTGTGTGCGTGTGCGTGTGTGTGCGTGTGCGTGTGTGTGCGTGTGTGTGTGTGTCACTCGAGTGAGCACGAGGGCAATAGAGGTCTCCGTCTGGGGCAGCATTGGAGATCGAGTGATTAAATGCCATAGGTGCCACCGTGCTGGAGACAGCCGGCGAATGGACAGCTGTCTGCTCTTTCCCATAACTTAATACGCCCCCTTGCAGCCACAGTCAGTACACACACACACACACACACACACACACACACACACACACACACCCTCAGGGCGGACCTCTCCTTTGATAGGTTGCCTATTATTAAACAAAGAGCTTTGCTCTGCCATACTGCCACTGCAGTTCCCTCCCTCTCCCTTTCTCTAACTCTCTCCCTCTCTTACACCCCCCATCTCTTTCTCTCTCTCTCACCCCCCCTTATCACCCTCTCTCTCTCCCTCTCTCACCCCCATCAACCTCTCTCTCTCTCTCTCTCTCTCTCTCTCTCTCTCTCACTCCTCCCCCCATCTCCCTATCTCTCTCTCACTCCTCTCCTCATCACCCTATCTCTCCCTCTCTCTGTCTGCCACTCTCACACACTCCATCTCTCCCTCCCTCCCTCCCTCACACTCCTCCCCTCATCACCCTCTCTCTCTCTCTCACTCTCAGTCTGCTCTCTGCCAGACCCGCTTACAGGGGCTGATTACTGTGCGTAGCTCCTAAGTGCGTGTGTCTGTGTGTGTGTGTGTGTACGCATTTTGAAGGAGGCTTAAAATCTCCTCCACCCTCCCCTTAGTTGGATCTGACGGTCTTGCATCTGGCTGCTGCTTCAAGCGTTTACCTGTGTGCCTGTGTGTGTCTGTGTGTGTGAGAGAGAGAGAGGTGGGAGGAGTAACCTGAAGCAGTGATCAGTCAGTCAGTCTGCCTGTGTGTGTGAATGTGTGTGCGCTCAAGATGGGGGTGTGACTGTGCACATAGTAATGGGAACGTTACTCTTCAGTGACGGAATGGAAGGCTAGCGGTTAGCAGCTAGCACTACCTGCTGCTGCTATCGGTGCAGTAGCCCAAGGAAAGCGGTCAGTCGTGGGAGGAAGTAGTGACCTGGCGGAGACGTGCACGGCAGGATGTCTCTCAATCGAGTGTCCCTTCTCTGCCAGGACATCACCAGGATGTGGCTGCAGCTCAGAATGATGACAGGTACAGCAGTGGTGCTCTATTTGATTTGATGACTATTACTGTCATCTTTCTTTTTTTAGTTGTCCTTATTGAAGTTCTCTCTGTTAGCCATTCTCTCTCTCTCTCTCTCTCTCTCTCTCTCTCTCTCCTTTTCCCTCCCTGTCTCTCACTCCTTTACTCTCTCTCTCCTTCTCCTCCTCCTCCCTGTCTGTCTATCTTTTCTCTCTTTAGTGAAGGGACCACTAAAACTCCATTTCTTCTGAAGGCTCTATGCTCTATGCTTGATTGACAACCAGGTCTTTGTGGTGCTAGATTTATGGTTGGTTATAAGCTTGGTCTTGAATGTGTTCATCCACCTTAAGTTTATAAGGTCATAAGAGTTTCTTTTTATTGCAACAGTTGATTTACATGGAGTACTGTGGCTTGCCTATGGTTTGTGGAGTGGCTTGGTCAGAAGCATTTGCCAGAGTCATGGTCATGTCTATCTGATGGTTTTACCAGTCATGGTCATGTCTATCTGATGGTTTTGCTGTAAACTTGGGGTTTTGCACGTGGCAGTATTCTGCTGCAGCGAAGCCTCCCTCCCTCCCTCGCTCTCTGAGGTTGCAGCCGCAGAAAGTTCTAACGGAGTTTGAAAGTAAACACTCCATTGTTTCGCCGTCAGCTCCCCAGCTGCGCGTGCACACGGATGCTGACGATCGCTGCCAAAACAAACCAACGAGTGAGTCCGTTGGTGCCTTGTGCCTGACAGATGGACAGGTGCTGTCGGCAAAAGAGGGCTTAAAAAAAACAACCCCTCCAAGCCTCCTGGCCTGGCATCAGCGCCTTACACCTACACCTGGCCCCGGAGCGCTGGGGTGACTGCGATTACTCACAAAGGATCAAACTTCACCTGAGCCGCCCGCCTATCTGCACTGCTGTTGCCATGTTGCCATGGCAAAGACATGTGTCTCTGCTCGCGCAGCAAGTCAAGTCCAGAGCCATCTGTGGAATGAATGTCCATGCCCTGCCCTGATCAGGATGGCGTTACTATACTATTCCCCCAGTGTTCCTATATGAAGGGAAGCTGCTGCTTTTCTATCCTGTGTGTGTGTGTGTGCATGTGTGTGTGTGTGTGTGAGATGTGTGTGTGTGTGTGTGTGTGTGTGTGTGTGTGTGTGTGTGTGTGTGTGTGTGTATATGTAAGAGATGAGTGTGTGTGTGTGTGAGAGAGAGGTGTGTGTGTGTGTGTGTGTGTGTATGTAAGAGATGAGTGTGTGTGTGTGAGAGAGAGATGTGTGTGTGTGTGTGTGTGTGTGTGTGTGTATGTAAGAGATGAGTGTGTGTGTGTGTGAGAGAGATGTGTGTGTGTGTGTGTGTGTGTGTATGTAAGAGATGAGTGTGTGTGTGTGTGTGAGAGAGATGAGTGTGGAAACAACAGCGTGTTGTTTATCTGCTCGCCTGTTGTCATGGCATTTCCCTTCTGCCCACTGAGCTGTGCTTGTGTGGTAGTGTGCCAGCAACGGTCTGACCCGCCGCTCAAGCGTGAGGGGGCCGTGCCACATCCCGTCCGCATCCCATGTCACACACACACACACACACACACACACCTCAGACCCAGGTGCTCAGAATGCCCTACTGTCCAGCATGACTCGGTTTTTAGCTGGAAGTAGATGTTCATGCTCCCGTTAGCAGTCACTACTTAAAGCTGGGAGTGTTTGCATGGCCCTGTTTGCTGGCTGCATATCATCATGGTGGATAGATATAAAAGTGCGGATAGTTAGAGCTGAGATGACGTCCTCTCAGACCCCTCTCACTCCTCCTTACAGCTTTGAAAATGTGTCATTGGAGTTCAAGTTCACTTGGCCAGGAACGGGACTTAAGTCTTCAATTACTTTATCTAGAGGGGACTTGAAATTCTGTGAAATTGGATGTCGCTACTACACACAAACACAAAGTTTTATTTGGATTGTAATGAGATGGGACTGCTAGCTCCATTGTTATATGAATTTGGGGCTCAAGGGATGATGCCT
The DNA here is from genome assembly GCF_046254945.1 of Alosa pseudoharengus. Taxonomy (NCBI): domain Eukaryota; kingdom Metazoa; phylum Chordata; class Actinopteri; order Clupeiformes; family Clupeidae; genus Alosa; species Alosa pseudoharengus. Next base: position 7,088,318 of record NW_027468689.1, on the reverse strand, counting down.
AAATACAATCGGACCAGCGTCTGCACTTACTACATCCACATGGAGATAAAGTCTTTTAGTCCTTCATTTTACACTCTGTTATTGTGGCATTGGGGGGGTGGGGGGGGGGTCATATGGTTGGAGAATGTTACCCATTTGACCCAGTTGTTTCGCTGTGGGAATCCCACCCCTCCTCCACCTTTAGTGGGATGCTGTGTGTGTGTGTGTGTGTGTGTGTGTGTGTGTGTGTGTGTGTGTGTGTGTGGGCTGAGATCTGGACACTGATGCAGGCCCGTGTAAGAGGCAGATGGGGCTTGGCTAAAGCCTGACTGTAATGCCGTATGATGGAGCCGGATTCCCCTTCTGATTCCCTACACATGTCTGTGGGCTGGCTGGCTGTTCAGGCTCCCGCTTTAGCACATACACACACACACACGCACACACACACACACGCACAGCTGCTCTTTCCTGTCTCCATTGTGTCAGTTGGTCTGTCTGGGCACACAAACCAAATGGAATATGGCATGCATATTACAGACACAAACACTCAATCTTAATACCATACCAGCACTGTAGACTTATACATACACACACACACACACACACACACACACACATATAGAAGTTTCATAGACACACACATGTAATACAGAATCCCACGTCTCCACAGACATATTGAATGTGTCCCAATCATTCCAGGTCTCACCTCGCCCCTTGCTCACAGTGGCTATCTCCTTAAAGACATTACAGGGATTTTGTCTCACAATCACGTCTTTTCTCAGAACCCTTTGAAAAGAAAGGTGTGTGTGTTTGTCTGTGTGTGTGTGTTTGTCTGTGTGTGTATGTTTGTCTGTGTGTGTGTGTGTTTGTCTGTGTGTGTTTGTCTGTGTGTGTGTGTGTTTGTCTTTGTGTGTGTGTGTGTGTGTTTGTCTGTGTGTGTGTGTGTGTGTGTGTGTGTGTGTTTGTTTGTGTTTGTCTTGTGTGTGTGTGTGTGTGTGTGTGTGTGTGTGTGTGTGTATGTAGGTGTGTTTGTGTGTGCATATTTGTATGAAAGAGTATGGGTGTGTGTATGTGGTCGCCCTTCGTTGCCATGCCCAGGATGTATGTTGCATGTACGGCTGGCTTCCTACAGAGATTATCCAGCTTTATTCAACAAACAGGTTAAGACTTGAAGGCAAAGCCTTGGATGGAGATGAGGTTCCCTGGCAACATGGGATTTCAACGCTAGTTCAAACATGTTAAGATGGGCAGCCGTGGCCTACTGGTTAGGGCTTCGGGCTTGTAACCGAAGGGTTGCCGGTTTGATCCCCGACTTTTTCCGTAGGAAAAATGTGGGCGGGGGAAGTGGTTGAGTACTGCTCTCCCATCCCCACATCCATGGCTGAAGTGCCCTTGAGCAAGGCACCTAACCCCTCATTGCTCACCGAGCGCCGCTGTAGCAGGCAGCTCACTGCTCCGGGTTAGTGTGTGCTTCACCTCACTGTGTGGTCTCTGTGTGCTGAGTGTGTTTCACTAATTCACGGATTGGCATAAATGCAGAGACCAAATTTCCCTCACAGGATCAAAAGAGTATATATACTTACTATATATACTTAGATGGTGGAGGAAAAGGAGGGAATGAACTACATAATATGGTTTCAGACACGCATGTGTTGTTTTTTGTCTCTAAAGCACAGCAACACTGATCCCCTGTGTGAATAATGCAGGTGGAGGACACTTGAGCAACGGAAAAAGTATGAGAGAGAGAGAGAGAGAGAGAGAGAGAGAGAGAGAGAGAGAGAGAGAATTTTTTTGAATTTTAAATACAACTTTAATGAACTAGGCTTTCACATTGTGTTACAGAAAGATCATTCTCTTTAAGAGTCAAGCTTCTTTTTGTCAATCATAACAAACTACAAATAAAAAAACCACAAAAGGACACAAAATAATAAAATAAAATAAATAAATAAATAAATAAATAAATAAATAAATAAGGACTTAATTAAACCACATGTTCTCCATAAACCAGTTCACCACTCTTAACAGAGCACAAAGCTTCCCTGTAACACCATACCTCCTCAAAAATATCCAAGTCTTTCATTTCAGCATAGTATTTAAAATCTATCAAAATCCTCGACTTCACCAGCCTTTTAAACACACACACTGGATCATGATCAGATGCATCTTCAATTATACTTCTTCTACTAACCCATATTGCCATCTTTGCTTTCCCCAGTATGAAATTTAGTAACTGAGAGCAAGACTTGCGCTTTTGAGTGTACTTAACTCCCAAGATAAAAACATGCGGAGTAAAAACCAAACCAAAACATGTAAAAATACACTCCAACACTTGGAACAAGGAGACAAGCCTATGACACTCCATAAAACAGTGAAAAACTGTCTCTCTTTCAGAACAACTCGGACATTTGTCATCAACTGTAGAATTTATCACTGAAACAAAAGAATTAACTGGCACAATACCGTGTAAGACCTTCCACTGTAAATCCCCATATTTCTTAGTTAACGGTGGTTTATAAAAAGTTCTCCAATTTGGTTTAACATTCTCATCTAGCGAAAACTTGGCACGCCATGGTGTGTCAGTCCTTGCATTAAGTTTTAATTTGTTCAACACCTTAACACAGACTTTGTAAAAATCTTTACCATCAGTTTCATCCAGATACATTTTTTCAAAACAAGATACATTCAACAAAGGTCCATCACACCCATCAAACTGTGGCATGACATTCAATTTTGGAAACAGAAACCCATCATTCATTTCAGAACTGTCAGCACAGAAAAGTTGCAACATGTCACACTCCTTCTTTGTTAAGACTCCTTTCCATTTGTTTAACAACTGCGCCACAACTCGTGTTGATTTCATATGTAAAGCGGTAGCTACAGGTTCAACAACATCAAGTTCAGGGCCTGCTAGAGATACTAGGTTCCCCAAAGTTTTAAGTCCATGGCTTTCCAAAATGTGGTCCAATGGCAGAGCTGACTCCCTTGATAGATCCAGCTTAGCCCCCCTTGTCAATGGCTCTTTCAACAGTAAGGGTGCAGATATTGAAAATTCACATCTCTGTATTTTAAAGAAACATAGCACTTTAAAAAGTCCACAATAGAATGATGGTAGATTCTTGAAAGGTAGTCTCTTGGGGTCCATTAAGAAAAGGGAGATATCCAACTGTAAACCTCCCAATCTTTGCAATATACTATAGGCCAAAGGTCTCCACAATAAGTCTGTTGGGCCTACAAGCAGTCTTTGAAGAAACTGAAGGCGGAAAGCAGCAACTCGACTGATCAGATGAACAAGTCCTTGGCCTCCCTCATCTTTAGGTAAAAACAACACACTTTGGGGAATCCAATGCAGCTTATCCCAAAAGAAATTCACCATTTCAGTTTGAATATCAGACAATAACTTCTGGGGAGGATTCAACACCATTAAACGATGCCAAAGTGAGGATGCCACCAAATTATTACATATTAAAACACGCCCCCTATAGGACATGTGAGGTAATAACCAAGACCATCTTTTGAGACGTCCTTTCACTTTTTCTAGGACCCCTTCCCAATTTTTCTGTTCTGTTTGACTGTCACCCAAAAAAACACCCAAGTACCTAAATCCATTCCTGCCTGATTTTAGTCCTTGGGGTAGCTTTAGTGTCCTGCCTTCCCATTTTCCACCCAACAGTGCTTCGCTTTTGTCCCAATTAACCTTTGCTGATGACAACTTCCCAAAATTTGAAACTGTATTGGCTAAAACATTTACATCTTCTTGATTCTTTACAAAGACCACCAGATCATCAGCATAAGCAGATAACAGATATTTTGAACCACAAAGAGAAAAACCAGAAATGACCATCCTCAATTTATGCAGTAGGGGCTCAATTGCAAGAGAATACAACATACCAGAGAGTGAACAACCTTGTCTTATTCCCCTCTGAGCTTTAAAAGGAGAACATAAACCACCGTTAAATTTAAGGATACTTTCAGCACCACAATACAAAACCTTAATCTTGTCAACAAAGCCTGGGCTGAAACCAAAAGCTGTTAAAGTTTTCCATAAGTATTTGTGCTCAACCCGATCAAATGCTTTCTCTTGATCAAGAGAAATCAGTCCTGTATCCATGCCAAATAATCCTGAGACGTCCAAAATATCTCGAATTAAAGCAATGTTATCAAAGATTGATCTGCCAGGAATACAGTACGTTTGATCTCTATGGACCACTTGCTCCATTACGTTTCTTAATCTAATAGCCAGTGCTTTAGAAAAGATCTTCAAATCAGTACACAAAAGTGCCACAGGTCTCCAATTTTTTATCTCGTGGAGATCACCTTTTTTGGGTAGTAGAGTAAGGACTGCCCTCCTACAACTCAATGGTAACTCAGCTTTAGTCAGGCTGTCATTTAAAACATCTAGCAGATCATCTCCAATCACTGCCCAGAATGTCCTAAAAAACTCTACTGGAAGCCCATCAATGCCAGGTGATTTCCCACTCTCCATGGTCTTAAGAGAAGCACTGAGCTCCTCTAAAGACAGTGGTCGTTCTAATTCTTTTGCACTGCTGTTCGAAATTTTAGGAAGCCCATCAAAGAACTCCTCTTCAATTTCTGGCTGCTCACTGTATTCAGAGGAAAACAAGTCAGCATAAAAACTGACTGCTCGTCTCCGAATCTCAGCAGGCTCTTTTAGCAAATTCCCAGATTGTGAACGCAGAGCATGTATGCAACGTCGCTGACCATTCTTTCGCTCCTGACTAAAAAAGAAACGGGATGGAGCGTCCATCTCAGTCAAACTCTGAAATCTTGATCTCACTAGGGCACCCTGTGCCTTCAAGCCTAACAAGTCAGCCAATGCACCTTTTTTAACTTTGAGTGCCTCATTATGGTTTTGATCTCCTGTGGTTTCCATCAAATTTTGGAGTTCTACTATCTCTATCTCAAGATTTGTCATAGATCGGGTTATGTCTTTTGTGACACTGAAAGTATATTGCTGACAAAACTGTTTTATCTGCACCTTCCCATAATCCCACCATTGCTGAAGAGATGGAAAAAAAGTCTTACAGTTTCTAAAATCATTCCAAAAAAACAAAAAAGTTGTTCTAAAATTAGCATCACTCAACAAAGTGGTGTTAAGGTGCCAATAAGCACTCCTGGGCTTAATTAGCCTCATGCCTACACCACACTGTACCATACAATGGTCGGAAAAAGAAACAGGACTGATCTTACAATTCCTAAAAATGTTAAGCTGATGCTTAAAACAATAAAATCTATCAAGACGGGCTAAAGAAATCAAATTGTCTCTTGCATGTGCCCATGTGTATTGCCTTAAATTATTAAAATTTCTCCAAGTATCAGCAAGTTCATGTTTTTTTATTAATTCCACAAGTCTCTTTCGTGATGCAAGATGTGGTTCTGGATGATTTCTATCTGTACTTAGTTCTGTACAATTGAAATCACCTGCCATAACTAAATAATCATCTTTACTACAATCACTTAATACTTCACATAATTTATTTAAGAAAAGCATTCTTTCCATCCCAGATGAGGGAGCATACACACATAAAAAAACAAAAGCACAATGTTCAAAAATAGCTCTTACTTTCAAAAGTCTTCCATCTATAATGTTGTCAACTGAGAAATCTAGTGGAATCCAACTTGTAGAGATGAGTAAAGCCACACCCCCACTTAAAGCAGATTTATGACTAAAAAAGATTTTTCCATTCCACTCTCTACACCAATCAACAACATTTCTATCATCGGTATGGATTTCCTGCACAAACATTACATCTATGTGTTTTTGCTTTATAAGCTCAAACAGTTGAGCTCTCTTGTTTACATCTCTAGCACCATTTATATTTAAGGTTGCTATGTTAAAAACACTCATTTGTAATAGAAAGCACAACACAAACTCAACAAGAACAAAGCACCATATGATAAAGAAAATCAAATTAATTAGCGCTATTACTCTCATCATTAATTCCTTGTTTAAGTTTTGTCAGAAACTTTTTTAGACGAGCAATCTCTTGATCAGTAAACCCCTCATTTCCTGGATTATTCCTAAAATGTTGCACTGAGTCAACAAAGCCCATGGTATCTGGAAAATAATTCTCCACTCGTACTCGTTTAGTATTTTTGGTGCGTTTTAGAAAATCTTTAATGGCATCTAAGGTATAGAAAGCCCTAAATACATGCTGTTGTGACGTTGAGCAAGAGTCAGTAGAATCGTACTCAGATTCAATTAAGTCAGCTTGGGCAGAGACTGCAACTTTCTTAGCTGCTCTAGTGCGACTAAGAGTATCTATTTTTCTTTTCACCATAGGGAATTTAAACTTCACATTTGTGTCCATTCCTTCCTCATCGTCCAATCCCTCCAATACGGCCTCTGCTACCACAACAGCAGTCGCTTCATTTACCGTGGGAATTTCTAGCAACTTATTCCCACACGCTTCTTCACTTTCCAAAACTTGCGTGTTTACACTCTGATTAGTAGAAATCTCATCAGACACTGTGCTACACCCCATACCCAAAACTTCCTTACCTTTTGTGTCGTTTTGTTCTGGTTCTTTTTGTTCATTTTGTTTGCCAGACGGCCCTGCCGCTGAAACCTCATTCTCCGACGCTTCTCTTAGGCCTACTCCTCCAGGCTCCGTTTCTGACTGTTCATTTGTACTTGCGGCCGGGGTGCCTACTGTGGGCCTGCTTTCCTTTTTCTCAGGGCAAGCACGAATAAGATGCCCTTCCTTTCCACAATGAAAACATTTCATAGTCTCAGTAGTGGCGAAGATCGTGTAATCAAACTGATCAATTTTAAATTTGAAAGCGACATTGAGATCGCTTGTATAATCTTTAAGGATCATATACACATGTCTCCTGAAAGACACGACATGTTTCAGTAAAGGGGATTTACATCCAAGCGGGATCTTTTTAACTGAGGATACTATTTGCCCATATCGTGCCAATTCACGGCAGATTATCTCATCACTAATGAACGGCGGTACATTGGACAAAATTACACGTCTTGAAGGAGTAACGAGTGGTAGAACATTGACCAGATTTCCATCTATGTTAATACCTGTGCTGATAATTTCACTGACTTTAGTAAAACTATCAAGAAAAATAACCACTGAACCATTCATTCTAGACGCTGAAACAATACTATCATGTCCTACAATAGCGCCAACAGCTAGACCACATTCCTCAACAGAGATATCCAAGTTTACAGGGATTTTAATGGCATGGCGCCGACTTAAATTATCAAACGCCATTCTCTCCATGTTTGCCACGCTAACCAGCGCCCAAACCGCTGGTTGCGGACCTAATAATTACTATAAATACAACACTTATCAAACTAAGGACAAAACAAAACAACTAAACATAAATTATAAAGAAAATAGAAGAATAAACAGATAGAAAGAGAATCACTCAGCCGGACAAAGGTCCGCACGCACACTCACTCACACTCAGAAACGCTCGTCCAATCAGAGAGAGAGAGAGAGAGAGAGAGAGAGAGAGAGAGAGAGAGAGAGAGAGAGAGAGAGAGAGAGAGAGAGAGAGAGAGAGAGAGAGAGAGAGAGAGAGAGAGAGAGAGAGAGAGAGACACAGAGACAGACAGACAGAGACAGAGGAACATGTGACAAGTCCTGTGCATCTGTTATGACAAAATTGGCCAGAGAGGAACTAGCGATAGCTTCCCTATTCCTGCTTTGTCGTCCGCATTTCCAGAGACAGTATTTCTGCCCATGACCCAACAAAAGTCTCTGTCTAAAGGAGACAAAATGAACAGAATCCCTTTTCCTCTGTCATTCACTGAACTACAGAGTGAGTATTGTAGCATTAGCCACAGCTAGCGCTGGGCTAGACTCAATTAAATATGTATAGCATTTGTAAAGAATCCTCCTCCGTTGCTGAATGGCATTACACCCCCCATACACACACACACACACACACCACCCCTATTCAGTGGTGTCAGCCCCCCAGCACTGCGCTAGCCTTGGAATGAATAACCTGCATTCTTGGACCCCCCCCCCCCCCCCAACACCAAATCCCTCTTTCTCACACATACACTCATACAATTGCACACACACAAACTCTCTCACATGTACACATACCCGCATACCCACACTCTCTCACACAGGACAAGTGGGAGGGCTGTATAGGCCCTGTGTGAGGGCTGTTGCGGTTTGCGGATGTATAAGTCCGAGGGGGGTTTTATTCTGTTTTGTTTAGCTGTGAAGCTATGCTTTTCAGACCCTCTCATTTCTCTGTGTTGATAAACAGTGCGGTTCCGCATGTGTGAGAGGCTTAAACTGGGGGGTGGGGGGTAAAGAGGGGCAAAGGGGGGGCATGCGGGTACTCTGGGGTCTGTTTGTTCCCTGCTGGGGGCATTGAGGGCATGGAGGATATGGGGGGGATAGGGGGCGGGGGTTCTCATGGGAAGGGTGCAGAAGAGATAAGATTGAATATATCCTACTTACCCTCAGCTCACACACACACACACATAGACACACACACACACACACACACAGACTCACACACACACACACACACACACAGGACCCTCACACAGCATCTATGTTTAAAAAGCTTGCCAGCAATAAAAAATCTGCGATGTGTGAGTGTGTATTGAAGCTCTTGCAGGCCTATCATGTTATGTGATTTGGTTTGTTGTAGTTGTGCGTGCATCATCTGCTTATCTGGCGAGAGTGAAGATTTAATTCTCGTATAAGGAGGATATCCTCTGTGTTGACGGGAGGAAACGTCTTTAGACGGAGAGAGAAAGAGAGGGAGAGAGAGAGAGAGAGGGAGAGAGAGACGCGAGTCTGCGAGCGTGTGGAAAAACACGGAGCACAATGCAGAGGAAGTTATTTTTTATCTTATCGGTGTTTAAATATAAAATGCACATTGCCACACTTCCACTATGTTAAGTATATCAACATATGTGGTCACAGAGTGTAGACAGAGGTCAGAAAGGTAAACAGGTCAACGTCGTTTCTGTACAGTGACTGCTTTTACTGCAGGGTTCCACCATAGACTCTATGAGTCTGTCGCTTTGGACAAAAGCGTCTGCCAATTGTCATAACCATAAACATAATAGCAGTAAGTGAAGGACAGAGTATGACAAAGGTAAATACAGCTACTACTACTATTACTAATATAATCAATAACAATGAGGCATAATTTGTTAGTGAAACTCATTCACTACATAGTGTACTTTATAGGAAATAAGTACTCCATAACTGTTGATTATAGTGCACTAGGTAGTGTACTGTATAGGAAATAAGTACTCCATAACTGTTGATTATAGTGCACTAGGTAGTGTACTGTATAGGAAATAAGTACTCCATAACTGCTGATTATAGTGCACTAGGTAGTGTACTGTATAGGAAATAAGTACTCCATAACTGTTGATTATAGTGCACTAGGTAGTGAATGAGTGAGTGGACTTTCCTAATCCAACCCTTGTGTTTGTGTGTCTGTGGGCTACCTCAGGTCAGGCATGACTCGCTCCCGCCCAGGCTCCAGAATCTTCTCTTAACCCAGCTGGCTTTATCACCTCTGCTCGGGCAGTGTGACAGCTGTCAAGAGGGGGGGGGGCAGAGAGGGAGCACACACACACACACACACACACCATAATGTCTGCAGGCCCTTCTGTGAGGTACAGGGGGATACTTCTGGATCAGCTCACCACAGGCATCCCGATCACCAGCAAGTGCTGCCAGGAGGGGGTCAGAGCATACGGGGACACTGGGCACCAGCGGAGAGCATACGATGGAGACTGCAGAGCAGAACGGTGCTGGATGCTCTAGTCTAAGCTGTTGAGGCAGAAGGGTGGCTTGCTGCTTCATGGTATGTGAGGTTGGTTTATGTGGTCTGTGTCTGCAGACATATGTGAGGCTGGTTTATGTGGTCTGTGTCTGCAGGCATATGTGAGGCTGGTTTATGTGGTCTGTGTCTGCAGACATATGTGAGGCTGGTTTATGTGGTCTGTGTCTGCAGACATATGTGTGGCTGCTTTATGTGGTCTGTGTCTGCAGGCATATGTGTGGCTGCTTTATGTGGTCTGTGTCTGCAGGCATATGAGCGCCGCGGGCTCCGCCGCTGCAGGCCTGGAAGCTCTATAACAGGCTTTGGGTCAGTAATAGGATGTCTTACAGAAGACCTAAGCTCATTGCCCTCTTTCCCTCTCTCTCTACTGACCCACTGTAGGCCTGCAATCTCTCCTTTTCTCCTTTCTCTCTCTCTCTCTCCATCTCCATCTCTCTTTCTCTCTCTTTCTCTCTCTCCGTCTCCCCCCCCCTTCTCTCTCTCCCTCTCTCTGTCATGTATCTCACTCATTTGCGACACTATCTTGTGGTTAGAGGGAAACGTGCTGTGTCTGCTGGGCATGTGAATATTCGGTTAATCTGCACCGTCATACATCTAGACATCAACATGTGATCCCTCATTGGGGTGTGGGAGAGGTTGTAGGAGGAGGTGAAGCAACATAACCCCCCTGAAACCCAAACATGATCATGTGATGCTGTTTTTCTGTGTGTGTGTGTGTGTGTTTGTCAGCGGCTTCTTCAGACACGTCTGTAATCTACTGCAACCCCCCCCCCCCCCACGCCCCACACACATACCACACCACCCAACCCCCCTTGACCCAGATCCCCTGTGACACACTTGTTTTGCTGGGCTCCATCCTCAAAGTAAATACCTGAGTAATCCACCCATCTCCAGTCATCAGGGGTGTTAGAGGTGTGTGTGTGTGTGTGTGTGTGTGTGTGTGTGTGTGTGTGTGTGTGTGTGTGTGTGTGTGTGTGTGTGTGTGTGTGTGTGTGGACAGAGAAGCAGACTGCCCTTTTGATAGGATGAGTGTGTGTTTGATGAGTGACCCTGTTGTGTGTGTGTGTGTGTGTATGAGAACAAGTTGTTAATGGGAACAGTGCCCGGTATTGCTGTAGTTTAGACTGGTGTGTATGCTTCATTTGTTTTCTCAGTAACACTGCTGCCAGAAGGTCACCTTCTGAAGCTCACTGTTGTCTGACTGCGTGGCAAGGGTTCATAAAGTTTTATGGCGCTAGAGGTTAGATGTTTGTCTCATTAAATCGGGTGTTATTTTATGCGGCAGATTACAGATTAAAAGCTGCAGTGAGGACTGGAGTCTTTCCTGATTTCAGATGGGAGAGGTTTTACATTTTTTGTGCTATAGGTAGGAGATCTTCCACAGTGGCCAATCCACAGCCAAGCCTATTTAACATCAAAAACAAAATCACCAACAGGGCAATCTTTGTGGGCAGAAAACCCTCACCAGCAGAGTAGCCTTGGGTTATGAAGCAGTGCCTGATATCAATGCCTAATGTTGTTAATCATTAACTTTCCTACGTCTAAATCAACTTGGTGCCTCAACTGGGTCATTCTCTCTCCCGCTTGTCTCCTGTCACTGTCCTGGCCGATGAAAGGCATAAAAGCCCCCCTTCTAAAAAAAAATGTCATGTAAATTGTGTTATGTAAAATCAGATTGAAAATCCATTTTTAGAAAATCTGAATAATTTGGAGTATTGGATTTCAGTCTGATTAAATCATCATTAGATCATGATGTAACCAGTACTCCGATTTCAGTTGGAGTTGATCATGATTCGTTAAGGAAGATGTGTCATCATGGAAATCAGATGTTTCCTAGTTCGCTTATCATATTAACTGGAATATTACGTATTCTGATAATAATAATAATGTCTGGTGCTTTAATCAGATTGTTGCACATGCAAGTGCACTGACTGTGTACAGTAGGTAGGGATGATGCTACCACATCCTTACTACTGCCTTTCCTAAATGATTGGCACTCACACTACTGCTGGTCATGTGACTGCTCCCACAAGACTCCTCCTGCTGGTCATGTGACTGCTCCCACTACTCTTGCTGGTCATGTGAGTGCTCCCTCTACTCCTCCTGCTGGTCATGTGACTGCTCCCACTACTCCTGCTGGTCATGTGACTGCTCCCACTACTCCTGCTGGTCATGTGACTGCTCCCACTACTCCTGCTGGTCATGTGACTGCTCCCTGCTCCCACTACTCCTCCTGCTGGTCATGTGACTGCTCCCACTACTCCTGCTGGTCATGTGACTGCTCCCACTACTCCTGCTGGTCATGTGACTGCTCCCACTACTCCTGCAGATTACTCTAATCCAAGCCTCCTGCCGCATAGGAGCAAATTAAGTGTCTGTTTTGTTTGTGATTTGTATGTGTCTGTGTTTGTGATATGCATGCCTCCCCCCCACACACACACACCAAGGATTGTTGTGTCTCCCAGAATGTTTGAAAAGATGCCCTACAGAGTAAAATAAAGCCCTCTGTCCGATTGTGTGAGCTTCTTGTTGTGTGTGTGTGTGTATGAAGATGAGAGTGTGTGTGTGTGTGTGTGTGTGTGTGTGTGTGTGTGTGTGTGTGTGTGTGTGTGTGTGTGAGGATGGGAGCCAGGGGGAGAGCGAGCGACTGAATAGACGTGAGAGTGAGTCTGAGGAAGTGGGTCAAGGCTGAGTGGCTGGAGAGAGACTGTGCCACTGATGCATGGCGTGTGTGTGTTTTTCTTCTCACTGGTTGTGTGATTTGTGTTTCTGTTTACTATTTCTGTTTTTAGCAGCTGTGTCTGTTTTGTATCCGATACGACTGCTTTTATGTGCGCATTGTGACCTGTCTAGTCTTGTATTTAGTTGCACATGTGCCAGGAATGGATCAGCAAGGTGTTTATGTCTGTGGGGTGTTTGTTTGTTTGTTTGTTTGTTTGTTGTGTCTGACTCCTCTCTTTGTCTGGTCACCCCCCAGATGAGATCATGCAGCAGGATAGCAGCCCCCTGTGTGCCGCAGACATCGGCGTGGACCTCAGGAAGCAGTTCGCCTTCCTGTCAGGTGAGTTTCCTCTTGCTTCCCCTCCGAGACCCTCTCCTCTTACCCCCCCCCCCCCCCCCTCCCTGTGCTGGGATCAGGGGAAGGAAGGTGTTGGGAAATGGGGTATTATGGGAAATGGGGTATGATGGATACTGTGACGTGGTCCAGATAGTGAATAAGAGTCGCGATTCACAGCATGGTGATGGGCTGAGTCATCCTCTACGTGAGTCGTGATAAGCCAGCGTACGTTGGCTCAGCTGGACTGCACCTTTCGCAGTGTCTGTGTCGGGAATTTCTCACCAGTTCTATTTTAAACACAAGATATATACATCAGCACAGACCGACTCTCCGGCTTACTGTATTTATACACATACACACAGACGCTTGGGAAAATTCTGACAACCCTTCATCACAGTTCAGTTGTGTGTGTCCCTCTCTTCTCCACTCTTGCCCCAGTTGAGACCCAGTTTGGGTTACTCTGGACAATGCCCTGGCCGCTAAATTATTCACACTCACGTTGCTCCACTTGGCAACAGCGCATGGAGACGAAGGGCCGACTGGGTGGCACAGCGATTGAATGCCAGACGCTGTGTGTGGCGTGGTCAGACTCTCAAACAGCACACCCATAATCACTGTCTGCTGCTAGCTCAAGGCCACTTGCAATAGCACTCTGAACTGGCTGAATAGTGTCATCTTCAAGTTTAGTTAGTATAGCATTAGCTGCATAGACAAGACTAGTCTAAACTGGATCCTGTGGAGTAGAGGAGTACTGTTACTAGTAGGATTTGTTTTTTGATGGTGATATGAAATTACACAGTATATGCTGGTACATGTATTAATTCTTGATGAAAATAATAAAAAATAATTATAAAAAAAAAAAGACTAGTCTGAACTGCATATTTTCACTTGAGAATACCCCTTTGAAAGGTTACATATTGGATGTATGGTGCTACATGCCCCTTAGACGTCCTTATTAGTATGTTTATTAGTTAATGTTTCTTATTAGTATTTAGTGTGAGTAAGATGACATACCCATATGAAGGAGAAAAAAAACTTTAACTCTCCTATGACTAAATCGACTTGGCACCACATTTCCTTTGGCTCCAACGCTGCTCTGTTCTGACTTCTCTAGTGCGTCTGCACAAGATTCAAAAAGCTTTATTGTCCCAACATGTTGCCAGGTTAGACAGTTTTCTTTAACTGAAGGCAATGTCTGTTCTGTCCTAATTATGAGTGTGAGATGTTGGCGTAAAATGTATGTTGTGTTTATTGCCTTGGGTATCAAGGATTTTGTGTAGTGACTTGTTGGTCAGAAACACTCTATATCTTCTTCCTGATGGTTGCAGTTCAAAACATCGGTGGAGAGGGTGGGAGGGATCCTGGAGGATGGAATTTGATTTGCTTTCCACTGCCTGAATGTACAGGTCTGACAGCTGTTCCCACTGCTAAAGCTGTCACAGCTGATCACAGTGTAGCTACCTGCTCAGTGCACACACACACACACACACACACAGACTCAATGCACTTACATGCAAACAAACAATCAGATTTCAATCTGATTTAATTACCCTAGTTAAAAAATGTCAATTGTGTAATCAGATTGACAGATTGATAAATGAATGATTAATGAATCAACGCTAAACCAATGATGCATACCTAGTAAAACAGCATTTCACATATATAACAAACTGAACACAAAAAAACACAAAAAGAGTCTGGTTAGCATTCTTAATGATAGGCAGGTAGACAGTAAGGCAGAGAAAGTATCTTGGAGCCCAGAGTGGGCCTGTGTTACGGGAAGGCTGTCTTCTGTGTGTGTAAATGTGTGTGTTTGCTTGTGCAGGGACATTGTTTGTATACTGAGCTCTGGGCTGTTACCATAGTGAAGTCACATGGTTGCTACAGAGTCAGGATCCTCAATTTGTGTTTTGTTTGTTCATATGCTACTGGGACTGTTTTAACGTGACCCTTGTGCTGGACTTATGTCTTGTAAGCAAGCGCAACTTGCAAATGTGACAAGGAAGGACAAAAACACCTCCAAGGCAGTCATCGTGACTTCTTAAAATCTTGTTAATGTTTTCATTTCAGATGATTATGAAACAGTTTAAAGAGTTGTCACCACTGCCGTAAGGGCTCCCTTGTTTTTGCTGTGGATCATAATGTCGGTTCATCATCCTGAACGAGGCCTAATGATGTCTTTGCCCTCCGTGTTTTTACTTATTATTTCTTATGTCTTTCTTTCTGAGGGTGTGTAGAGCACATTGAATTGGCTTCGTGCACGAAATGCGCTATCATATGTAGATAAAATGGCTTTGCCTTGCCTTGCCAAATCCATGTCCTAGACACCATCCTTGAGCCTGATCCATGGTGGAGGTGGTCAGTGGGAGTTCAGCAGTCTGATTATTTTTCTCCCGGGCAGTCATGCACCCTCTCCCAAGGCCGGTGACTGTTGGTGGCCATCTGTTTGCTAGAGCTTATTTTCCCAGGCTTGTGTGTGTGTGTGTGTCTGTGTCCACATGTATGTGTGTGTGTGTGTGTGTGTGAGTCTGACCCCTCACAGTGAGCCTCCTCCCACGGCTGGCGTCCCTGCCTTAGGTAAATGACCGACTGGTTTAATCAACTCTGAATTTGTTTCATGCACTCTCTCCCAGTGATCCTGTACGCAGTGGCCCAGACACTGTAGCTGCCGCTAACGCCTTAGTAAACACATGAACTACTCCTGGCATTTGGGGACGTCTGTTTGCTTGAAAAGCTAATTAATCTTTATGTAAATCCATTTTTTTATCCACACCTGTGGTAAAGCAATAAAAGAAAGAAATGGGGTATTTACAAAATATCATCAGGTAATGTTAACATAATGTACATTGTATATGTCTGGTTGAGAGATTTGAATTTGTATTCCTCATTTTAGATTATAAACAAATTGACCATTTGAATATTATGAATGTAGTTGTGTTCATTTGAATAGGAACACATGGTCTGCCATCAACACCTTATTAAAAAGTGTCCTTAAAATCTGCATGCATTCAGAGCCTGCAGTATCCAGGCTGTGTGCTTGGACACTCTCTATTGTGTAGCCAATGACAAGTAGAGAACAAGTGGTGCTTCCACCTAAACAATTTTTCCATCCTCTGGAGCCGCTAATCATGCAGTATGGCCGTACTGTCCTTGCCCCAAGCCTTCGTGTGTGTGTGCCTGTGTTTGTGCGTATGTGTGTGTGTGTGTGTTTATGCGTGTGTGCGTGTGTGCGTGTGTGTGTGTCTGTGTGTGTGTGCGCGTGTTTGTGTGTGCGTGTGTGTTTGTGCGCGCGTGTGTGTGTGCATGCGTGTGCGTGCATGTGTGTGTGTGTGTGGAAGTCGCTGCAGAGCTGGGGCAGATCATCTCATTAACCTTGCTGCCGGCTTCTATACTTCATTTTCCTTCTCAAGGGGGTCTGCTTGACACCAGATGGGTGTGAGAGTCTTGGTCCAGTGCTGCCGGCAATGACAAATTGCCCTACGTTCCCCCATTGCCTGGACATTGATCTGTCTGTGTGTGTGTGTGTGTCTGTGTGTGTGTCTGTGTCTGTGTCTGTGTCCGCATGTATGTGTGTGTGTGTGTGTGTGTGTGTGCACCTCTCTCTCTGTGTCTGTCGCATATGTGATGTTGTGGAGAGCTGCAGATGAAGTGGAGGCTGTGGCCTTGGCGTGCGCTAGCGCTGCTGTGAGCTGTGAGCCTGACCAGCCGGCTCCTGTCCGACTCCCGAGTCCGGCTCACACGGACATTTTGTGTGCCCGCGGAGAACTGGCCATTCCCCCTCCACAGTGGCCACACCGCAGGGCACCAGTAATCCTCTCACAAGCTTATCCAAGTATTATCAAGATCATTTCTAAAATGGAAATGAAAGGATATGTGAAAGTTGACCCTTGCCCGCCCCACGACGCCAGACACACACACACACACACACACACACATATACACACACACACACACACACACACACATATTACACTCCCCTCCTCCCCTCCCTCGAATTTTAATTCATTTGTCAGACGAACAGATGAACGCACTGTAGAGCTCTCGTGTTTGATAACATTAGAATCTCTTTTCAGGGGGCTAATGATCATCCTAAACAAATTGTGTTGTTTATGTTTATGTTTATGTTTATGTTTATGTTTATGTTTATGTTTATGCTTTTCCTGTCCTGTCCCCCTGTCTGCCATGTTAAAGTGCTGTGTCCTGTTAGCGATGTGATGTGTGCGCCAGTGGAGACGTCAAAGCCTAATGCAGAGGGGGCACAGTGATGGTGATGTTGCCCTGAGCCCGGCTGCTCTCAGGAGGCTCACACCTGCCCCCTGGTGGCCACACGGGGGGTCAGGTGATTTTAAACTGTGCTATGGGGCTCTCCATAAAAGCTATTGTTCTGAGACTACAGGACATAGTGGGTATTACAAGTAAATAGACTTGTGTTAGGTTTCAGGTGGAATGATCATGTGCAGAATTCTAAAGCAGAATTCCGGTGTGCAGTGTTTTAATGTGCAGAATTCTAAAGCAGAATTCCAATGTGCAGTGTTCTAATGTACAGAGTTCTAATGTGCAGAGTTCTAATGTGCAGAGTTCTAATGTGTGGTGTGTCTCTGTTGTAGGTGGCCGAGGGGAGAATGGCAGCCCCATCATCATCTTCCCAGAGTTCCCAACGTTCGGGGATCTGCAGGAACAAGAGTTCCATAACGTCCTCACCTACTTGACCAGTGTTCCCAGGTGTGTCTCCCTGTACCGATTTCTGTTATTCAGAAGAAGTGTGTGTGTTTGTGTTTGTGTGTGTGAGTGCATTTGAAACCTTTCTGGTTTCTTGTCTTTCGGTTCACAGCAGTATTATTGTAGTGTGATGCATTATCTTATGCCTGGCACAGAAGAAAGAAGAAGCCTGGTACAGAACTCCATCTTTATCTGTAAACCGTGTGCAGGTGTGTCTGTAACAACACCCAGACCTCGTCTTTAGCCTCACACAGATAGACACGCTAACAGGCAACGCTAACAGGCAACGCTAACAGGCACCATAAGGAGGCCAGGGCCTCTGGGGAGCTTTGGCAGAAGGTGCGTCAGTCAAGCCTTGACTAGTTGTCTTAGCGACCAAGTCATCCAGAATACTACTTAACTGGAGTGACAGCCTGCTCTGACACCAGTGCTGCAGGGAATCAAACAAATAGCAGCCTGTGACCAACAGAGGGCGCTCTAGAACAGGTTTTAGTGAAGCCAGACAAAGAAACAATACAGGAGACTGCTTTGTGTGAGAGGACCACCATTTCTTCACCTCAGTAATTATATTATACTCTCTGTTTATTTTCCTTTCAGCCAACCAAACTGTGCGCACATATTTATCAGTATTTAGATATTTATTGGGAAGGTGGTTAGACGGTGTATACAAAATCTTATTCTCTGAAAAACACTGAGGTTTGGGGGTAATGTATGAAAAATGCTGTGTCCCCCTGGTTAGAGGTGTAATGAAACAGATTTTGGGCTTCATGCTTCGTGCTTCCCACTTCCTACTCCTTCCCCAGGGAAAAGCCCTCACGGGCTCACAGAGGGATGGAGTAATTGCTGGAGGATTTCGGGCAGAAAATGCATTCATCATGATGTTTTAATTTTTGCTCGACTTGGCAAATGAATCCTCAGGCCCACCCTGGAGTGTGTACTCACACGAGGAGGAGCGAGTGGTCGAGGGTGACTAGCCTCTCTCAAAAATGGCAAAATAACTAGCCAAATAGAAATGTATATTTAATGTGAGACTGCTCAATATTTGATGTGCTATGACAATGCTGGTGGTCAGGTGATTAAGGTTATTCTCAGGGATTTGTTGAGTTGCGTTCTGTGCCTGGTCTTTTTAAAGCAGGCTGTGAATGATTTATGAGGAGGCGGTGGCCATGTTGCTGTTCAGACTCTGGGCTGCATATGGTCTCCAGAAGCTGTTCCCTGTACGCCGGCTCCTCCCTCGCCTCGCCTCGCCAATCTTACAGCGTCCACTGCCAAGCCATTCTGCCTGACCGTCATTATTTACAATCGCACCTGCATCCTCTCACCTTTTAATGATGCCCGATGCAGCGTCGTAAATCACTGTCAGCGCTGCTATTGAGGCGCGATGTGGCATGCGTAGTTATCAGGCGTCTCCTCCACGCGTCTCCTCCACGCTCGCGCGGTCTTCACCTCCATTGGCTCTCCTTCCTCCTTCGCCTTCATTCTCTGAGTACCCCGGTGCTTTTGAGGAGTGAGGGGGAGAGGGGGAGAGAAAGGGGGAGAAGAGAGGGAGGGAGAGAGGATGGGATGCTGAAAGAGAGAGGGAGAGGGGGGGGCATGGGAGAGGAGGAGGGATGAGTTCATCGGAGCAGGGGAGGGAGGGAGAGGGAGAGAGACAGAGAGAGAGAGAGAAAGAGAGAGGGAGAGAGAGAGAAGGACAGAGCGCTGCTGCGAAACAGAGAGAATGAGAAGGAGAGGACAGCGGCAGAATCTAGGGAAAGTGACTGTCATGGCGACCGCCTCGAAATGCTGAGTGGCATCTGAAGCCCCTTGCCTACCAGCACAGGGGGCGGAGCCCGGCCCTTATCAGTCACGCCCCCCGCCCGCCCCCTCCTCCATATTAGCAATTCATGGGAAGCCGGCAGGCTTGGCTGTCTGTCAAGCCCGGCGCTGCGTTCTGACTGGCTGCAGGGGGCCCACCTGATGGCCACACTGCACATTGGCTGCTGAAAGGAGCGGGGAGGCAGAGGCTCTTAGCCCGTGTTACACTGTCGACCGCGAGCGTAAACAGAAGGTCGTTTCTTCTGTAGTGACAAGAGGCGGTGTGTGTGTGTGTGTGTGTGTGTGTTTGTGAGAAAGAGGGAGAGAGAAACCGAGAATACTCACCGAGGAGGACTCACTCGAGAAAAAGGGAATAAGAGCAGCCTCATTTTTGGGGGCCGATCTGGAAATAAGGGCATTTGTTTTGGAAGGGGGCTGGTGGGTGTTTTGCGAAGGCTTTTTTGGCAGGCGGCGGTTGTGTTTTTTTTGGCATGCCAGCCGGAGTGGAGAGTGTGGGGGGGTCCGTGAGACTGAGCGAGGATGGGGGAGCGCGACGCTCCTGATGGAGGCGTGTGAGAGGAGGGCCGTGCTGATGGACAGACAGACGCACGGACGCACCACCTCAGCAGAATCTCCCGGAAACAGTGACATGCCGGGGGCAAATTGTGTTTGTGTGTGTGCTCATAGTGGCACATAAACATTCAGTGTTTTCACACGTTGCACTGACTGACTGACTGTTGCCATGGAAGCCGCTTTGTGATCCTGTCACACGCTGAGACTGATTTGGATGAAAACCAGCTGATTACTGTTGCTGTTGGTTTTTAAACTCCTGTTTTTCATGGGATTCTAAGACCTCCTTTTTTTTTTCTCCATCGTCTGTTTTTCCCTCTCTGTCCCCCTCTCTCTCTCTCTGGTCCTGGCTCTGCTGTCATGGTTACCCCGTTGCCCTGGTGGGTAGCCTCTCGGCAGCGGCAGTCGGGTTCATCTTGGTCATCGACCGGCGCCAGGACCGGTGGTCGTCAGTGAAGGGGACCCTATTACGCATCGCGGTGAGTTTGATGGCTTCCCACCATATTGTGTTTGTTTGTGTGTGTGTGTGTGTGTGTGTGTGTGTTTATGTGTACACAATGACTTGTGTAAAAACAACCATCAAAATAAAAACCCTTCCAAACCCAAAAGCTACCATTGCTCAGACCATCCAAACAGAGGGAGGTGTGTGTGTGTGTGTGTGTACACAATGACTTGTGTAAAAACAACCATCAAAATAAAAACCCTCCCAAACCCAAAAGCTTCCATTGCTCAGACCATCCAAACAGAGGGAGGTGTTTGTGTGTGTGTGGTGTGTTTGTAGTAGGGGTGGGAGTGTGAACTGATGAGGCATCTCAACATGTGATGGCAGCTTGTATAGCAGGCCAGTCTGTCAAGTGGACATGTGTGTTAGACGATGAAAGAAAAGCAAGAACTGATCTGATCTGTGTTAATATGTGACCAAACATATCACATTGGCAACTTAGACTACATTGTGTTGATAGAAGCTTTTTTTTCTATAGAGATATTACCGGTACTATGCAAACCAAATTTGTATAGTCTTATTGCCAGTTAAGGAAGTACTATTAGACATTCAGTTTGAACTGTTTCACTGTCTCTCTCACTGCAGCTCAGTGATATGAATTCTGCAAGTGGAGTTATTGGAAATGACACAGTTTGATGATCATTCTCTGGTGTAATTTAACTTAATTAACTAATTAACTTAATTAGCGTAGCTTTGGCTGGGATAAGGAAGCATGTGTATGCTATGCTTAAAGGCCAGCCGGTGCATCATATACTGTAGGAGTCACTGATGCGCGGCCAGGTGGTGAGGCTCTCAACAAGTGCGATCGGTCCAGCAGCCGGGGTCTTCGTAGTTCTGGTCAGTGGGTCAGAAGGACATGTGCTAATCAGATTATAGGGCTCTCCCTCTGTCTACGCTCGCTGTGTGTGTGTGTGTGTGTGTGTGTGTGTGTGTG